>NC_135663.1:10907797-11217797 GCF_964188315.1 Podarcis muralis
CCAAGCAAGTCCATCTCTCGGTTTACATCCACGAGCTCGGGGCTGCGGCGTCCAGGAGGCGACAGCCCCGGCCAATGGCCCTGAGGGGACCCCGGAAGGGAGGCTTCGGCGCGGCGGCGGCCCCTGTGCGTTTCGCCTCAGGCTCCGCGGGGGCGGCAGCGACAGGCTGCGCGGCTCCTCCTCGGGCCGCTAGGCGGAGCCAGAGCAGCGCGGGAGGGCAGCGGAAAGGGCGGGTCCGTCGCTATAGAGACGCCCGCTTGGGTGGCGCTCGAGGTGGCTCCGCCTGGCCCGCGAGTCCTGCGAAGCGCTCTTCCCCGGGGCCTGTGGTGCAGGCGCAGAGCGGAGCGGCGGAGGGCCGCTTCCCTCCCCCGCCCGGAGCGGCATTTAAAGGGGAAGTGGCCCCTTTCCCGCGGCCGGCCTCCTCCGTCGTCGGCGCCCGGCTCTCCTATGGCCTGGCCCGGGGCGCGGAGGGCGCGGAGAGTGGCAGTCGGGGCCGGGGGGCCATGGCTGCTCCCGGGGCGTCGCGCTTCCTCTACGAGCTGCCCGCCGCCCCGCCTCTCACCGCCCGACTCCCTCCAGGCAACATCTCGCGGCACACCAGGCAACGTCTGGCGGCACACTAGTGTGCCGCGGAACACCGGTTGGGAAACACTGGACTAGAGCATGGGTAGGCAAACTAAGGCCTGGGGGGCTGGATCCGGCCCAATCGCCTTCTAAATCTGGCCTGCGGACAGTCCAGGAATCAGTGTGTTTTTACATGAGTAGAATGTGTGCTTTTATTTAAAATGCATCTCTGGGTTATTTGTGGGGCATAGGAATTCGTTCAATTCCCCCCCCCCCCCAATATAGTCTGGTACCCCACAAGGTCTGAGGGGCAGTGGACCAGCCCCCTGCTGAAAATGTTTGCTGACCCCTGTACTAGAGGATGGAATAAAAACACACAGCATCGGAAGGAAATCATTAAGCGGATGCCAAAACCCTTAGAAATTGGTTTTGGGAGTCTTCCCACGCTGGCAGCGACCCTGCCTGGGATTGAACCCGCGGCTTTCTGCCACTGAGCCACGGCCCCGCCTTGCCCAACTCAGCAGCAGTCGAGGGGAGAGCGCGAGATCCTTTCCGCTGCCCACCTTAGCCGTTCCCATGCCCGGGGCGCACACATGGATGAAGGCTGAGGGGGGAAATTCAGCCCCCCAACACCCGCCGCGTCCCCGCGCCTGCCCGCCTGGCTCTCCCGGAGGAGAGAGAGCCGTCCCCGCTCGCGCGCTCTGCCCGGACGGACTCGGGCACGAGCCCCCCGCCGAAGGGGCTTCCTGGCGCCAATGGCTCCTCCAGCCCCGTCGAGGGAAAGCGCCTTTCTCCCCGAGGCGCCTCCCGGCCCCCTCAGTTTCTCGCGCGCACCTTTTGGGGCAGGCGCCTCGGGGCGCGCGCGCGCGTGGCGGGCCAAAACGGGGTTGAGGGGAGCTGGGGGGTGGGGGGGAGGCCGCCTCGCGACCCCCGCCGCCCGCGCCCCCGTCCCCATTGTACAGAGGCGCACGTCCCCACTCCACCCACCCCTCTCGCCAGCGAATGGTCGCTTCCAAGCGGGTGGCCATGTTTGCCGCTTATAATCGCGAGCGCAGGCGAAGCCAGAGGCTGCTTTTCATGCGAGCGGGGAGGGCGCTCGGGAGGAGGGGCAGCGGCAGCAGCAGCCGCGTCAGGCGCCGGGGAAGAAGGCGAGCAGCAGCAGCAGCGGCCGGAGCCTCGTCGTCGTCGCCCTCGCCTCCCTCAGCAGCAGCATGGCCGTGGCGGTGGGGAGACCCTCGGTGAGTGAGGAGGGGAGAGGAGCCCTTCCCGCGGGGTGTGTGGAGCTCCCCGGATGGGCGGGCGTGCAGCCCATGTGCGCAGCGCCCGGGCTCGGATAACGGGGATGGGGAAGAGCGCGCCCGAGCCTCCCTTCCCGGCGGCTGAGGCGGGAGAGCGAGCGAGGCGGCGGCGGCGGCCGCTTGTTGCTTCCCGGGAACGCGAGCCAGAGAGACCCCGCCTGGGGTCCGCGGCATTCCCCCCGCCTTCCCGCCCGCCCGCCTTTCTTCCATCTCTCCCCTTCTCCATTCATTGCAAAGGGGATCGCCGGAGGTGGGCGCCTGGGGGGTGAGAGGCTGAGTGTGGGTCGGGTTGGCGGGAGACGGGACGCGTTCAGACGTTACGTGCCAGGAGGAGGGCCCCGGACCCCGGTTTCTTTTCCCGTGCACCAAGCTTCTAAAAAAAGAGCGGGGGGGGGGGGAGAGAATGAAAGAAAAGAAAGCTGGGAAAGGGGTGTGTTTGTTTGTGTGTGTGTGGTAGCAAAATATGGAGCTGGATGTCTTCCTATCTAAAAATAGGGCACACCAGACGAAAATCGGAGGGAGTGGGTAGTGGAGAGGGAAGCACGAATAGGCCGCCCTCCCTGGCGATTCTGAAAAGGTGCCCGGGATCAGCGTCAGTCAATGGAAGGAAGGTGTGTGGCTTCAGGCGAAAGAAATCAAGGAAAGGAAAGTGCCTGAGGTTGCGGATGGGGAAGGAGGCAAAGTTGTCCTCTAGGGTCGAGGCGCATGCTTGTGTTGTGGGGAAGGCATGGGGAACATAACGGGATGGCCGCCTCCCCAAACCATGGTGAGATTTTGTTAGCTGGCTGAGCATCCAGGTGATATACGGTTGCAACCCCACAACCTCTCGGAGTGCCGCATCTCTCTAGGCCAGTGCATCATTCATCTAGGACGTGAAAGCATGCACCAGCTATCGCCAACGTGGTGCCCGCCCCCAGATGTGCTGGACAACAACTCCCGCCAGCCCAAGTCAGCACATCTAGGCGAAGACTAGCATATGCAAATTTGTAAGATTGCAATTCTATACATGTCTGCTTGGGAGGAAATCCTCTTTCAGGGGACTTGCTCTGACGTGGCCGTGTAGGGTTGCAGCTCTGCTGTTGATCTCAGGGTCTTGAGTTTGAGCCCCACTTGGGGCAAAATATCCCTTGTGGTCTCTTCCAACTCTACAGTTCTATGATTCTAAGACTCTCTTTGCTTTTCCATGATGCGGAACGGGGTGGTGTTAGAGCTGTCACTTTGAATCTTTTCATACAGAAGACCAGAAAAAAATATGGGGCATCCTTCTCCCCCCCCCCCCCCAAGCCTGCGTTTTTCCTTCTCTATCTTTCTGGCTTTTTGCCTTATCTTCTTTTGTATCTTCTCCCCCACCCCCTCTTTCATTGGGGACAACAACAACACCCCAGAACGAAAGAGAGTGACACATGTGATTCTATGAAGTTGCAAGCCCTGAATTGGAATCTCACCTTTGCCATGGCAAACCTTTTGGCGTGCCGTGTGCGAGAGCATCTGTGGGGCATGCAGAAGGGCGCAGGACCATAGCTCAGTGCATCTGCATGCTGAAGATCCCGGGTTCAACCCCTGGCTGATCCCAAGTAGGGCTGATGAACACCCCTGCTGTAAACCCTGCAGAGCTGCTGCCAACCAGTGTACACAACACTGAGCTAGATGGAACAGTGCCTTGACTCAGTTTAAGGTAGCTTCCTAGTGTTTCATCTTCTGTAAGGGGACAGTGGTCGTGATCTACCTTTCAGGGTTGTTGTAAGTGTGCAGAACACCTCAAGCACTTTAAAAGTCAAGCCATAAGTGCATACATTGTTAGCATTTATATTAGTAGATTGGGGTGTGACTTTCCTTGCAGATCATGACCCAAGAATAGAAAATTAAAGTGCTATAAAGAATGCAGGCTTGCAACACCCGTGTGTGGTTTCCGATTTAGTGCTTTTTAGAGAACTTCATCTTTTAGTCAACATTGGAAAGGGAAACAAGCTGTAGGTATATAGGGTTGTATATATTGTATCCTGGTGGCCTGTTAACCGCATTTCAAACGGGCTGCGTATAGTAGGATGTCTGTCTTTCAGGACTGCATTCTTGGGAGGTTTTCAAACATCCTCTGTTCAGGCAGCAGCAATGGTAACGGGAGTACTGGATGGAGATGCCTTAACCCAGCCTTCTCCTTCCTTTCCCAACTCCCCCCACCCCCAGAAAAAAAATATCACTTGGGCGAAGAGTTGCAGTATTCTCTGGGATCAGAAGCAGAGCTGTGTGGAAAAGCAATAGAGGCAACTAGAAGTTTGGCATTCGTATAAACTTAACATCCCCTCTGTCTTCTCTCCTCTCAACATTTTCTTAACATCCCCTCTGTCTTCTCTCCTCTCTCTCTCTCTCCCTCTCTCTCTCTCTCCCTCTCTCTCTCTCTCTCTCCCTCTCTCTCTCTCTCTGGTTCCCCAAAGAATAGACACAGAAATGATGTTGGCGACTCAGTTTATTTGTTTGACTCTTAATGCCTTCTCAAGCAGTTTCCCACAAGCTGAAGCATCCAGCTGCTGCCCCTCCACTGTACAATTCTGTTTTTTGTTAAGGTGGGGAGTTGAGAAATGTCAACTCGGGCGGACGCAGTCGTTTGCCACAAGAAACCTCTGCAAGGCCTGTAGCACCTTAAGGGTTTCTCATACATCCTGTGGCAAAAGCCCGAAGCAGATAAGAGACGGTGTCAGTTTGTATACACCTATAGGTGTGCATTGGGGTTGTGAATGAAAGATTTATACAAATGGAGGCTAACAAAATATTAAGGGACATATCCTTTCAAGGTTGAAGATTCAGGCTTGAGGATCTTCTTAGCCATTAAAAATAGGAAGAATACTCTGGAGAGATGTTGGGATGAAATTAGATCTCTCATCCCTACTTTTTTTTGGCAGGGTTTCTTTCCTTTTTGATAAACCAGTAACGTCTGAGAAACTTTGTTTCACAGACTTGCCAGGCAGCTTCACATAAGGAGATCCTTACCGAAAGAGACACAGAGATCCTTTTTATTATGTCTATAACTTAGGGAGATGTTGGTGAAAGTAAATGCTGGCCATATGAAAGGACTCTTATACATCTTGAGGAGGTGGGGAGGGGAGGAAGGTGGGGGGAGGGGGGAGGGAGGGAGAAGGGGACTTGATTGACTTTTTCCTGTTCGCTGGTTTTTTTTTAAGTGCATGCCAGTAAAACAGATGTTGCGCGTGAGCAAATGACTTCAGTGTGGCTACTTTCAGAATGTGAAAAATGGTGTCTGCATTCAAGATGTGACCTGGCTCCCTTGCTTAGTTTCTGTTACCGTTTTATAATACAATTTGTGGCTCCAGTAGGGTAACGGACTGCATTGTGTTTTGGCAATTGCATCATACCTCGCCCCACCCCACTTTTTTTTTTAAAAAAAAGCACATTGTTCATGTAAATGGGGTTTTTTTATTTATCATTTTAAATGAACAAAAATTACACTCTTCCCACCATTTCCTCAGCGCGACTGGTAACAATTATGTTTCAGTTTGGATTTGGATTTGTTGCTTTCTGAAAGGGTCCAGGGCAAAATGGGTCCAGCCACACGGGAGCCCAAATAAAAGGTATTGTAGTTGATTCACAGGGCCACAGCATGAGGCAGTGAGATATATGAGCTGAGGGTAGCTTTGTGAAAAAGCCACTCTCCAATGGTGAGTTGAAATAGTCTCCAGGCAATTGAGCAGGTAAGCTTCTGTAAGATGGAAGAGAATGATGGTGATTTCCCTTTCCTTTCAAGGTAACAAGAGTGACACATATGACTGACATGTATTTGTGGGCAGACGCATTAGCAACATTTGTGTACTTGCTTGTGAAGCTGGTGTTGTGGACGGCAATGAGAGTTCTAGCACTAAAATTACAGCTTCTACATCAAACAATGGCTTAAAGAATCTCAACTATCTTCCCCATACAGTGGTACCTCAGGTTACAGACGCTTCAGGTTACAGGCGCTTCAGGTTACAGACTCCGCTAACCCAGAAATAGTACCTCGGGTTAAGAACTTTGCTTCAGGATGAGAACGTGGCGGCGGTGCGGCAGCAGCAGGAGGCCCCATTAGCTAAAGTGGTGCTTCAGGTTAAGAACAGTTTCAGGTTAAGAATGGATCTCCAGAACAAATTAAGTACTTAAGCCGAGGTACCACTGTAATGGCCCAGTTTGCCTGTCATTGTAAGTCATGTATAATGACTAGGGTTATTCCAAGACAGGCCATTGGTCCATATAGTCTAGTATGGTCTACACCAGGGGTAGTCAACCTTTTTATACCTACCGCCCACTAATGCATCTTTCGTGATGGTAAAATTTCCTTACCACCCACTATTGCTCGATCGAAGGAGGATTCGACTTGTGCCGTAGAACCCCTTACCTCCCACCTAGAATCCTGAAACGCCCACTAGTGGACGGTAGGGACCAGGTTGACAACCCCTGGTCTATACTGATGGGCAGTGGCTCTCTGCAGGGTTTCAGACAGGGTCCTTTTCCAGCTCCACCTGGAGATGCCAGAGTCTGAAACTCTTCATTGATGATTACCTTCTCTCCTGAGTTTTTTTTTCCTTTGTGCGTGCAGAATAGAAGGGGGAGATATCCCTGAGCATGTACAGAGTATAATGTCCTTAACTCATCCCAGCAAACCATCACATCTCTGGAAATGGGGACTATTCAAAAAGCACGTCAGACTTTTAAAACTCCTTTTAGCTCGCACACACACCCAAGTCGTACTTTGCCTCCTTGCCAACCTATCCCAAATCCTTTTCTTGCAGCTCCTCTATTCTTCCCATGAAGTGTGGCATATTTAATGGATGGTCTCTAGAGAGCATGGAGTCTTAGGCACAGAGGGGCCCCCTCCCCCTCTTGTTTTAGTATGACAGCAAACTGCATAGCTGTCAACTTTCCCCTTTTCTTGTGAGGAATCCTATTTGGAATAAGGGAATTTCCCTTTAAAAAAGGGAAACGTTGACAGCTATGCAACTGTGGCCTTGCATAGACTCTGGGGGTCCAGTTTCTTATTACCTAACACTTCCTTTCCATATCTTTGCAGGAATCTGCCTATTGTACTACTGCTCTGATGAGCAGGTTAATTGGGTTAATAATTAATAAAACTGTTGGGCATGGAGAGAGAGAGAGGGCACATTTGGCTTGTGTGTAGGATGTGGGGAGAGGAACTGAAAGAAAGATCAGTCTGGCTTGATTTAACAGAACCAAGATAGCATTATTGAGTCACGGAATTTGCCCACTGAGATGTACTGGGGAAATGACACTGCGCTGATTATAAAATAATGCACATAAAGTAACAAGGGTGAACGTTATCGTGCAAACCACTCTGTTTGGTGGTTTGCTCTAGCTACTTTAATGAGTACTGTAACATTATCTAAAGTATAAAGTATATCCACATTTGTAACAGAACAGCTACTGTCAGTCTCCAGCCTGCAGCAGGGATCTGTCTATGAAGACAAAAGTCTTCACTATTTTTAATTAAAGCTTTAGTCTTCTACCTTTACAGACCCAAGACCCGCCTTTAATCTTAGCCTGCAACAGGGCGCCCAGTTAATATTTTTGCCATATTGTCTATCTTTCTCCCTCACACCTGCTATCTGCTTCTTTCATTCCTGTTCTCCTAATTTTATTTCCCCCCCTCCTTTCCCCCCTCCTAAGCATTCCTTGGCTTCACATTACTGACCTTGAGAGCTTCAACTTCCACCGATGTTATAAACAAGTTTCTAGATCTCATGTATCTGTTAATTTTCTTGGGAATGCGAGTGCAATAGGTTCGAAAGGACTGCTGTCCCCAGAAGGCAAGTGAGGAGCTTCCCATTTTTATTATAGTTCAATTCATCATCATTTGAATAATTTGGAACTGGCATCTGAATCTTGCTTACCACTGCTGTTTATTCAGACTCCGGTTGTTAGTACCTGATTTGCCCGTTGTCAATAGTTCCTCCTTTAAAAGTGTGCCAGTTCCATGCAAGCTGCTAATTATGTAAAAATAGGCTATGCAAAGCAGCTGCTTCAGCAGTGAGGTGCTTTGCAGAAGCTGTTAGCATAAGACTGTAAGAAAAGCTCTCGTGCATCAGAGGGGAGGCTTCCATCCAATCCCACATGAAATTTAAACATGAAATTTATTATGGTCAGAGACCGGCTTGAGAAATGGAACTACAATCCCAATAGCAAAACAAACATTTAAAACAATATACAACAATGGATTTTAAGTTTAAAAGTGTGATAGGCATATAAACACATAAAAACTTTAAAATAGACTACCTTAGAGAAATGACCCAAAGTCGCCCATGGATCCGGGTTTGGGAATTTTCTTAAGCAAACTAGATTGAATCAGGGGATGGTCTGCGCCTACAGATCTGTGCGCAGAATCTGGTGACAATCTGGGTCTTCTTGTGGTCTTTGCCTAACAGGAGAAGATTGAATTTTTGCTTTACCGGGAGGTCAGCAAGCCTCGCCAGCAGGGGGTCAATGGTCTTTCTACATGCCTCATCTAAAAAATATGTGTTCAGGGCTTCCTATATCCCCCAAAGGACAGACGCAAATTCTCTGGTCATATTGGACTTTTTAAAAGGATCCTTCCAAGACCGGCAAAGGCAGAGCCGAGCTTCTGGCAAGTGTAAAAGCCCTTCTTGCATTTTTGGATACAAGAAAAAAGAGATATGCTGCTGGAGCAACTATATATCTCTCGATTTCTACACTTTTGTAGTCGGGGGAATCCCACATCTTATTGTCACTTGTGGGCACTTAAGTGCTTCCAGGAAACACACAAGTAGGATACGAGGGCTGTGCCTCCCCCCCACCCCCTCCAATTACTTATGCACACGAGAAGCTGCCTTATACTGAACCAGACCTTTGGCCCATCTGACTTAGTATTGTCTGCACTGACTGGCAGCAGCCCTCCAGGGTTTCAAGCAGGGAGCACCTCCCAACCCTTCAGCATGCAAGCCATGTGCTCTGCTGCTGAGCCGTGGCCTCTGAGCTGTATGCATCAGAGTTATACCACCTGTGAACAAAGAACCATAGAATAGGGAGGCACTTCAGATGTCATGTAGTCCAGCCCTCTGCTGAGGAGGGAGACCCTGCTTGCTCTATTTAGATGTCATTGCTAGTTGTCTCCGGTGGCTCTTTCCTAAGACCCCTCTAATCCAGTGGCAGAGAGTCCCAACGGTTGTTAAAAATGGCACTTTTGCTCATTGTGAACCGACAGCCTTCTTTGGATTACAGCTGGTTTCCAGTGTTATATGAGAGGGAGAACAATGTCTGACCGCTTCTCTCTCTGTGTATGTGTGCCATTTGTGGAATTGTTTTGTTGTGTATTTGAGTTACATATTGATTTTGTACTTGTAAGCCGCTTAGGGGCCATTAGTAACTCTGTAAGCTTCTGTTGAGTCCCTGCCACTTTAAAAAGAAATCCACTAAAAAAACCACAAGTGTTTTAGTCTTTCCCTGTAGATGCCACGAGTCCCATGGTGGCATCATACATGGTCTTATCCTGAGTAGTAATGGGAGGAGCTCTCAACAAGTTGGAGCTGGCGACCCTGGAGAAGGCCCAAGTGAGATGGGGGAAGTTGGTGGGATCCAGGAGGTATCAGAGTCCAGGGAAGGGGCTGAGAGCATGGAGGACGGACCACTGGAGGTCTTTGGTCTGCTTTGGATCTCACCATGCTGAATGTCAATGGGGGTTATGGGAAGAAATAGTTTCTGCCCAAGCATCCCTCTCCCATGGCAGCATCAAAACAACCTTATGGGGTAGGTGAGGCTGAGACAGAGCCTAAGGTTCTTCAGTGACCACTCTGGCTGGGTGAGGACTTGAACCTTGGGTAAGAGTCCGTTATTATAGTACTCTGCCTTTTTGTAGTCAAAAGGCAAAGAAAGAGTCGGCAGCCCTATTCGTGGCAAATTAGCAGTGACAACAGTGTTGGTTCCATGCAGAGAAGGTCCTGATTTTAGTACAATCATACATCGGGTTACAGCTGTGTTTTTTTGGGTTACGGACTGCCGAAACCCGGAAGTACCGGAACGGGTTACTTCCGGGTTTCAGCGGTTGCGCATGCGCAGAAGAGCTAAATTGCAACCCGCGCATGCGCAGACGTGGGTTGCGAATGCTGCGGGTTGTGAATGTGCATCCTGCATGGATCACATTTGCAACCCGAGCATCCACTGTAGAGTCTCCATTGCCCTTGCTCAGAGCAATTCCATGGGCTGGTTCAGACATGCATTACTTGGTGCTGAAGGTGCGAAGTGACTGACTTGGAAAGCTTTCCACGTGACCTGAAGTTCTGCCTTTTGAGGGCATGTTCATACATGCTAGCATTGCTGGATGGACATGCCTGCGTGAACCAGCAATATAGGTGCACTCAGATAACCATATTCCCAAGAGCCTTGAGTTCAGTGCTTGTAAGAAGAAATGTCAATGTAGGAATCCAAACTGCACCACCTTTTAGGGGGTGGTGGTCTTGTGGACTCATTCTGAAACCACTGCCTTGCAGATTTTGCAGTCTGATTTTGCTCCCCCCAGAATAGCTGCTCATGCTGGTCTTAGGTGAAATGGTGCAGGATGAGGGGAAGGGGACGGACAGCCTTCTGTCCCCTCTCCCCCAAAAACTAGGGAGCATTGCCATAAGTAAGGAATGCCCTGTGTCATAATCACAGTGAGTATTGCCCTAAGAAACAAAGGAGGGGGAGTTGAAAACTGTTGAACAGCTGCCCTCATGCCCTCCTCATTTGCTTCCCAAAATCATCTGGATGCTAAGCAAAACTGGGGACTTCTATTCTGACAGGTCTTCGTTCCTCATAGTGCATATTCACTAGCACTTTTCAGTAGGGCTGCAAATTGGTGAAATAAATGTTAGTTGACGAAAACTAACTTAAAAATTGATTTTTAAATTCACATAGTGGTGAAAACAATGGTTTTGAAGCAAGAAGCTTACATGTTGTTGTCTTTAGGTGATGCACACGTGTGTTGTAGTGGTTGAAAGTTATTTTCAGTTCTCCATCAAACCTTGCAGCCTGTTTTTTTTTAGATGGAGAATTTTAGTTGGTTCCTGAGTACACAAGTTGCTGCTTCTCCTTCTATCAGACGGTATCTTTTTGTGTGGCTATTACCAAAGAGCACAGATCGGGAATATGATATGCTTTGTTCTTACTTGCAAAAAAAAAAAAAAAAAAAAAAGACTCTTGTTCTGTAGCAGCTTTCTCCCAATATGCACCGGACTTGCAATGTATGCTGCCCTTTTAGAATAAAATGGCTGGTATCTGGTTTCTAGCAAGCCTGTGGCTTTGCTGATTTCTTTCAGTTGCTAACCCCAGAGAAGCTGTGTGAGTGTCAAGGAGCGTGGGAAGTTCTTGAACATCTTCCTTAGCACAAGCTGGGGGAAATGCCAGAGAGCCTGAATTACTAAGACCCTTTAAATGCTGAGAGTTTCTGAGCTGCTTGGCTCTTCGCAAACAAGCATACTTTTAACTTCAACAGCAATTTAGTCTCTTCCTTGGTTTGTAAACCTTTTCTTCTCCAGAGCAAGATTTTCCTGGCTCGGTGCCTGCACCTGAAGGAATGTGGTGGGTTTTGTTTTCCTGTTTTCTTTTTTTTCTTTGCCTCATTCGCTGCAATTTCTTTTCCTTCCCTTTTTAGAAGTTGCAGGTTCAGGAGGGTCTCTTTCAGAAGTGGGTGGGCAAAGAGCACACAGGGAACCTGGAACCCTACACCGCCTCTTGTGAATCTGCAAATAATTTGGTAGTACTAGATTATTATTATTATTATTATTAGGAATGCTGCTCTCGCGCCTCTGAGCTACGGAGGCCAGTGGTTCTCAAAGGATGTGGCAGGAAGATTCAAGGATAATCAAACGTTTAAACATTTCAGTGCAGTATAGTATAGTATAGTATAGTATAGTATAGTATAGTATAGTATAGTATAGTATAGTATAGTATCGAAATATATTTTTATATATACAGCCAGAAAAACAGTATCTTCGCCTCTCTTCAAGAACACTGGCTGCAGTTCTGCACCACATAATGTTGTCAACAGGGATTTTCAATTCTGAGAAATAAGAAAAATCAGAAAAGAGAACGTCTTGTGTTGATGAGGAAATGAGAATTTGTTTGTCTCAAATCAGACCTAATATAACTAAGATTACCCAGCAAAAGCAAGCTCACACCTCTCATTGAGTTTGTAGGCATACTTAAGGTACATATGTAAGAGGCTCGCTTATAATTATATTTTGGGAATGAGTCATGTTCTTATGTAGCTGCGTTGTTTTAGACTTTCTGGGTTCCCCATGATCATACTATAAAGTAGTTGTGTTCCGTGTTATGAACCAGGCACTGCTAAGAGTTGTTTCCATTTGTTTCCCGATGTATTTCTTGTCAATGAAAATTTCGGTTCAGTGCAAGCAAATTTTTATTCTGAAACTGTGGCTCAGAGAAAAAAGTTTGAGGACCACTGCCTTAGGCTTTCATATAGAGATTGAGTTGATCCTTATCCTTCAACCCACTGAAAGCTCTGCCCAACACATTTTACTAAATGCTTAGAATTTCTCCTAGCTGGTTTATTTCTCCTCTGCTCTCTCCTAACATGTTTTTCTCTAAAAAAAAACAAAAGCAGACATTTTGGGGACTTCATTTGCTGCACTGTGATTGTGGCAGGTCCCCTTTCACATCATTCTGGCCATTGTGACTTGATCTGCATAGCGGGCTATGGGTTTAAATGATGACAGGGAAGAGGGGAAATTGAATGAAGCAGGAGTGCCTGCACATATTTGGCTTGGCTGCTAACTAGCTAGCCATTCTTTGTGATTGCTGCAGGTCCACATCTCGCCTCTTGGGCCCTGTGGCATGTGCAGAGAGCTAGGTGGGATGGAGGGGCATTTTTTTGTCTGGCCTCGCAGAGCGCTTTTGCAGGCAGCGCAGTGGGTGTCTTGGCTTCTCTCAACTCCTGCAAACAAGCACCCAAGAGGAAGGGCGAGAAGCCAGGCTACTTAGCTCTCCCGAGTTCTGCAGACTTGGGGTGCTGTGGCTGTGCGTTCTCCTTTGCTTTTTCTCCTTCCCTTCCCGTGAGCCCAGTGCAGGGCATGAACGCTCAGAAGAGAAGGGATCTTCTATTTATTTCCTCATTTATAAACAATCACTTTACAGCCCTCTCCTAAACTTGTCAGTGGAGCGTACACCAATGTGTATTCAATAAAACAAGGCCCCATTAAAAACAACAACACAGTACAAAACCATCATTAAAATGACTGGATAATCAAGAAAGTTTTGAACAGCTGCATCGGCCTGCCAGCACAAAAACGGGTCCTGAAAGTTGGAAGCGAGAAGGATGTCATGCTGAATCTCTGCTGGAAGAGTGTTCTGCAGTTTGGGACCAGCAGCACTAAATGCCTGACATCTAGCTGAGGCTAGCTGGGCCTCTGTAAGATGGTGTGCAACTCACAGGGCTTCTCTGGATCTCTGTCCTGGGCAAGGTTGGACCAAGACATTTTGCTGCCTGAGGCAATGAACAAGATGCATCCTTACCCCTTATTCCATGCACAAGGCACCAACTAAACTGGCAGTAGACTCTCACTTTGATACTAGCAACAGGATAGCACACATGGCAGAGGCAGCAGCCTTGTTTAGGGGGTCCAGGACAATTCGTGTTGCATACGCAGCGATATCCGCCAGCAGTGGGCAAATGGCTTGGGGCTGAGGAAGATTAGTCAGGGGGCTGTTGCCACTGTCTCCCAGCATTCCACCTAAGGCAGTCACCTCACTCTGCCCAGTGGTAGGGTCGGCCCCAGTCCTGGGTATGTGACGTGAGGCACTCGCCAGCAGTACATGGATATTGGCCAGTGATGAGATTTATAGACTCCAGATCAGATTGCTTGGAAACTTCCCGCCAACTTCTGGTCTGTACGCCGTGGTCGAAATTCAAAGTTCAAAATTCAGCTACTGGAAAAAGTGGGGCAGTGATTACTATTGCTGTTCCACTTGGAGCACACAGTTTATTGCCATGGAGTTCCCAGCAGTTGGAGTTATTACAGGGAGACACTATCTGAAAATCCAAATGGATGATGGGATGATTCTCTTTTGGCTATATATGGACCAGCAACTTGGGAAGCTGCCTCATTCAGAACATTGAGCCATCTAACTCTGTGTTGTCTGCACTGACTGGCAGCTCCTCTCCAGGAATTTAGGCAGGCCTGGAGATACCAGGAGTTGAACCTGGAACTTTATGCATGCAGACCAGATGCTGAGTATGAGTTTGCTGAGATGGTGCCAGAACACCCCACTGAACTTACCAGTATAATTGTTTTGTATGTGCCAGCCACTAACTCCTCATCCTGCTTTCTGCGCTCATGTCCCTTGCTTGCTTAGGGCTGGTGGGAAGGGAAAAGCACCAGGGAGTTCAGCTGGGAGTGGATCCAAACCATTGACCTTTCACTAAAGCAGTTACTGCAATCTTTCAACTGGGCGGAAGTTGGCCTGTCCTGAGATTTGCTGCGTTTGGTGAACTTGTTTTTAAAAATGAAATAAACCCAAGAGGTTCAGGCCACGATCCCAAAACTGCTGCTGCACCATCTTAAATTACATTCATGTAGTAGAATGCATTATTTAGCAGAATATTTAGGCAGGTGTCTCGATTTCTTTTCTGTAGGTTTTCATATTCTGGGACTAGCCGCATGCAAACTTTTATTAATCAAACTTATGGAACTGTTTGCCACAGGAATTTGTGAGGGCCAGCAACCCAGTTGTCTTAAAATGTGGGTTAGAGGGGAATTCTGTTCAGGAGCTGTCAGCTAGGCTGAGTGGGACCTCTGTGTTCAAAGGCTGGGCGTAGCAGAGGCTGGGGAGAAAGCCAGAGACTTGTCTCCACCGTGCCTTGCTCATAACCTTCCTAGAGGCCTCTGGCTGGCCACTGTTAAGCCTTGGACTGGAGACAGAAATTTGTTCCCATCCAGTATGGCAATTGCAATGTTTGATTTGATGGAAGAGTTCATTTCAGTTTGCTTTAAAAAAGAAAGAAAGAAAGCTTTACTCAAGAGCTGGAGGGTGAAGAGCTGTGTTTCCCCATTTGGTATCATCCATATGTTGTTGTGATACAAGTTCCACCACCTTGGACCATTGGCTGTGCTGCCTGGGACTGATGGGAGCTGGAGTCCAAACAAATCGGGAGGACACCATGTTTGGGAAGAAAGCTTTATTAGGCGGATCACTGACAGAAGGAACGGGGGTTGTTCTGGACTGAAGAACCTGACTCAGATGCCTCCTGGTTTCAAAGTGTTTAGAGAACTGCTCATGCTCCCAATATTATTATTACCTACTCTAACGAGAGGAGGCTGTATTTCAAGGATGCTTATTGCAGTGCCTTCCAGAGGTTATGGATTAGAACTCCCATTAGACCTAGCCAGCAGGGCCAGTGGTCAGGGATGATGGGAGTTGTAGTCCAGCAGCAACTGAACTAGGGAAACTGTCTCCCTTGTGAGGTGGTGGACTCTCCTTCCTTGGAGGTTTTTAAGCAGAGATTGAACTCTGTCATGGATGCGTTAGTTGAGATTCCTCCATTGCAGGGGGTTGCACTAGATGACCCTTGGGTCCCTTCCAACGCTACACTTCTATGATTCTATGGTTCTAAGATGCCATGTTGCCCTCTCACTGGCCCAGTGGGCTTTGTGGTTGTTATACCGAAGAATTGATGCTTTTGAATTATGGTGCTGGAGGAGACTCTTGAGCAACCTTTTTCAGCAATAGGCCGGTCCACTGTCCCTCAGACCATGTGGGGGGCCAGACTATATTTTGAGGGGGGAAACTGAATGAATTTCTAAGCCCCACTAATAACCCAGAGATGCATTTTAAATAAAAGGACACATTCTACTCATGTAAAAACATGCTGATTCCCGGACTGTCTGCAGGCCGGATTGAGAAGGCAATTGGGCCGCATCCGGCTCCCAGGTCTTAGGTTGCCTACCCCTGCTCTTGAGAGTCCCATGGACTGCAAGAAGATCAAACCTATCCATTCTAGAGGACATCAGCCCTGAGTGCTCACTGGAAGGACAGATCCTGAAGCTGAGGCTCCAAGACTTTGGCCACCTCATGAGAAGAGAAGACTCCCTGATGTTGGGAAAGATGGAGGGCACAAGGAGAAGGGGACGACAGAGGACGAGATGGTTGGACAGTGTTCTCAAAGCTACCAGCATGAGTTTGACCAAACTGCGGGAGGCAGTGGAAGACAGGAGTGCCTGGCGTGCTCTGGTCCATGGGGTCACAAAGAGTTGGACACGACTAAACGAACAACAAAATACCTTCTTTGATTCACTGAATCATAGAAGAGTTAGAAGGGACCCCGAGGGTCATTTAGTCCCAACCCCCATGCAATGCTAGAATCTTTCATCCAACCAGGAGCTTGAACCCATGACCATGAGATTAAGAGTCTCATGCTCTACTGACTGAGCTTCATTGGATGCCTGCTAGTGTTATGAGAGAGGGAGAAGAAGTTTTCTCTGCCCACTATATCCATGCCATGTGTAATTTTATAAACTTTTATTATATCTCCTTTTCTCTAAACTAAAAAGTCTCAAATGCTGCAGCCATTGCTCCATCCCTTTGGTCACCTTGGTTGCCCTTTTCTGAACCTTCTCCAACTCTACAGTATCCTTTTGGAGGTTAGGCAACCAGAACTCTACAAAGTGTTCACTTAGAGCAGGCATGGCCAAACTTGGCTGTGCAGATGTTTCGGGACTACAACTCCCATCATCCCTAGCTAACAGGACCAATGGTCAGGGATGATGGGAATTGTAGTCCCAAAACTTCTGGATGGCCAAGTTTGGCCATGCCCTGACTTTAGAGCACTGGGCGTCTCTCTACACTGGAGCCCAATGTTCCTCCCAACTCATGGTTGCCAGTGCATATTTGTCCCGCTTCCCCCAATTGAGAATTGGAGTTTTATTTTCAAAATGTGTTAGAATTACACACCTTCAGAAGAGCTCAGCCCACTGCATTTCTATTGTGAGTCTATTGTGAGTCACAGGTTCTCCAAGGACTGGGAGTTCTGCCTTGGAAGCCATGGAATCATCCCTTGAATCATTGCTGGAATAGCTCAGTCGGTAGAGCATGGGTCTGAGCCCCTCACGTTGGGCAAAAAGATTCCTGCATGACCCTGGTGGGTCGTTCCAACTCTATGATTCTGCGAGTCTACAATTTTAAGGCAGAAATGCCTACTTAACCCCAGCAGAGGCTGAATGAAAGACCAGAACAGGCACTCATGCACAGATGCTGCAAATAGCTTCCTTTTGCCACGCCCCTCTATATATTCAGCTCTTGGGGACTTTTGAAATACTTTTATTTCTTGTGGCATAGTAACAGTTCTTTCACCCTGGCCCACAATTTGGGCATTGCTGCTGTAGAGGAACTGAGCTCCTGGAGGTTCCCAGCATCCTCCCTGCTCTCTCTCTATAAATATGGGCTACTGTGGTCACACCGCATCCCCTCTCTTGCTGCAAAGCGTTGTTATTGCAGCAGAAACAATAGTGTGAGTTTTGAAGCCGGGGGGGGGGGTGGACGGACGTTGTTCATTCTTGAGCAATGAGCAAACCACATCCTCTGCTGATCTGCAGTGGTCAGTTGCTCTAACCTAGAGATTTCCTTGCTTTGCCTCCTTTACACCCCCCCAAAAAAAGGTTGGGGTGTGTCTCCAAGGGCAACTCGCTGATAGCAAAAGTAAAGACGAGACTGCTTTAGGCACCTAACAAGCTTCCTCATACTGAGTCAGGCCAATGACACATCCAGCTCAGTATTGTGTACGTCCCACGTCTCAAACTTGGATCCCCAGCTGTTGTTGGACGACTTCTTCCGAGTAAGCCGAGTAGCCGAGTAAGATTGTCTTCTATAAACACGGTTTTAACAATGAGTCCGAGAGTGACTGTGGAGGCCAATTCTGGATCCCCACATCCTTCCACAGTGGGGACATTGGTCTCCAGGCAGGAGTTGATCACAGTGTGGATTTGCCAAGTGTGCCTTCCTCTTAGCACGTTTCTCCCTTGCGTCCTGAGTCCTTCAAAGCCCATGACACCTTTGGTAAAGGCTGTTTCTCCAACTGGAGCACTCACAGGCCAATGTTTCCCAGTTGTCAGTGTTTATACTACATTTTTTTACATTTGCCTTGAGCTAGTCTTTAAACCTCTTTTGTTGACTACAAAGCCCATCACCCCTGGTCACTGGTCCTTCTAGCTAGGGATGATGGGAGTTGTAGTTCAACAACAGCTGGGGACCCAAGTTTGGGAAATCCTATCTATCTACCTGGAGATTCCAGGGATTGAACCTGTGACCTTCTGAATGCAGAACAGATGCTCTACCACTGAGCTACAGCCCGACTCAGAGCAGTGTTGTTATTTGAACTTGACCAATGGAACTTGGCATGAAAGGTCCTCCCTGGCTTAGAACTGATGGGCAATCTTGAGTCAGCAGTTCAACCTGCCCTTTCACAGGATTGCTGTGAGGGCACGATGAATGGAAAACAACCTATGCTGTCCTGAGATCCTTTGAGTCTCTCTTTTTGACATGGATCCAATATATACACAGCAGTTGCTGACCAGTTTGCGTAGGAACAGGGAAGAGGAATCGTTGGCTCTTCACGTGTAGCTGGACTACATCTCCTATCAACTATTGGCTTGGGATGATGGGAGTTGGAGTCAAACAACAAGCTTTCCTAGCCCTGGCATACAGGCTACGGCTTGGCCAACAAGACAAGAGTGCTGTATTCATGTATTGAGTGGGAGCCTCCCACATGATAGTGCTGAATTAGAACTTACTGAGAAATGTGGTAGCTTTGCAGGTATAAATTAACTTTAACGGTGTTAAAACCAATTGTGTTATCGGCGATTACTACAGTTTTGATGGCTCACAATGCTTCTTCCCCAAGGCCTTTGAATGAGTTGAGTTGTCTTGGTTTTAACCAGTGTCAGGTTTTTAGTCTGGAGGTTCCATCTGCTCTTGTTTTCTGTTTGATATTATATTACATCAACTTACTTTAAACTGTTAGTGTTTTGATGTATTGCAGTTCGCTTTTGTTACATCTTGGAAGCCACTCTGGAATTACAATGTAGTGAAAGGTGGTTTATAGAATCGGCAAATAAATAAAACAAATGCATTTAATTAATCTCTCACAGGCTATCCATTTCTCCACCATTTCATTCTTATTTGACCACACTGCCCTCATCCATCCTGCCAACCAGTCTTGCCAACCATCCATGGGTAACACTTAACACATTTGATGAACTGGGCTTTAGCCCATGAAGACTTGTGCTCTCAGAAAACTTGTTTGTCTCGTGCCACAAAACACTTTAGGCTGGCTAGCCTGTAACATTTAACTATAGTTAAAGAATAACTATGGTTTAATTAAAATGAGTAGCATGCTAGTACATGCAGCTCAAAAGTCCCAATTTCGACTTGTCTCTGACTCCTGGCTTTGCTGCACCAGGGAGGAAAACAAACCAGAGACTGGCTTTGCAAACCAACCCCTTTTGCTTCTCTTCAAATACCATTCATATTTGAAGCAAAGGTTTGTTCTCTGCTTACCACTTGTGGTTTCTTTTGGGGGAAACTAACCGCTTTGCGCATAATGCAAAGCCAGACTCTGGCTTGCTCCCTCCATGGTGCAGCAAAGTCAGAGTGAGGAAACTGGAGCAATGTTGAACAGTGCACATCAGCACTGTTTGCGTTCTGTCATAGTTTAATTTTTAAACTAGGGTTTGGTATTATGTGCGAACGGGGCTGTCAGGGAACTGCCATCGGAGCTAGGAGTGGAGGCAAGGCTCCCAAGCGATGCCGGAGAAGGGCCAAGCAGGGAGAGAGGAGACTCATTGGCCGGGGAAGGAAATCAGCGTGACACCAGGGAGGAAGGGGGGCAAAGGAGGGCTTCGGAGAAATGGCTCCAGGACTCTTCACCAGAGACCAGCGGGGAGAGCACGGATCCTCCGCTGCCCACACCCACCCTGCGCAGAAGACTTCCGCGCAGGGAGGCTAGGCGGAGACTTGGCGTGAAAGAACTTTTATGCTGGAAGAAGTTCAGGAAATGCCCACTGATGGATTCTGCCAGTGACTGAGACAGCCGCGGAGTCAGGGCTGTCCAGCCAGGGAAAGGTTTAACCAGGCAACCTTGCCAAGAGTGGCGGCAACTTATGCACGAGCAACTCCAATTTCCATTACAGGGGCCTTTGTGTTTCTCACCCTTTGTTTAGTATTTGAAATAGAGGTTCATCTGTATGTCAGGCAAAATGAATTACAGAATCGTAGAGTTGGAAAAGGACCACAAGGGCCATCTAGTCCAACCCCCTGCAATGCAGGAATTTTCTGCCCAATGTGCGGCTTGAACCCACGATCCTGAAATTAGTCCTGATCCTGAAATGGTAGTTGCATGCTCTACCAATTGACCTATCTCTTTGCTTCCCAGCCCAATGATGAGAAGCTTAGTTGTCACTTATTATGGGCTTCCTTACTCAACTTTTTTTAAAACAACCCCAGTGGTGGTATTACTGTTATTATCATCCTATCCTGAGGTCCCAGGGTGGGTTGCAACAATTAAAACAATATTAAAAACAGTTTAAAACAACTCAGAATCACAGAAATAAGGTGGGTCCTAAAAGTACACATTGCAAGTTTCAAAAGCCAGGGCAAAAAAGGGGGGAAACCCCTGTAGACATACCTAGAGCTTTCTTAAGTCTGGATTTGGGCATGCTCATTTGCAAAATCGAAAAATAAGCTATTCAGCCACATAATATTGGAAATGGCTGTTAACATGCTGTCAGGGGCTCAGGAGCAGAGGCGCAGGGAAGAGAGGAAATGGAGAGCGAAGGGGAAGAATCTGAGGGCAGCGGAGGGCAGAATGACAGTGACCCGAGAGATTCCATGAGCCTCTCCAGTGAATCAGAAGATTCCCAGAAGGGAGCGCCGATGGCCAGGGCAAGGGGGGTCCCAGGGGGGACACACCAGAAGCAGGGGGCCAGCGGAGACTCCCAGAGCAGTAGCTGGAAATCAGGGCCAGTTTCCCCACTGGAGCGTAGTGGGAGGGAAGAGTCTCATAGGTCAGAGTCAGCGTCTCCTCCGGCAAGCAGCGACAGGAGCAGTGTAACGGTCAGAAGGAAGGTGGCAGGCTGGGCGTGTGCGCGCGCCAAGTTCAAATGTACAGGCGCGCGGGACAGCAGAAAGCCCAGATTGGGAACCAGGTCCTAAAGCCCGCCGGAGGGAGGGGGAAGACTCGGGGGAGTCAGCGTCAGAAGAGTCCAGAAAGGGGAAAACCCCGGCGGACAGGCGGACCCAGAGGAAAAGGGAGCAGAGGAAGAGGTGGAGCAAGGCTAGGGTCTTAAATTGGTGTCTGGGGGGAGGAGACTCAGACGGAGCTTCGACGGTCTAGGGTTTCAGACGTAGGGCTGCGCGCCGCGGCTGTCAAACCAACAATGAACTTCAATAAAGACTTCTGTATATAAAGAGGAACTGGCGTTGGTCCTTTGTGAGCTGGGACCTGAGGCAGCCCTGACACATGCCTTGAGTTAAGAACCATAAATTCCCTACCTACACCAACTCTTTAACAATCCAAAATACAATGGTGTCTTTGAAATTTAGCGTTCTTCACACAGCCTTTCCTCTGCTTACGTTTACTTTCAAGATAATTTCCCAAATATTGTATGCAATGTGAAACCAAGAGAAGGCTGCCAACATGTTGTGCATGTTAAAGGATGTCGTGTTTTTGCCACAGAGTGACTTTCTGTATTTTTCCATGTATAAGATGAGGGGGTTTTTTAAACCAAAAAATTAGGTTTTAAATTGGTGCTCGTCTTATACATGGGTAGTGCTGAGGGGGTGTTTTCTTAATTTGGAGTCCCCCAAAATAGGGGGCATCTTATACGTGGGGGCATCTTATACACGAAAAAATACGGTATATGATAAGATGCTGGCGAACCCTGCTGTTCTTCTTCAGCCTCATTAATATTAAATACATGTCACTTTCATATGGCAGTTGATGAAAAGCAGGAGTTTTCTGCAAATATCTTGACAACTGTGGGTGTAGAATTACCCGTCATTCTGGAGGAAGCAGGCACCATGTATAAAAATAATTGGCATTTTTTCTTGCAAGTGGCCTGATTTTCTTTTACCTTTCTTCAGCTGTGTGTTGCTGTTGTTTTAATCGGAGTCTGGGTTATTAGGACAAACAATACATGCAGATTTTATTGTCTGGTTTCTCAAGATGTAGAAAACCAACACGATCCTAAATATGTTTTAAGTGTTCATGGAATCACTGCATTGGTTGCCATTGGTTTTTTGAGCAGGTGTTGTGCACAGGTAAACATCTGCATAACTTTAACAAGCAATTGCACACTTAACAATTAACTGGTTTCATTGTATGGTGGCCTGAGGACTGGCAGGAATGGTTTATACTTTCAGTAACTGTATCCTTGGTAACTTGGTATTTACGGTAACTGTATATTTATTTATTTAGCGTGATTTATATGTACCGCTTAAACCAAGAGAAACCTCCAAGCAGGTTACATAAAGCAATATAAAACGGTCAATTTAAAAATAACCGGTAAAATCAAACGTTAAAAACAAAATAGATCAAACAAAAATAAATAAATTCGGTAGTTCTAAAATCAATATACACAATACAATTGCATGTCTGAATAGGCTTCAAAAAATGTTTTAGCAGTCTCTGAAAACAGCACAGCTCATGCTTAATATCAATGGGCAGGGAGTTCCAAAGACCAGGTACTGCCATACTGAAGGATTGACTCCTTCTAAGTGCGTAACACGGAAATACTAGTTGTGCAGATCAAAATGAATGAGTTGCCACATACAGGGTAAGGCCTGTATGTCTCATGCTGCTGAGGGCTTTATATGCTAATAGTAATACCTGAAATTTGGCTCAGCAGCAAATCAGCAGGTGGAGCAGATCTCTCAACACGAATGTGGATTGATGTGTAATTTTGTTACGTGGATGAAATCCCCTGCCTCCAGCAGTCGAGGTAGACCATGACTTACGGCATATTCTTGAATTTGTCTTATCCTCTTTTACAGCCATCCAGATTGGTGGTCCTCAGAACATCTTGAGGGAGCACATCCCATAATTTTAACTGTGCGCCATGTGCAAAAGTACTTTATGTTTTTTCAGCCTGTTGTCCCTGATTCCAAGGGATACACAACTGACTCCAAGGGAGCGCCGGACTTCAGTTTTGTACAGCAGCAGTCCTCTCTCCCACCTATGTCTGAAGCAGAACGCTTCGGAAATGCAGAGCAGTTCCAAAAGCAATTTGTGATACAGTGTAGTGGCACATTCAAGTGGATAGAAAAACAAAAACAAAATAAGAATCCTACTTTGCATCCTTCAAGCTGTGTTTCAGAACTTGGTCTTTGGTGAATTCTTCTGCTTTTGATTCTAGGTCATTCCCGAAGTATGCGGAGGACCTTAAGGTCCATAAATAGCAACACCCTAGAGGTCCCGGACCCTAAAGAAGTCAGATTAGCCTCAGTCAGGGCCAGGGCCTTTTCAACATTGGCTCCGCACTGTCTCATGAGACCAGGGCCCTGCAGGATCTGATTTCTTTCCGCAGGGCCTGTAAGACAGAGATGTTCCGCCTGGCCTTTGGCTTGGAATCAACTTGATCCCCTCCCCCTCTTTCCTTTTTCCTTTCTCCTTCTGTGATGAAACTCCTATTTGGGGACTTCCCTGGCTTTTTTCTGACCCACATAGGACCAGTCTGGATAGTTGGCCTTAGTGAAGATTTGACGTTTTCATCCCCAAAAAGTTTTTGATTTGAGTTTCTAGTGAATTGAGACTGCATTTTAATGTTGTATTTTAATCCTGTTTTAAAGTTGTATTTTCATCAATTGTTTTATACTTGGTTGTTAGCCGCCCTGAGCCTGGCCTTGGCTGGGGAGGGCAGGGTATAAATAAAAATTATTATTATTATTATTATTAAAGCTTTCAAATGCGGCTTGTATGTTTTCCCAAACTGCTTGCATGGTTCAAGGATTTGGGGGCCCTGTTCCTCTCAACTGCTAAGTAACCTTCTATATCCTTTTCAACTGCGGTTTCGAAAGCTACTCTTCATTCCTCCCCAAACCTCTTCCACCCCTTCCCATCTGTTCTCACTGCGGGGAGAAGATGGCAGATCAGATGGTGTGGAGGCAGATCAGAGGTGGCTTTGAAAAACAGAGCTGTTTGTGAGCTGCACCTTCGAAGAGCAACTGCTCTAGAGCAGACAAAACTCCAGTTGCAAAGTGAGTCCCAGGTCCCTTGGTTTCTCTCACTCCTACTAGATGTTGGAAATGTTAGCTGCTGGGAAACTTGCTTTTCTCCAGCAACAGTTAATAAACCCATTTGGGCTGTAGGAAAAATGCAGGTTCCCAGCAACTGATATGCTAAGTAATGACAATTACCGTAGCTTTGGAACCCCCACTCCTATTTAGGAAAGATAACATATTCCCTGCACATAGACATAGATGCCCCAGGGTTTTTTTTTTTTGTGCAGGTGTACACTCTTATCCTATGGGACGCGGGTGGCGCTGTGGGTAAAAGCCTCAGCGCCTAGGGCTTGCCGATCGAAAGGTCGGCGGTTCGAATCCCCGCGGTGGGGTGCGCTCCCACTGCTCGGTCCCAGCGCCTGCCAACCTAGCAGTTCGAAAGCACCCCCGGGTGCAAGTAGATAAATAGGGACCGCTTACTGGCGGGAAGGTAAACGGCGTTTCCGTGTGCTGCGCTGGCTTGCCAGATGCAGCTTGTCACGCTGGCCACGTGACCCAGAAGTGTCTCCGGACAGCACTGGCCCCCGGCCTCTTGAGTGAGATGGGCGCACAACCCTAGAGTCTGTCAAGACTGGCCCGTACGGGCAGGGGTACCTTTACCTTTACACTCTTATCCAAGACTGTAAGAAGCAATTCAGTGGATTTATTCCCTGGATGAGAGCTGGGTTTGAAAATTCTGTGCCAAAGCAACCCAGATTCTGCATTCTGGCCATCAGTTCAAATGCGTGTGCATTGCATAATTGGTTTTGGTTCTGCTAGGGAGTGAAAGTCATGCTCAGCCTACAAAACATTTATATTCCTTCTTCCCTCAGAAGAGCCGAAAGTGGCTGTCAATAAGGATTGGAACCAGGTATCCTACCAAGTATTTTCACATTTTTGTCAACCCAGTCATAAGGTCTAGAAACTTGTTTCTGTTTACTTTTGAAGAGAAAAAATGTTCAGGCTCTTTGACTCTTTAATTCTGTGCCAATACCAATTTCACAGTTCAGTTGTGATGTGCATACAGCCCTACCTTAGATGGATGCCATGATTAACGGTAACTTTGCAGCCGTTTTGGTATCTAGGCGCAATCAGAGATTCCTGTTCTGCAAATGGGCCCTGCATACAGAACACAAATAAACCTTTTCAGTTTGATCCTATCCCAAGGATGAAGACCACTGTGGATCCTGGGCTTGCTTCCCTGCTGAGCCTTGGGGCTGTTCCAGTAAAGGCTTGAATCTTTGGCTTCAAGTGTACAGTAGCGATTCAATACCACAGCTGTTCTGAATTCAACAGGAAGCATGGATCGAGGGATGAAATAAAACCATTTCCCCTCAGATAATCAGATGCCTTCCAGGACACATGCTGCTGGCACACACAGGCTGGAGATGAGCGAGGGGCGTGCATACCTCAGCCAAAAAAAGGTACTGCCGCCCACCTCCAGGAATCCAGATATTGTTTTCCCCTTAGAGCCTCCTGTTCATCTCAGTTGAAGTAACTCTGTGTAATGCTTACTGAGAGAATGCATTATGGGAACATTTCTTTCTCTCTCTCTCTCTCTCTCTCTCTCTCTCTGTGTGTGTGTGTGTGTGTATTACTAGACAACATTCTTTATCCTTTTGTTGTATTGTACTGGCTTAAGGAATAAGCAAACACTAGGGATGCGGGTGGCGCTGTGGGTTAAACCACAGAGCCTAGGACTTGCCGATCAGAAGGTCGGCGGTTCGAATCCCCGCAACAGGGTGAGCTCCTGTTGCTCAGTCCCTGCTCCTGCCAACCTAGCAGTTCGAAAGCACAAAGTACAAGTAGATAAATAGGTACCGCTCCAGCGGGAAGGTAAACAGCGTTTCCGTGCGCTGCTCTGGTTCGCTAGAAGCAGCTTACGGTAGTCATGCTGCCCACACAACCCAGAAGCTGTATGCTGGCTCCCTCGGCCAATAAAGCGAGATGAGCGCCGCAACCCCAGAGTGGGTCACAACTGGACCTAATGGTCAGGGGTCCCTTTGCCTTTACCTTAGTTCTATATTGAGCCAATTAGAATTAAACTCTGATTTGGCCTTGGTTCTTGTCCTGCTGTAAGCAAGTAGGAACAACAGATTTCAAAGCATTGAAAGGAAGATTTAGGATAAATATTGGCGGTCTGACAGGTGGGGGTGCCATGCTCTACGCAGGCTACAGAACATCTGTAGGGGGCACGAGGTTGGGGAAGACTGAACTGGAGGAACAATTCCTAAAAGCCTCGTTTAAATTACCACAGGAGCGTTCTTTGGAGGAAGTCAAACCTGCCAAACGAATTGTGTGGTTTGCCGTTAAACGAATTGTGAGCGTTTTTGGGATGACACTCACATGCCTGCCTATGTTTTGTGTTATGTAACTTTATTCCTAATCTAATTTAAAATAACAATTATTTGAGCACTGGCAAAACCACATGTTTCCTTCTAGACCAAGTCAGCCAGAAACTTGAAGGGTAAATCCAGGAGGACTAAACTTAATTCCCACTTTAAACACTGGCTTGTGCATAGTTCTTTGTCGCAGGAAAAAAAGGTCTCTTTCCTTGCATCATAGTAGAATGCTGCACCTAAACTGCATGGGTTTTTTTAATAGTCCGTGAACTGAGAATGCAGTCCTCAGAAGTAGGCTGAACGGGGTTTACTCCAAGGTAATTGTGTAGGACTGCAGTTGAAACTAAACACAATAGAAGGTGTAGCTTTAACAAGGGCAGTGCTGGCTGTCTTGCAGTCTGAGCCCAAACATTCTTACTCAAAAGTAAGGTGGTTAAGTACGGTAGGATTTGCTTTCCAGTAAGTCTTGGCTGTAGGAACGCGGGTGGCGCTGTGGGTAAAAGCCTCAGATCCTAGG
Organism: Podarcis muralis; assembly: GCF_964188315.1. Taxonomy (NCBI): domain Eukaryota; kingdom Metazoa; phylum Chordata; class Lepidosauria; order Squamata; family Lacertidae; genus Podarcis; species Podarcis muralis. The sequence goes on from NC_135663.1 coordinate 10,934,776, forward strand.
TCTTGCTGATCGAAAGGTCGGTGGTTTGAATCCCCACGGCGGGGTGCGCTCCCGTTGTTCGGTCCCAGCGCCTGCCAACCTAGCAGTTCGAAAGCACCTCCGGGTGCAAGTAGATAAATAGGGACCGCTTACTGGCGGGAAGGTAAACAGCATTTCCGTGTGCGGCTCTGGCTCGCCAGAGCAGCGATGTCACGCTGGCCACGTGACCCAGAAGTGTCTCCGGACAGCGCTGGCCCCCGGCCTCTTGAGTGAGATGGGCGCACAACCCTAGAGTCTGTCAAGACTGGCCCGTATGGGCAGGGGTACCTTTACCTTTACCTTAAGTCTTGGCTGTGCTCTACTTATTCTTTGTACTGTTGTTGTTGTTGTTGTTGTTGTTGTTGTTGTTGTTTAGTCGTTTAGTCGTGTCCGACTCTTCATGACCCCATGGACCAGAGCACGCCAGGCACTCCTGTCTTCCACTGCCTCCCGCAGTTTGGTCAAACTCATGCTGGGAGCTTCGAGAACACTGTCCAACCATCTCGTCCTCTGTCGTCCCCTTCTCTTTGTATTCTTTGTACTAGGCTAGGGCCAATTTAATATGTCGTGTGCATCTGACCTCAACAGAGACAGTTAACAGCATTTCTAATTGAGGAAGAATTACTAATTTACGGGTATTTTCTAGTGAAATGAGAAGGACAGGTTGGTTGTGACTTAAGGCCCATTCCACTGCTTTCAACACAAAGTTGGGACTTCCCCCCCCAACCCAGATTGCATATTTACTCTCCAGCAGATCCAAGGTGATTTTTTTGGCATAATTTTTGCTATCAATAATGGTGCAGTGTAGTGTGTTTTTGGCATAGGTGAGGTGTGTTTTAAAGTTAACTCGTTTAGTGTTACAAACCTGCTTTTGACTCTCCATTTCAAATACCACATAGGCAGGCCAAATCAAAGCAGGGAATAGCAGTCACTTGCATGGATGAGGGCTATAATTTAACCTGCGCTGTGTAGCAGTAGGCTGTTGGCAGCTGGTGGTGGAGGCTGCAGCAGACTTGGGTGGGCGGGAATGATTTGATGCTGGAAAGTTGCTGTTTGATAATGCCACGAATACCCGCGGTCTGTAAACCCTCAGCATATGATTTTTTTTTAATCCAGCAAACTGCTAACTTCACAAATAAATTAGTAGGACTAGCAAAGCCTTCTGTGAAATATTCCCCATGGTCCCAAGCAATGAGGCATTCCAGGGTGGGTTCTGCTGGGTGGACCCCAGTGCTTCTCTCATATTTGTGTTGTTTCCAAATACACAAGCAGAACACACTGGCGGCAAAAATACACAGCTGCTAATCCAGGCATGTCCAAAGTCTGTTTTGGGGGCCTGTGGCAGCATATGTCCTGGGGTAAAATCCTAAAAAAAGCTGAGCAACTTCAATCCTGAAAAAAGCTCAGCAGCTTTGGGGTTAAATCCTTCATCAGATCTGGCCCTCTTCGGAAAAAGTTTGGGCACCGCTGTGCTAACGCATCTCATATTGGACAAATAGGCCAAACCCTACGCCAAAGGATAGTAAAGGTAAAGGGACCCCTGACCATTAGGTCCAGTCGTGGCCGACTCTGGGGTTGCAGTGCTCATCTCGCTTTATTGGCTGAGGGAGCTGGCGTACAGCTTCCGGGTCATGTCGCCAGCATAACTAAGCCGCTTCTGGCGAACCAGAACAAATGCCACTTACCTTACCTTACCTATTTATCTACTTGCACTTTGACATGCTTTTGAACTGCTAGGTTGGCAGGAGCTGGGACCGAGCAATGGGAGCTCATCCCGTCGAGGGGATTCGAACCGCCGACCTTCTGATCGGCAAGTCCTAGGCTCTGTGGTTTAACCCACAGCGCCACCCGCGTTCCTACGCCAAAGGATAAATGGACATAAATCTGATATCAGGAATCACAAGACAGAGAAACCAGTAGAAGAACACTTCAATCTCCCAGGACATTCTATACAAGATCTCAAAGTAGCTGTCTTATTAGAAAAGAATTTCAGAAATAGGCTGGAAAGAGAGGTTGCTGAATTGCAACTTATTATCAAACTTAAAACCATGGAGAGACCTGGTCTGAATAGAGACATTGGATTCTTATCTCATTATACATGATATAGCTATTTTTAGCTATCTCACCCTTGCTTTTTGCTGTAAGACCAATTGCTGTACAGTCGTCAACAGGTTTACCACACCTATTAGCCAATCACCCATTCCCACCACCCTTCTGAGTAATGCCCCTCCCCACCCTCTCACTATATATATTATATTTCAGTGCATAGCTGTCAACTTTCCTCTCTTTTTAAGGGAAATTCCCTTATTCCGAATAGGATTTCCCTTAAAAAAAGGGAAAAGTTGACAGCTATGTTTCAGTGTATCTGAAGAAGCGTGCATGCACACGAAAGCTCATGCCAATAACAAACTTAGCTGGTCTCTAAGGTGCTACTGGAAGGAATTTTTTTATTTTGCATCTCATTGGGTTGCCTAAAGCTCAGCCAGCCCTATCAGTAGGCAGAGTGGGGGCTGGCAGATCCTGGGTGGAGGGACAGCACTAGGAATCCTCTGCCCATTCCCCTCTGCTGGAGATCAGGGCCACGTGTGACACACATTCTAAACTAGAGTGCAGTGGAGGAGACTATCCCACTGCTATTGCTGATGGGAGATGCAACTTCCAGCCCAGTCAATTTCTGTAGGTGGATTTGGGGGAGTGCTTATTTGCTTTGGGCAGCAAAAAGTCTTGGGATAGCCCTGCTCATAACTTGTAATTCAAAGTTCTTCCAATTTAAAGCGCAAATGGCCATCTTTTTCTGCCTTCCCAGCCCCCCACCCTTTGTATAGCACTGGCTTCAGTCCCTACCCCCTGCAGGTAGATTGCTCTGTTAAGGGGAGAAACATCCCCTAAAACCATTAGCCCCCACTATCAGCTTGTCCTTTCTGTCTATTAGCTAGTTAATCAGCATTACAAAGTCTGGCCTCTCCCCCACAGTGATCAAGGCTGCCAAACTTAACAGCAGTGCTTTCACCAAGGCTTAGAGCTGCTTCCTTGGGGTTGTACAGGGCACAAACGTGGGATGTTGACAACAGCAGGCCCCACTTCCCTTTCTGTTTCCCTGCAGCCTGAGGTGCTGGAGGTTCAGTCACAGAATCTTAGAACCTTAGATTTGGGGAAGGAACCCTTGTCCCTCCAAGGAACTTAACATGCGGGATGAGAAATCTGCAATTTGAATGCACTTCCTCTTGATCCAGTTCGACTGACTGAATGGATCCTGGGATATACCTTCACTAAGATTCCAACCCACCCGCTTGACATCGTTCTCCAGATTACATTTGGATATTCATTCCATGAACTTGTGATATGAGCCCCCTTAACCGCGTGATTTCACGTTGATTGGATTTTTGCATACTTTGAGGTTAAGCTATAACCGAGGTATGATTCTGTTTTGCTACATTTCATTGTATGCAGGCTGTGTGTGTGTGTGCATTTAAAAATAAAACCCAATCACACTGTCTTATCTGTAGGGGCACACCTGGCTCTAATTTGTTAAGTGTGGCTGCAGTCCTAGGATCAACCCTCTGAATGCATGGATAGATTTTTCCCAGCAGGGGAGAAATCCTGCTGTCTTGTGCATGATGGGGTCCCAATTCTTTGGCCCACTGGGTGATTGCCCAGTGATGCAGATGCCCAGCCCTCACCTTGCCAGATGTGAAAAAACTCTTAGATGTGTCAGGCAACATCTTCATCTCTGCCTCTTAGCTTTTGGGGCCTTTGTTTTCTTTTACTCGCGCCCCCCCAATATATCTGAAGCCTGCTATTTTTTGCTGATACTTAGCTACTGGGGCTTTTCACAACACAAGGGTAGTACATTACGTGCAGGATGCAGAATACATAGCACTTGGCTTTCTCTGCAATATATTGAAAGAATAAACATTGCAAACAATAGTAGTTTGGGCTTTTTGTTGCCCTGTACAATACCACATTAATTGCATAGCTGTCAGGCAAAAGCCTCTGCTAGCTTTCTGACATTTGCAAGGCAGTTCAGTGAGCAGCTGTTTCGAGGCCTCTCGTATTCATGTCACTTGAGGGCATCTGTAAGGTAGCCTCCATCAGTGCTTCGTTGTGTAACCATTTAAAGCATAGTGCTTTGCGTCAACAAACGCCTTTTAGGACAACAGTTCCAGGGGGAGTGGGTGTTTTGGGATTACTGTGTGTGTTTTAAAGTCTCAAGCCTACTATCTTTAAAGCCATTCATTCCAGATTGCTCCCGTTAAATTCAGGGTGGCGCTGTGGGTTAAACCACAGAGCCTAGGGCTTGCCGATCAGAAGGTCGGCGGTTCGAATCCCCGCTACAGGGTGAGCTCCCGTTGCTCGGTCTCTGCTCCTGCCAACCTAGCAGTTCGAAAGCACATCAAAGTGCAAGTAGATAAATAGGTACCGCGCCAGCGGGAAGGTAAACAGCATTTCCATGCGCTGCTTTGGTTCGCCAGAAGCGGCTTAGATCTGGAAGCTGTACGCCGGCTCCCTCAGCCAATAAAGCGAGATGAGCGCCGCAACCCCAGAGTCGGCCACAACTGGACCTAATGGTCAGAGGTCCCTGACGAGAGGCTGCTGTGTAGGTATCAAGGCTGGAATCAGGCATAGCTCAGCAGCAAAAGCAGTAAATCACTAGAGGCCAGTGAAGTTAAATTTTTATTCAAAGAAACAAACTACAGCTCAGGCCTAGTGGTTTCAGTAATGTTTTCAGGAGGAAAGTGAGGACTAAATTGCAATTAGCTGGCCTTGCCTGTCATTGACTCTGCAGATCATTAACTCTGGGGCGTCTCTTGTCATCGACCTCTCTTTTTCCCATCCTGACAATCCCAAAAGGCACCAGCCCAGGTGGGTCGTGTTCATTGGTTGGCAACGCAAGATAAAAGAGCCTTGTCTGTGGTGGCACCCTTTTGAGGCAGCTCCCAGTGTCTATTACAATGTGTCAGGATTCATCTGTAGTTCAGTTTTGTCATTTACTTAAGACACACCTGTTCACCTGGGTGTTCGGAACCTCCTGTGTGAACTTTTCGGGTGAGCAGCCCGTGGCGTATACCAAATGTATATCCACTAACTGCTATATTGACCGCAGATTGCATTGTTTGGGCTTTAATGGATCCGCTTTAAATCGTTTGGTCGTCGTCGTATTTCGCTCATTCGTTGTGTGAACCACTCTTTGATTGTTACTGAAGGACGCAGGACCAAGTAATCACAACTTTTAAATCTTGTATTGGCATTTGTTCATTGCTCCCAATGAACTGGGTCAAACAACAAATATTTAGAAACAGGCAATTTTCCACGGAAAACACAAAGCACAAGGATCTTCTCCCCACCCACTCCCCCAAAGGAAAATATTCTGCCCCACCTCACTGATGTAGGTGTGGGGCAGGTGTTCCAAGATCCATGAAGCGTGGATTTCACAGTTAGTTACCCAGGTTTGAGAGCAGAGTGTTTGTTTATTTGAGGAGCAATGAAAACAAATTCACAGCAAACTGAAGTCTGAGATGAATAGGATTAGAACTAGTAATCCCCATCTAAACCATTCCCACCCAGCTAATCCCCTCCACTCTCAGCTCTCTTCCAACTATACACAGACCAAATTTCTACCCCACCCCACAAGTCCCATTCCTTCAACCCCCCCCCCGCCCGCTTTAACTCACCTGTGTTTTCCATACTCCCGACCTCCCCACATGAGGTCTGCATGATTGAATTCTGGACTTAAACCAGAGTTTAAACTCCACATTAGCCATGAATTTACTACCTCTGCATGGAAACGAGATAGGAATGCTCACATTTCCTTATGTTTGGCTTTCGTGTGTGTGTGTGTGTGTGTGTGTGTGTGTGTGTGTGTGTGAGAGAGAGAGAGAGAGAGAGAGAGAGAGAGAGAGAGAGAGAGAGAGAGAGAATTGGGATGTACAAATGTATGATAATGAAGGGTAGAAATATCTTTGGATCCCCCCTTTTGTCTTTAATAATAATAATAATAATAATTTGTATTTATACCCCACCCTCTCCAGCAAAGACCGGGCTCAGGGCAGCTAACACCAAGTATAAAAACAATTGATTAAAATACAACTTTAAAACAAGATTAAAATGCAGCCTCGTATCAGTAGAAACTCAAATCAAAAACTTTTTGGGGATGAAAACGTCAAATCTTTACAAGGCAAGCGTTTATTGACTTTGGCATGAAAAGTCCCAGTGCTTTTCAAATGCAGAAATTGTTAATGTAGGTTTTTTTTAAAAAAAAAAATACATGTATACGTTTTTAAAAGGCCTAAGTAGCTTAGATGTACAAATTGCCTTGTTACTTGGGAGCAGTGAAATTTGAAGCCACTTGTAAGTAGAAATGAGAAGAGGTGGGGGGTGAAGACAATGTTGGGGAGAAGTGGAGGAAGTCTGTAAAACCCACAGACAAATATGCTATTATTGGACTCCCCCCCCCCATTAAAAGAAAAACTCCATGCAAGAAGAAAACTAGCATGTCAGGGGGTAAGATTCAGGAACAGCCCATTCCCTGAGGTGCTCATTTTCTCCATCCAGGGTCTCTTAAAAAAAATGTAGAGGAGCATTAAAATCTGATTTTTCCATCCTCTCCACCCTGCCTTGCTGTCTGTGCAGCTAATTCTACCACCTTGTTTCTGTGGCGTGTGTTGATAAGGCCAAAGGATTCAATTTTGCCTCTGCTGTAGATGTTTAATTATCAGCCTCATTATAATTCCTTTATGAGCCTCTTAACACTCTGGGGTGTCTCATGAGCTTCTATACAGCTGATTTTGGAAAGTTGTTTATGACCTAAAATATTGATGTGGTACTTAAGAGTAGAATAATCAGATGCATGCATGCATGTTCTAGTCCCCTGTGGGCACAGAATGCGAAGGAACTGTGAGAACATTCCTTTCTCTGTTCGCCTATGTAAAGAATGTTTGGGTTTTATGTTATTTGGTGTGGGTTTTTTCTACGTAGACTTACATTAATGCAGCGGCAAGGGGGAGAGGGGAGGAGTCGTCCCCTCGCCACCACTGCTTAAGTATTTATTATGACTCTGCATCACACATGAGTGAGATCCACAGCTGGGAGAACTCTCTGAGGCACAGCTAATATATTTTTCTCCCTCTGTCTGCAAAAAAAGCAAAAAAAGCTGAGCGTTTTGGCTTCAAAACCTTAAGCACAATTTGGTGCCCAATCAAAGATTTTAGCTAAGGCTGACAGATTGCTCCAGCACATAATAGCATTTTGCATATACTGTACGTACAGACATACATAAGATGTCACTGTGATTATGGCAGGAGTTTTTAAAATAGCCACTCGCCCAGGATGAATATGAAACGCCTGCAGGCGATCAAGCTTCCTTTGTAAGCTGGAAGACGGCTGGAGTTATTTTGTGTGTGTGTGTCTCCCAAGTCACTGAAATAACACAAGAGTCTTATCCGGCAGCCTTTCTCAACCTGTGGGTCCCCAGATGTCGTTGAACTACAACTCCCATCACCCCTAGCTAGCAAGGCCAAACCCATAGGAGACTGGTTATGGGACCTGGCTTTTACCTTATTTTTCACTCCATAAGACGCACCTTTTGCTTCCTAAAAAAGTAAGGAGAAATGTCTGTGCGTCTTATGGAGTGAATGTGTGGTCCCTGGAGCCGAATTGCCCAGGGGCAAAAAGCTCTCTCTTTTTTTTGAGAGGGAAGTGGGTGTTGAAACAAAGCCGCTGATCGGCAAGCGATCGGGAGCGAGATAAGGGGCGCTAGTGATAAAGGAGGTTGCCTGGGAAGGGGGAGGTAAAAGCCCATGGATCCTCAGGATTTTTACATTGGGTCACCCCAAATTCACCACCAGACCACATAGCATGTCCATGGCTACAGCCTGCACCAAAAAAACCACGCATCAACTGTTCCGTGGGGCACAAAAACGTGGTTACAAAGCACAGATCCACATGGATCCTCAGATTTTTTGCATTGGGCTACCCCAAACTCACCGTCAAATCACATGTCTGTGGCCACAGCATGAACCACAAAATTCATACATCCACTGTTTCGTTCAGAATATATATATATATTGTTTTCCTCCTCATAAAAACTAGGTGTGTCTTATAGTCAGGTGCGTCTTATGGAGTGGAAAATACAGTATGGGCAATTGCTGCTTACTTGTGCTGCTGAGTAGGGGGGACGCGGGTGGCGCTGTGGGTAAAAGCCTCAGCGCCTAGGGCTTGCCGATCGAAAGGTCACCGGTTCGAATCCCCGCGGCGGGGTGCGCTCCCGTTGTTCGGTCCCAGCGCCTGCCAACCTAGCAGTTCAAAAGCACGTCAAAGTGCAAGTAGATAAATAGGGACCGCTTACTAGCGGGAAGGTAAACGGCGTTCCGTGTGCGGCTCTGGCTCGCCAGAGCAGCGATGTCACGCTGGCCACGTGACCCGGAAGTGTCTCCGGACAGCGCTGGCCCCCGGCCTCTTGAGTGAGATGGGCGCACAACCCTAGAGTCTGTCAAGACTGGCCCGTACGGGCAGGGGTACCTTTACCTTTACTGTGCTGCTGAGAAGGTGAAGGAGTGGGTTTCTGCTGTCTTCTTTTCTTGTTTTGTTTTACTAGGATCGCTGCATGGATGTGATTTCTTTTTTTTTTAATTGTCTCCTTCAACCTGTAAGCCACTTTGGAGCCTTCGCATGATATTTATTATTTGTTTGTTGCATTCACGTCCCACCCTATCCCAGAGAAGCTCAAGGTACATGGCTTGGCACCCTTTCACATTTAACCCTCACAACAACCCTGTGAGGTAGGTTAGGCTGGGAGGTGGTGAGTAGCCCAAGGTCACCCACTGACCTTTGTGGCTGAGTGAGGATTCAAACCTGGTCTCCCAGGTCCTAGTCCGACACTCTAATCACTGTGCCACACTGGCTGTCAATGTGATAAAATGGAGTAGGTTTTATATGTAGGTGCAGTTCTCGAAGGTTTTTGTTTTTGTTTTAAAGGGGAAAGTTGTAACAGTCAAATGACAACATTTTGGAGGTCCCAAGTCGCAAGGTGGTTACATTGGTCTCAACTAGGGCCAGGGCCTTTTCAGTATTGGCCCCAACTTGGTGGAACGCTCTGTCACAAGAGACTAGGGCCCTGCGGGACTTGACATCCTTCCGCAGGGCCTGCAAGACAGAGCTGTTCCATCTGGCCTTTGGTTTGGACTCGGTCTGACCCTTACGTTTCTCTCCGCTCATGGTTTTGATCTATGGGCTACTTTTAAAATGAGGCTGCATTTTAAATTGAATTTTAACCTGTATTTTAAATTGGGTTTTCCCCCCTATTATGTTTTTACTGTAATTTTATGGGTGTTAGCCGCCCGGGTAGGGTGGAGTATAAATAAAATTTATTGTTATTGTTATTGTTATTGTTATTAAAATGGGCTTCTAAATAGCTTTACAATTCAAGCCGTCTCAATACACATACAAATCAAGGCATCCTTTGCCCTGGAAAAAAACTTGGCTTTAATTTCCTTATTCCAAAGGGGGTGTAGAGCAGTGTTTCCCAACCTTTTTTGGGCAAAGGCACACTTCTTTCATGAAAAAAATCTCGAGGCACACCACCATTAGAAAATGTTAAAAAATTTAACTCTGTGCCTATATTGACTATATAAAAAGTACAGTGGTGCCTCGCAAGACGAAATTAATTCGTTCCGCAAGTCTCTTCGTCTTGCGAGTTTTTCGTCTTGCGATGCACGGTTTCCCATAGGAATGCATTGAAAATCAATTAATGCGTTCCTAGGGAAACCGCCTTCAGACCAGGTCCGGGGACAGTCTGTCCCCCGACCTCTTCTGAAGGCTGGGGGGGGGGGGGACAAGGGCTTTTCTTCCCACTGCCAGCCTTCAGAAGGCTGTTCTGAAGGCTGGCGGTGGGAAGAAAAGCCCTTCTTCCCACCTCCCGCCCCGCAAGCTCCGGGGACAGGAGGGCTTTGCTGCCGACCGCCAGCATTTTAAAAGCCCCTGCTGTCCCGGGGCGATTTTAAAATGCTGGCGGGCGGGAGCGAAGTCTCCGCTGCCCCGAGGAGATTTTAAAATGCTGGGGGTCAGCAGCGAATGCTTCGCTCCCGCCCGCCAGCATTTTAAGATCACCCGGGGCAGCGGAGAAGTCTCCGCTGTCCCGGGAAGGCAGGCGGGGGGAGCAAAGACTTTTGCCCCCGCCTGCCTTCAGAAGAGGTCCAGGACCTCGTTCCGATGCCCGGCGGTGGGGTGCGAGGTTCCCGCCCCACCGCCCAGCATCGGGGCATCGTTCCGATGCCCGGCGGCGGGGGGAGAGGTTCCCGCCCCACCGCCCGGCATCGGGGCATCGTTCCGATGCCCGGCGGCGGGGTGCGAGGTTCCCGCCCCACCGCCCCGCTTCGGAGCAGCGCTCCGAAGCGGGGCAGCTGGGGCAGGTGTTCCCGCCCCCCCGCCCCGCTTCGGAGCAGCATTCCGAAGCGGGGCGGCTGGGGCAGGTGTTCCCACCCCCCGCCCCGCTTCGGAGCAGCGTTCCGAAGCGGGGCGGCTGGGGCAGGTGTTCCCGCCCCCCTGCCCCGCTTCGGAGCAGCGTTCCGAAGCGGGGCGGCTGGGGCAGGTGTTCCCGCCCCCCGCCCCGCTTCGGAGCACCGGGAGAAGCGGGGCGGCTGGGGCAGGTGTTCCCGCCCCCCGCCCCGCTTCGGAGCACCGGGAGAAGCGATCTCCCCGCAGCCCCTTGCTTCAAAAGAGGTCCGGGGGCAGCGGGGAAGAAGCGCTGCGCTTCCCGCTGCCCCCGGACCTCTTTTGAAGCAAGGGGCTGCGGGGAGATCGCTTCTCCCCGCAAAGCCTTGCTTCAAAAGAGGTCCGGGGGCAGCGCGAAGCGCTTCCCGCTGTCCCCGGACCTCTTTTGAAGCAAGGGGCGGTGGGGAGAAGCGATCTCGGGCGCCGCGGCGCGCAGGCGCACTGCTCGCTCCTCTTTCCGCGCAGGCGCCTTCTCTCGCTCTTTCGCCTCCTTTTCTTTCTCTCTTGATGGTCCGCCTACAAAGGAGCGAGGGAGGCGCCCGCCATGTTTGGATTTGCATCCAGCAGGAGATGCCGCCGCCGCCCCGCCTCTCCCGCCTCCCTCCCACGGCACACCAGGCAAGGTCTCACGGCACACCAGTGTGCCGCGGAACACCGGTTGGGAAACACTGGTGTAGAGAGCAGGAAGTGAGCTGGCCCACAGGCCAAGAGGAACTCATCCAGTTGTGACTCAAGAGATTGTGCTCTGGGCTTCCTCTGGTTTCCTTTGGGAAAGCCACATTGGGTTGTCGCCAGTACCAGCCCTACTCAAGAGTAGACCCATTGAAGTTGATGGGCATGCACGTCTGTGGTTCTGCACCGAGCAGAACCTAGTTGGATGCAGCCCATTGCATTTACCCTCAATCTTGCTCTCCTTTCTTAGCTGTGTAGTTATGGCAGTAATGTGGCGTTTCTACCTAAAAGTCTTGGGAAACGACCAATATACACTCTGCCCTTATTGGCTTAAATGCAGCAGTTCAGATTGGCAGTTCAAGACTAGGCATGTGGAGAAGCGGGAGGGAAGAGCATCTGTTTTTGATTGGACTTTGTCGTTGGAAATTCTTCATATTTGTTTGTCACATGGTGCTCTGTGTGTGTGTGTGTGTGTGTGTGTGTGTGTGTGTGTGTGTTTCTTTCCCCCTTTCCCTTTCCTCCCCGCTTCACAAGACTTGCAGGAATGTGCACACATGGTTCTTATCTCCCCCCCCCCAACCCCACCAGGAAAGGGGAAAGAAGGAAGAAAAAAAAAACCCTTCAGCTTTTTCTGCTGGTTAGTAATTTGTGACATGAGAACTGGTAGATGCATTAGTCACTTCTACTCCAAATAGAAATCTTAGCGGTTTGGAGGAAAAACCCTAAGGAAGGGAAATGGCCTTTTATGTCGTTTCTTGGCAGAAGTGGTGCTGTTACTGCTTGGAGTTTGAACTGACCTTTCTAGCCAAACAGTTCTGCCTTGGAGATCAGAGTTTGCTCTCCCTGCAGTGAGCGAGGTCGGATTGTCATGTTTGTGGGCTCTTTCGAAAAAATGAAGATATGGGGGCAGGGGGCGGGGAACACATCCCCAAAGCTCCAGGCACTAAATGCTAAAGTGGAATCTCCTCTGTAGGATCCTTAAGTAGGAGAAGGGAATTTAAACACGTGGCTTCCTTCTGAAGCTCACCAAGGGTGTTCTGGTAGACTACAAAATAAAATAAAATAAATTCCTTCCAGTAGCACCTTAAAGACCAACTAAGTTTGTTATTGGTATGAGCTTTTGTGTGCATGCACACTTCTTCAGATAGACTAAATACCTCCTTTCCCGCTGTATTTGGAGATCAAAATGCTTGCTTATCTGAATGCAATTCCAGCGAGTTAAAGAAGCATATTTTGAACCGGGGGTTGTTAACATTGGATTGTAGCTGATGTTATCTCTACTCAGAGTAGACCCATCGAAATTTATGGGCATGACTAACATAGGTCCAGGACGCGGGTGGTGCTGTGGGTAAAAGCCTCAGTGCCTAGGGCTTGCCGATCGAAAGGTCACCGGTTCGAATCCCCGCGGCGGGGTGCGCTCCCGTTGCTCGGTCCCAGCGCCTGCCAACCTAGCAGTTCGAAAGCACCCCCGGGTGCAAGTAGATAAATAGGGACCGCTTACTAGCAGGAAGGTAAACGGCGTTTCCGTGTGCGGCTCTGGCTCGCCAGAGCAGCGATGTCACGCTGGCCACGTGACCCGGAAGTGTCTCCGGACAGCACTGGCCCCCGGCCTCTTGAGTGAGATGGCCGCACAACCCCAGAGTCTGTCAAGACTGGCCTGTACGGGCAGGGGTACCTTTACCTTTACCTTTAACATAGGTCCATTTGTTTTACATGGGTTTCATGCTGAGCTGGACTTAATGGGTTTCAGGCTGAGCTGGACTTAATGGGTTTCATGCTGAGCGGGACGCGGGTGGCGCTGTGGGTTAAACCACAGAGCCTAGGGCTTGCTGATCAGAAGGTCGGCGGTTCGAATCCCCGCAACGGGGTGAGCTCCCATTACTCGGTCCCTGCTCCTGCCAACCTAGCAGTTCGAAAGCACGTCAAAGTGCAAGTAGATAAATGGGTACCGCTCTGGTGGGAAGGTAAACGGCGTTTCCGTGCGCTGCTCTGGTTCGCCAAAAGTGGCTTAATCATGCTGGCCACATGACCCGGAAGGTGTATGCCGGCTCCCTTGGCCAATAAAGCGAGATGAGCGCCGCAACCCCAGAGTCGGCCACGACTGGACCTAATGGTCAGGGGTCCCTTTACCTTTTCTTAACATAGGTCCATTTGTTTTACATGGGTTTCATGCTGAGCTGGACTTAATTAGGCACAATCCTCTGTTTCCCTTTTGCCGTATTTTCAGGCTCAGTCCTGCCTGCTGTTGCAGTCCTTTCTGCCTCCCCACAAACTGGTGTTATGTGTTCAAGGCACTGATTTGGAAAAAAAAAGCAGACATATGGTTTCCCCACCCCAAAAAATTTTCTGCATTGCATGCGACCAGTATGGCACCTCTTGTTTCCCTTTCAAGATCACTGACAACGGCACAGGTGTGAGTCACTGGGGCACATTTCGTTCAAATAACAAGCTTACCTGTGCATCATGCCCCCCATATAAAAGCACACTCATCTATACAAACAATTGCATATCTAGTCTAAGATGTTCCTCATGCACAGCTTACACAACGTAAGCCTCCTCTGTTGGGGGAGCAGCGTTGTCTGACGACGATACTCATAAACACTTACAGTGGTACCTCGGGTTAAGTACTTAATTTGTTCCAGAGGTCTGTTCTTAACCTGAAACTGTTCTTAACCTGAAGCACCACTTTAGCTAATGGGGCCTCCCGCTGCCGCCGCACCGCCAGAGCCCGATTTCTGTTCTTATCCTGAAGCAAAGTTCTTAACCTGAAGCACTGTTTCTGGGTTAGCGGAGTATGTAACCTGAAGCGTATGTAACCCGAGGTACCACTGTATTCTGAATTTACTAGTCCACAACAGCCTCCCTAGTGAAAGCACAGCCGCTTTGCTGAAATGTTTTTCAAAAGCAAGCACACCTCTCCGAATTCAGATGCAAGAGTGGTTCTATCAGTTACAGATGGGAGGACATCCATGCACTGTAGGAGCCCCAGTTCGCTTCCCGCCAACGCAATTGGCTCACGACATTTGCCATAAGCGAGTAAATTGTTCTAGCAGGTTTTCTTCAAGCTGCATGTCTTAAAAGGAGAAGAATAAGCCTACCGCTTTCAAGATTTGTTTGGCAGGGGGGGAAGCTTTGGAGGGAGAGAAAGGGTTCCTTGGAGAGGAGAACTTAAATCAAATCGTGAGCATGCCGTTTTGGTTGTTCCTTATTGTGCTCCCTGGCTGGCTTGGTAAACTTTGTCTATGTGGCGTCTTTTAAAATTAGTACAAGCCAGAGAGGGATCCAGGAAAAGCAGCGTTGCTTGACAAGCGGACAAACCCAGCGTGGAGGTCTTTCGGGGTGGAAAAAGAGCCTTGAAAACTGACCAGCACATCTGCCATAAGAACGTAAGAGGAGCTTGCAGGATCAGGCCAATGGCCTATCAAGTTCAGCATCCTATTCTCGCAGTGGCCATGCCGATGCCCCAGTGGGAAGCCTGAAAGCAAGATTTGAGTGTTGCAGCTGCCCTCTCCCCTGCCTTCAAGAGTCCACTGCCTCCGACAGATGAAGTAAAACATAACCATTGTGGGTAGTAGCCACTAGTAGCCACAACTGTCTCGCTGAGCCTCAGTGGAGCAAGGAATTCCTGAAGAAGGCTGTTACTGAGGAGGCAAGGCTTCCCTGTACAGAAGCCATGCCAAACCTTCCTCAGCAAGGCTTGTTCTTCTGTTAAAGCCTCGAAATGCTTCCCACCTTGAGCAGAAGCAAATTCTCTTGCAGTACTGTTTCCTGTTTGATGAAAGCCTGGGATTGGGAAATCCCCTGAGCTTCTTGGCTGTGAACCCAGTATCCTCAAACACATCCAAGATTGATGTATTATTTCATCCTGTTTGAAATGCTGCCAGTGATAAAACGGTCTGCTGCAATCGTTCGAATAAGAAATAAAATCTCATTTCGATTCTGGAAGATAATGCAGGCTCTGGCTTTGACTAGTCCACAGGAGAATGGTATTTTTCCAAGGGAGGGGCAGTTGATAGGAGCACCCATCTGCAAGCACTTGTAAAGGTAAAGGGGACCCCTGACCATTAGGTCCAGTCGTGACTGACTCTGGGGTTGCGGCGCTCATCTCGCTTTACTGGCCGAGGGAGCCGGCGTACAGCTTCTGGGTCATGTGGCCGGCATGACTAAGCTGCTTCTGGCGAACCAGAGCAGCACACAGAAACACCGTTTACCTTCCCACTGGAAGGTATTTATCTATTTATCTACTTGCACTTTGACATGCTTTCGAACTGCTAGGTTGGCAGGAGCTGGGACCGAACAGCGGGAGCTCACCCTGTTGCGGGGATTCGAACAGCCGACCTTCTGATCAGCAAGTCCTAGGCTCTGTGGTTTAACCCACAGCGCCACCCGCGTCCCATTTGTACAAGTACCCACTTGTACTTGCTTGTAAATAGCCACTTGCCTAGTCATCTGTGATGAGCTGGAATTTCCTCCAGGGGAGTAGTCAGGGGCTGGTTGTGTAAATTGGAAGGCACATGATTCTTTGGTTTCAAACTGTTTGGTTACTCCACAAATGACTTACGTGTAAATAGTAAAAAAGAAAGGGAAAAAACGGTTTCTGAGTTGGTAGCTTGTGTAGACCTATTTGGAAGGCAGACCAATAATGTCCTCTTAAGGCTCCATCGTGACCTTTAAGATTGACTTAAGTGGAGCTGAGGCCAGAATTTTATTTGTTTATTTGATTTGATTTCAGTACAACCCAAGGAGCCCCAGGCAATCAACTCATCCATAAAATATTTCATTTCATTTCATTATTTCTTTCTAAATTCTAAATGTTAGACATGAAGGACAGCGTTAACATTTATGGCGGTCATTAACAAGACTAGAGTTTGCACAGTTGCTCCGAATAAATGTATCTCTCCAGAGAGAAAAGTGTGAGTCAAGCTAATGGGTTTTCCCCCTTTACTTTTTCCTGAGACTTGGAAATAGACTTCTATGTTGCTTCCCTGCCACGGTTTGGATCTGAGCCTTGGGGCTGTGTGGGAAGGGGGGGGGGGGAGGAAAATCCTCTTTTCTCTTTGAGCCAGAAGAATTCTGGTCTCTCCTCCTCCAAGGCCTGCTGAAGGACAGCGGATGACTTAGGGCACAGTTGCGGCGCTTCAATTTTATTAGCTCCGGTTAGCAGAGCCCTGCTTGGTTTATAAATAGCAGCCCACAGTGGAGATGGCAGTTCCAGAAGTGGCTGCCCGTCACATGGCAAACTTTCCTTCTGCACTTTTTGGGTGGTTGCGAGGGAAATGCTTATTCCCCGGGCCTCTCACTTTTATTCTCCTGGAATGACGTTCTTTCTGTTGTATTTCCACCCCACGCCCTATTCATTCCTCTCTATATTTTCTTCTGTGAACCGCCCTGAGACCTCCGGGTATAGGGCGGTATATAAATCCAATTAATAATAATTATATATGTGTGTATAATAGATAAGTAAAAAACACAGTGCCAGATTTAGGATGTCCTGGAGGATTTCCCTGTACCTCTGGTTGCGAACAGGATCCGTTCTGGAGGCCTGTTCACAACATGAAAAGAACACAATCCACAGCAGCGTGTCTGCACATGCGCGGGTTGCGATTCTCCACTTCTGTGCATGCACGTGACATTTTGCACGTCTGCGCATGCGTGAGCAGCGAAACCCAGAAGTAACCGTTTCCAGTACTTCCGGGTCACCGCGGGATGTAACCTGAAAGAACATAACATTGAGCCACAAAATTGAGAAGATCCATGATAGAGAAGATCCATTTGGGGGTGCCAGTTTTTCACCTCCCCCAGAGCACCATATTATCAAAGATTACCAAAGTCCGCCCTCGTACAAACATATAGACACACACACTGTGAATGGGAAAGGAATCCACACTTTGGACTGTAGTGTGGCCTCATTATCAATGGGGCTGGCCCAAATTTCAAAATGGATAGTACAGACCCCTGATAGTTTAGATCAGCCTTGTTTAACCTGTTGTCCTCCAGATGTTTTTGGATTAAAGCTCCCTTCAGGCTCCAGGGCAGGGCAAAATCTGGTTTAAACAGTGCGATGCAGCTAATTACAACTAGTTTTGCCCAAATGGCTATTAGCCATCCCTCCCCGCCCCCCAACAGTCTTTTGTCACAAGAAGTTGGTATTATGTGAAGAGTGCTGGAACTTAAGCTTTTACAAGCCCCATATGTGACATGTTCTGCATAAGTTTTATTGATTTTTTTATCTCTGTTTGATCGATTTTAAGCTGTGCGTTATGTGTATTTGTGTTTTCAATTTTACCTGTATCTTACTGATAATTTCATAAATGCACGCAGCTTGGAAAAATTGGAGATTTACACGGCTTGCACGTCTTTCTAAATAAATTAAATTAAACGTGCCAATTTTGGCCAAACCAGATGTTTGGAGAGCCCTCTCCCATTCGCAGAGTTCCAATTCCCAGAGTAGTTTAACAGTCAATCCCTCTTCCCAGGCAACTCTGGGAATTGTAGCTCAGTGAGGGGAATAGGTGTCTCCTAACAAGTCTCAGCACCTTTAACAAATTACACTTCCCAGAATTCATTGGAGTAAGCCATGGCTGTTTAAAGTAGTATGATAGTTATTTAAATGAAAAGAGGAGATGGGGCCCTGGACAGGCCAGGGCATCTCTAGTCTGACTCTGTGTAAGGAAATTTTTTCTCATCCCGTACAGCTTTATCTTTTTATTCCTGAGAAGCAGGGTGCTAATCAGTATTTTCAAAAGGTGATTTTAAAAAAAGGTTTACTTACCATATTTTTTGCACCATAACGCTCACTTTTTTCCTCCTAAAAAGTAAGGGGAAATGTCTGTGCGTGTTATGGAGGGAATGCCTACGGGTGGCATGCCTACGGATTTTCCTCCTCTAAAAACTATGTGCGTGTTATGGTCGTGTGCATGTTATAAAGCGAAAAATACGGTATATTTGAGAGACTTTTATATTGCCTTCCATGAAACTGAGTATTTCGGAACCTAGAAGCTGCCTGTTCTTGCTGTTTATTGCAGACAAATCTCATCTTTCCTCCAAAGAACTCTATGTAATGAGTATGGTGTTGCTCGTGCGTAAGCTGCCGCCTCTCCAGGCTAAATTGCCTTGTTAAACCTTTCTGTCTGGACAGCCCTTCTCTTCGTGGCTGCCTCAGTTGCTAACAGAATCTGTCAGTGGGCGTTTCTTAAACCTTTTCCAACATAAAAGTTGTTTGACGCCCAGTCTCCTCCTACTCTCCCTGCGCAGAAGTCTTCTGCGCAGGGAGGGTGTGGGTAGCGGAGGACCTGCGCTCTCCCCACTGGTGTCCAGTGAAGAGTCCTGGAGCCCTCTCTCCGATTCCCCCATCTGCCCCCCTTTATCCCTGGTGTTGCGCTGATTTGCTTCCCCCTCTGCTGAGCTTCCTCTCTCCTTGCTGGGCCCTTCTCCAGCATCATTTGAGAGCCTTCCCTCCGCCTCTAGCTCCGATGTCAGTTCCCTGACACTCTAGTTTCTGCATCTAAATGTATGTACAGTGGTACCTCGGGTTAAGTACTTAATTCGTTCCGGAGGTCCGTACTTAACCTGAAACTGTTCTTAACCTGAAGCACCACTTTAGCTAATGGGGCCTCCTGCTGCTGCTGCGCCACCGGAGCACGATTTCTGTTCTCATCCTGAAGCAAAGTTCTTAACCTGAAGCACTATTTCTAGGTTAGAAGAGTGTGTAACCTGAAGCGTATGTAACCTGAAGCGTATGTAACCCGAGGTACCACTGTATTTGAAAGGCAGTGCTAGGTAGATATGTTTATTTCAATGGAGGATACATTTACGTGATGTGACATGATGGTGAGCGGTGGTTCTCACTG
Organism: Podarcis muralis; assembly: GCF_964188315.1. Classification (NCBI taxonomy): domain Eukaryota; kingdom Metazoa; phylum Chordata; class Lepidosauria; order Squamata; family Lacertidae; genus Podarcis; species Podarcis muralis. The sequence continues at coordinate 10,953,804 of NC_135663.1, forward strand.
ATAAGAATGATAAAGCCAACTCTATAAAAACCTTGACTTGTTTCTTTTTTGGAATTTCAGAACGATGATCTCCGAAACCTGTCCCTGTCGGGCCATGTCGGTTTTGACAGCCTCCCTGATCAGCTGGTCAACAAGTCAACCTCGCAGGGTTTCTGCTTCAACATCCTTTGTGTTGGTAAGTGATGATAATGGGCTTCTGAACAAAGAGATTATCCGCATGTCCTTCCCGGATGCAACATGCAGGGCGAACAATATAAAATCCCTCCTGCCTGGTGGTACCTAGCGTGTAAGACACGAAGCATCACAGGGAATCTTTTAAATGGAAATGCTCAGCTTTTTGTGCAGGTTTCTCTACACCTCCCACCAAAAAAAGTCAGAAAACCAGCAAAGCATTTGGAACCTCGCATGTTTAAAACTGAAACTAAACTGGGAAATGATGTTGGATGCTTAGCTGATGTTTCCTGGATTTTTGGAAACCTGGGCAAAAGTTTGTTCTCCCTCAATTAAAATTGCAAATGTACCAGATGTCAATGGGAAAATGACACGGATGCATAGACACTGGGGAGCTATAGCCTAGTTGCCACTGAGCATTGCACTCTGTACATAAGAACATCTAGTACTGGCATTTAGGTGTCTGCTTAAGCACCTGGTGTCAGGACACAAGAAGAACAGCGTCCTGTTCTTAATTGTTGGGCTGCCAGGTGCCTCTGGGAATTCTGCAAGCAGAACCTGAGTACAACAGCTCTCTCCCCACATCTGAATCCAAGTGACTGGTATACAGAGGCATAACACTTGGAACAGTGGTGGCAATTCATAGCCATCGTGGCTTGGAGCTACTTCTCCATGACAGACCTACACTTTCCCTGGTCATTCAGGGCTAAGGAATGGGGCCATGCCATCCACATGAGGTGTGTAAATAAGGAGCTCCCACACTCTGCCCTGTAAGAAGCAAGCAATTGTCGACACGAATGCGAATGCACCTTCTGAAGCATGGAGAATTATGTAGCTAGCACTGGGGGAGAATTCGAGTGGGAAGTACAAAATACTCTGCATTGACACAACCGTTTCAAACGCCCAGACTTTATAAGGGAACTCCACTGTATCCTTCCGTTTCCTCGCACTGAATTACGCCATTGCCCATATATTGGCAAAGAAAGTGCAGAAATTTTTAAAAAATAAATAGTATTTTCTAGTACCTTAGGTAAATGGCTTAGAGATTTATTTATTTATTTCATTATTAGGTGGTCTATAAATTTTGTAAGAAAAATAAACAAGCCAATGCTGCAAGGCAAGTTGATAGAACTGGAAATATACATATGTCAAATTGTGCCTCTTCCTCACCCCAGTGAATTCCTCACAAACTTTGTTGTTGTTTAGTCGTTTAGTCATGTCCGACTCTTCATGACCCCATGGACCAGAGCACGCCAGGCACTCCTGTCTTCCACTGCCTCCCGCAGTTTGGTCAGACTCATGTTCGTAGCTTCGAGAACACTGTCCAACCATCTCCTCCTCTGTCGTCCCCTTATCCTTGTGCCCTCCATCTTTCCCAACATCAGGGTCTTTTCCAGGGAGTCTTCTCTTCTCATGAGGTGGCCAAAGTATTGGAGCCTCAGCTTCACGATCTGTCCTTCCAGTGAGCACTCAGGGCTGATTTCCTTAAGAATGGATAGGTTTGATCTTCTTGCAGCCCATGGGACTCTCATGAGTCTCCTCCAGCACCATAACTCAAAAGCATCAATTCTTCGGCGATCAGCCTTCTTTATGGTCCAGCTCTCACTTCCATACATCACTACTGGGAAAACCATAGCTTTTACTATATGGAGCTTTGTTGGCAAGGTGATGTCTCTGCTTTTTAAGATGCTGTCTAGGTTTGCCATTGCCTTTCTCCCAAGGAGCAGGCGTCTTTTAATTTCGTGACTGCTGTCACCAACTTACAAACTTACGTAGCACCAAATTGCGGCCCTAGAGAAACTCTCAAGCAAATGTCCCCAAAGACTGGAAGCCTCACTCAGGCGCCCCTCTGGCTCCTGAGATTTCAGCAGGGAATTCCCTCGCACTCCCATCTCTTTGTAAACATGAGGACCAGAAACTTGAGTTTCTTTTCCTCTTGTTTTGTTAACAAGAAGGAAGCTCATCAGGCTGATAGCTGAAGTTTGCATCCCTTCGCATCGCATTGCTTTGCTTTCTCCGCGATCTAGTGGGAATTGTGGCATCCACACATAGCCTCTCCTCTGAGGCTGCGTACAGGGTGAACTGTCCTCAAGGTTGCGGCCAAAGTCATCCAGAGTCAAATTTTATCCGTGGAATGCAAAAGGCCGCTGCCTCTTCTTTGCTCTCCCATGAGGATTAGTGTTTTTATATCCATCAAATTAAAACAACGGCGAAAAGAGATGTCGTCAAAACCGCAGCAAGCTGTTGAACAAAGTGGTTTGAGCTTCTAGAGGCTGGAGCGATGTTGTTTCCCCGAGACCTTTCCTATTTGCATCCCCTGAAAGGCATTTCTGTGCGTCTGCAAAACGAAACCATTGATCTCTGCACTTCGCTTGGCAGGGCTGAACTATTCCCGTTGCTGCCTGTTTATATGAAATCCGGTTTTGTTTTTACAATGAAACTTTAGCAGGCAGCTTCGCTGTTCCTTTTAAAAGAGAAAATATTGACTGGGGTTTTATTGCACCGTTGTTGTTTTTTTTAAAAAAAGAAAAGGAACGTGACTTGCATCCACAGCTGGTTTAAGAACATAAGGAAAGCCTGCTGCGTCAGGCCAGCATCCTTCTGTCACAGTGGACGACCAGGTGCCTTATGGGAATATCTCAAGCAGCACCTGAATGGGACAGCCCTCCACAAGTGGAATACATCAGACAGAAGAATACAAGAGAAGATGAAGAAATTAGAAAAGAATGTACTACGACACTGACAAAATTGGATTTGTATTTTGTACATACTGGGCTTGGTGATCAGCTGAAAAGCTACTTTTTAATATATCATGTCACGAAGTTGATTTCGACATTATGAGAAGCTCTCCTCAATACCAGCAATTGGCAGTCAAAAGCCCTGGAGATAGTATATGCTTGGCCATGAAGGCTGGTAGCACTGGCAGCCTTCTCCTCTATGAGATGTATGGTCTTACGCAGTTGAACTTTTTGTGCCCTTGCCAAAACCTCTGTGCCGATGCCTTTTTTGCAGGAAATATCCGGCAGTTAATAATTTAACCAGTGGAAGGTCCCACTTGCCACAAAAAGGAAAGGCCAACTCCAGTTGTGTTGCTTCTCTTTGCTTCCTGTTACAGTAACATACCCAAACCAAAACGACCTCAAAAAATATATGAATAAACGTGCTCATAAACTCCCAGCCCCGCCAATATAAATTTAGCCTTTCTCTATTAAATTCTGGGCCCTCCCACCCATTTCCAGCTAAACCGACTAAGGTTGAAACCCAGTGCTAATTGGCACATATATATTTTTTTCCTGCTAAAGGAAAATAAGAAATAGCATGCTAATTGATTCCTTTGTCCAACAATGTGTATCTCTTAACGGAAAGACAAATTTCAACAGTGTGGGCTGCATCAGACATTTCTGGAGCACTGCAGAGTACAGTGGCCTGGGATGACTTAGCAGTTCCCTATCAAAGAGCGCTTCAGGGCAGGGCAAGTGAGAGCAACTTGTAGTCCTCCAGATGTTATTGGACTACAGTTCCCATCGCTCCTGCCAATCACCAATGCTGGCTGCAGCTGATGGAGTCCAAAACATCTGGAGGGCCATAGTTTCTCCTTCCTTGTTTCAGGGCTTGGTGGTGGGACCCCCAGGGTGCATTGCAGGCTGTGTTCTCAATATAATAACAGTTATCATGGCCCCAGCAACGCATCCTACTGGTTTCGTAGTTCTGTTAATGGAGAAGGTTTGCACCCATGATTGAAAGAACAACAACCACCTAGGATTTTACGCTGCTCTTTGCTTCTTTGCTCTGGCCAAAGGGAGAGTTGTATCCTACTGGTTTCATAATTCAGTTATTAATGGAGAAGGTTTGCACCCATGATTGAAAGAACAACAACAACAACAAACTGGGATTTTACGCTGCTCTTTGCTTCTTTCCTGTGGCCAAAGGGAAAGTTGTCAGCTAAAAGCAGGCATGGGAGAAAAACCTGTGGTAAGAAAGTGAAATCAAGGTAGTAACTAAAGGAATATAGTTGGAAGCTAGCTGCCGCTTTCTGCACCAGAAATTAGGATGGAAAGAAAGAATCCTTGGCAGATGACCATCCAACCTCTGCTTAAAAACCGCTAAAGAAGGTGAATCTACCACCTTCCAAGGGAGTCCATTCCACTGTTGAACAGCTCTTGCGGTCAGAAAGTTCTTCCTAATGTTTACACGGAGTCAGCTTTCTTGTAATTTGAATCTACTGGTTTGGGTCCTAGCCTCTGGAACAGCAGAAAACAAACCTGCTCCATGTGCCAGCGCTTCAGGTATTTGAAGATGGCTATCCTATCTCTTCTCAGTCTTCTCTTCTCCAGGCTAAGCATACCTAACTCCTCATATGGCTTGGTTTCCAGACCTCAGTCATCTTGGTTCTCTTCCTCTGCACAGGTTCCTGCTTGTTAATAGCTTTCTTAAATTGTGGTGCCCAGAACTGGACACAGGACTCCAGGTTCAGTCTGAGGAAGGCTGAACAGAGCAGTACTATTGCTTCCCTTGATCTGGACACAATACTTCTTTTGCTACAGCCTATAATTGCACTACCTTTTGGGGGGGGGTGCTACATCACACTGTTGATTCATGTTAAGAGTGTGTTCTGCTAAGACCCTAGATCCTTTTTAATGTGCTGAGTTTTATAAGTGCTTAAAAAATAATGTTGGCATATTGTTCTTAATAGATCTCTCTCTCTCTCTCTCTCTCTCTCTCTGTGTGTGTGTGTGTGTGTGTGTGTGTGTGTGCGCGTGTGTGTGTCGGTGCTGGTCCAGGACTAGCTTCTAGCAGTTGTAGACTTCTGATCTGATATAACTTTTGGCTGCAATTTTAATTGAGAACTGATGAAATAGGTCTTGCAGATTTTTGAAGCAATGCAAACCTGTGTATAGCTCACAAATAGCAACCTCTCTTTAAAAAAGAAACAATTGTGTCTGTCCAGGCAATAACAAACCTCTTCCCAGTTATCGTTAGCCAGGCAAAAGTAAGTCCCACAAGTTAACATTAAAAAATAATAATACAGCATATCTGGTGCAGGTGCAGAAAGATTCTCCTGCCATATTTAAAAATGAATGAATGTCTTATGATTTCAGTTGCAAGATGGTTAAGGGTAGTTTCGAAAATGAAAATAAAATCAGCTGATGAGAGGCAAGTAGATACATACATGCCTGTAATAAATCACTTTAAATAGCTAAGTAAATATTTTAAACCTTTGTAAAATACACACACACATAATTCAACTTATATTGATAATTTATTATCTCATCTGTGAGAAGGCGTGAAATAATACCACATCAAACTTTTTGTTATCCCACACTTTCCAGGGTATTTCCCCCTCACTTTCCTTACCGCAGAAAGTCCATTTTGTTGCACAGGAGTGCCAAATGAACTTTAACTGTGTGACCTGAACATGCTGGTTTATAAACTAAAGCAGCCTGAGTCCCAAGGAATTCTGACTCTCACTTGTTTTAACAGTAGCAGCAACAAAATGCCAGGTCTAGTATTTGAAACAAGCTCCTGAGCTCAGAATCCCGTAACTTTGAGAGTACATACTGCCTTCAGTGTTAGCCCTACTCAGAGTAGACCAAGTGAAGTTAAAAACCATGAATAGCCTCATGTCCATTAATTTCACTGGGTCTGCTCCAAGTAGGACTCAAACCTACGACTTTTGCTCATTACTCTTGTTGGTCAACTTAAGAGTCCTGGTAAAAAAATGGAAGTATCTTCTGCAAGCCTGAAGTTTGCCCAGCTTTGACCTCTTTGCGAAGTTAGGATTTGAACTATAAATTACTTAAACCATGGAGTCTCATTCCTAAGCAATGCTTTCCTTGCCCTATTCCCGTAACTTTGGAATTCTGATGTCTCATTTAAGCAGAATATCCTTGATTTGGACGCCAGGAAGAAAGTCACTGGGAGGCTAAAGGTAGTGGCTATGGGCTTCTCAGACTCCTAACCTAAATGTGGTCCTTTTCAGGGGAAACTGGCATTGGCAAATCGACGCTCATGGACACCCTGTTCAACACAAAGTTTGAAAGTGACCCAGCCACTCACAACGAGCCTGGAGTGCGGTTGAAAGCAAGGAGTTACGAACTTCAGGAGAGCAACGTCCGCCTGAAGCTGACGATCGTTGACACGGTTGGATTTGGAGACCAGATCAACAAAGATGACAGGTAGCATCAAGGCTGCTCCAGACTATTCTTTGAAGGGCCAAGCGCTTTGCAGAGTAGAGAGAAATCGCACGTGTAAGCTTTCCTCATGCTGGAAGGTTTTGGTGGAAAGTTTACATGTTCCATTTGCCTCTTGATCTGCAGGGTGAAATGTGGTATGCTTTTCAAACATGAGATTTCTCCCCAAGTGCCTTTTGAGTTGGGAAAAGCCCTCTGTGAGAAAGATACTATGACACAGACAACTTCGACTTATCCATTTGGGGAAGCGGCAGACTCAGATTTAAGTGGAACAATGGATGTGATGTGTCTTACCTTTGCACATTAGACTTTGCAACTCCCTTTGTGGAGAAGCTGGACTGGCAGGTGAAGCCTTTGTCGTCCAAGCAGGCTTTTGGCCATTGACTGCTTTATGCTTAAAAGGGCTGGTGCCGTCTTTTCATTGTAATTATTGGTATGTTTTAAAACAGATCTTATATATGTATATAATTTCGATTCTATCCATTTTGGGTTTTTTGACTATTGGTTTTTCTATGTTTTCAGCTGTTCTTATCTGTAAGGGAACTTCAGTCCTGTGCTATCAGTAAATATATAGTAATATCAGTGCCCCATTCACACTATACATTTAAAAGACTTTAAACAGGCATGACTTCCCCCAGAGAATTATGGGATATGTAGTTTATTAAGACAGCTCCAGCGGGAAGGTAAACGGCGTTTCTGTGCGCTGCTCTGGTTCGCCAGAAGCGGCTTAGTCATGCTGGCCACATGACCCGGAAGCTGTACGCCGGCTCCCTCGGCCAATAAAGCAAGATGAGCACCGCAACCCCAGAGTCGGCCATGACTGGACCTAATGGTCAGGGGTCCCTTTACCTTTACTAGTTTATGAAGGGTGCCGAGACTTATTAGCAGACCCTCTTCACCCACTACAACTCCCAGAGCAGTTTAACCAGTGCTATTTTCTAGAAAAAGAGGGGCCGGAACTCACCACGAATTCCTCCCTTGTTCTTTTATAACGGCAATGGTGTCTACCTGAGAGGTGCTGGAACTAAGTTCTGGCTAGGAAAAAAAGCCCTGAGTTTAGAAATCAACTCTCCTTCCCAGGGAACTCTGGGAATTGTAGTTCTCTGAGGGAGAATAAGGGTCCCCTAACAACTCTCTTGCATTTTTAGCAAACCACAGTTCCCAGGATTCTTTGGGAGGAAGCCATGTCTGCTTAAAGTGGTATGATACTGCTTTAAATGTGCAGATGGGGCCTTGGGTTTCAAACCTTGCTGGGAATCTCAGCCCTCCTTGCTGAACTCTCCTCTCCCTTCATCAAGCCTGGATATGTGTGTGTGTGTGTGTGTGTGTGTGTGTGTGTGTGTGTGTGTGTGTGTGTATACAGACGCACTGAAACAGCTCTTATTTTTTGAAGTGGCACATATGTGCGCAAACCAAGGGGGAAAGGACTTTTAAAATGAAAAGCCTGCCCACCCTCCCAGGAGCAGGTGTTCCATATGGAAATGTGTTGCCACTTTGTCTCCTGAACCGTTTTGCATCTGATTTAATTCAGCCAGAACCAGAAGCATTGTCTCCCCTCATCTGTCAAGACCTCCTTTGTTCAAGGGTGTAGAGCAGGGCTCACGCTATGACCCACGGCGTGAATGGGAGAGCCGTTACCTCCTCTGCGCCTTGTCACAATCGGGCGCTTGTCCCAAACGATCGCAAGCTAAGCATCGCGGCTGCAATTAGTCTCCTGCCCTGGCCTGGCTCGTTTTAGTGATTTACAAGGGGGTTCTTCTCTCTAAGCCCAGAGCAGGAAGATCTCTAAGACGTCAACGCTGATTGCTTACAATGCGCACTGTTGACGGAGACCACTTGTGGAGCATATGCGTTGTCTCCGGTTTCTGAAGAAGGCAGGTCTGGGAGGAAAAGATCAAGATCACAAGATGCAGCTCGTTTCAAGACTTTCCTTTGTCTTTTCCAGTTTTATGCATGCTGGTGGGTCTTCTGTGGCCATGCAGCTTGATTACCCAGGGCTGCGTTCGGTACCCGTGTTTGTCACAAGGTCAGCCATCGATGGGTTTCTCTTTCAGGCAGCACAAGACATTCTCACCAGCTTTGTCAGGGCTAGCAATATTTTAGAGCGGAGCTTTCCAAACTGGTGACACGCTTTTTAGACATGCATCATTTTGCGACACAGTCATTAAGTTTTACTAGCAAATTGGACCTTTAAAGCCCTAAACGGCCTCGGCCCAGTATACCCCACCCATTGTTCAGCCTATACACTGAGGTCCAGCTCTGAGGGCCTTCTGGCAGTTCCCTCCCTGCGAGAAGTGAGGTTACAGGGAACCAGACAGAGGGCCTTCTCGGTGGTGGCGTCCGCCCTGTGGAACGCCCTCCCTTCAGATGTCAAGGAAATAAACAACTATCTGAGGCTGCATGTTTGGTATGGATCAGGGACTGGATAAAACTGGAAAAGGAAGAAGCATTGGACTTAGAAGGCCATGATAATAGATTTGAATGGCATGGGAAAGGAAACGTGTTTGATTTTTTTATCGCTTATTATTATTATTATTATTATTATTATTATTATTATTATTATGTTGGGAGCTGCCCAGAGTGCCTGGGGAAACCCATCCCAATGGGTGGGGTATAAATATTATTATTTTAAGCTAACTCCTTTCCAGCCCCCGGGAGGAGCGTGGGAAGAATTTGCGTGACACACCTACACACTGCAGCCAACACACTTAATGGGTCGTGACACACAGTTTGGAAAGCTCTCTTTTAGAGGATTTGTATCCCAGTTGGAGAGTGCTTGAAATGTAAGGTGCTGAGGGGAATCTATGCATAACAAGCTTTCTTCACCTGCATAGATCATAATGCAGCGCTACTGGCCTCCTAATATGTGACCAATACATGATCAAGTATATGGAACCTATGAAGAAAGGCAAAATAATCAGACTAAACACTGACTTTTGTTTTGTCTTTTGTTCATTTTTACAATTCTGGGGATTTCTCTCCTGGTGTTTGTTATTTATGATGCGCAGCCTTACCTTCTACGAAATCAATATATACATTTTAAAACCATAATCAAGTAAACGAGCAAGGGGATTTTCAGTTGCACAGTAGTCATAAGTGAAATGAGTGAGCCACTCTCACGCCAAAATATTTCTTGAAACAATTCATTTCTGTGTTTGCATGTTACCTGAAACCCGGAATATGTTGTTTGAATGGCTATGTCTCTTATTATCTCCTTTTAAAAACCAGTTTAGCTGGCAGTTTAGCTATTTCCACACAGGAAACCCAAGAATGCTTAAGTTCGTTTTAAACTAGTTTTGGGAACGCATGTTGTAGCTGAACTTTAAAAGCCTTCAGTTTGCTGACTGCGCTTTATCTGGCGGCAAAGCTATTTTAATGACTTCATCTAAACTTTCCTAAATAGGAAATAAGCTTTAGCGAGGAATTCTTGGAATGTGTGGCTTCTGAGGAAGAATTTCAAGGATGCCTGCTTTTTAACCCATTCTGAAAGTGAGGCATCTTGGCTTCCATAAAGGCGGGTGAGATACCACAGCTGCCACAGCACATGGAAGGAGAGAAGGGTATAGCGCAGTCCCTGGCACCATTGCCATGGTTGCATATTGAGGCCTCTATTCACCCAATAATAATAATAATTTATTATTTATACCCCACCCATCTGGCTGGGTTTCCCCAGCCACTCTGGGCGGCTTCCAACAAAACACTAAAATACAATAACCTATTAAATATTAAAAGCTTCCCTAAACAGGGCTGCCTTCAGATGTCTTCTAAAAGTCTGGTAGTTGTTGTTCTCTTTGACATCTGGTGGGAGGGTGTTCCACCGGGCGGGTGCCACCACCGAGAAGGCCCTCTGCCTGGTTCCCTGTAACTTGGCTTCTTGCAGTGAGGGAACCGCCAGAAGGCTCTCGGCGCTGGACCTCAGTGTCCGGGCAGAACGATGGGGGTAGAGATGCTCCTTCAGATATACTGGACCGAGGCCATTTAGGGCTTTAAAGGTCAGCACCAACACTTTGAATTGTGCTGGGAAACGTACTGGGAACCAGTGTAGGTCTTTCAAGACCGGTGTTATATGGTCTCGGAGGCTGCTCCCAGTCTAGCTGTCGCATTCTGGATTAGTTGTAGTTTCCAGGTCCTCACGTAGGTAGCCCCATGTAGAGCGCATTGCAGTAGTCCAAGCGAGAAATAACTAGAGCATGCACCACTCTGGCGAGACAGTCTGCAGGCAGGTAGGGTCTCAGCCTGCATACCAGATGGAGCTGATAAACAGCTGCCCTGGACACAGAATTGACCTTATCCTCACAACCGTCCTGTGAGGTTGGTTAGGCTGAAAAGGCAGTGGCTGGCCCAGAGGTCACGCAACTCACCCCACTCGTAATCTCTGAGGAACCTCAGGCCCAAATGTGACTCTCCAGGACTCTGTATCTGGCCTTCAAGACTCGTCTCAGTCCAAAACCCTCCCCAGGCCTGCACTGTACCCTGCCTGGGTTTTTCTGCCTGGTTTAACTGCATCCTTCAACTCCCAAAGATGCTCCTTGCTTCCCGGGATGCAGAACAGAGTGTGTGCGCATAAAACAGGGGTCGGCAAAGTTTTTGCGGCTTGGGCCAATTCACGGTCCCGCAGACACCGTGGTGGGCCGGAACGCGTGCACATGCACAAACGCTACATCTGGCGCTCCTTCCAGCACGGAGGAGGTGTGCGCAGCTTCCCATTGGCTGCAGGAGCTTCCTGCAGCCAATGGAAAGCCACCCAGCATTGCAGAAGGCGGTCCCTCTCCACTCCACGCCGGTTTAGCTTGTGGCCCATGGGCCTTCGGTTGCCAACACCTGGCAAAACACTAGACAAAGTGTGTGTGTGTGTGTGTGTGTGTGTGTGTGTGTGTGTAGATATAGATACAGTGGTACCTCGGTTATGAACTTAATTCGTTCTGGAGGTCTGTTCTTAACCTGAAACTGTTCTTAACCTGAGGTACCACTTTAGCTAATGGGGCCTCCCGCTGCCACCATGCGATTTCTGTTGATATCCTGAAGCAAAGTTCTTAACCCGAGGTACTATTTCTGGGTTAGCGGAGTCTGTAACCTGAAGCGTCTGTAACCCGAGATATAGATAGATAGATATTCATTGCTCCACCCATTTATGCCTCTGGCCCCTCCATGGGCAAAGTCACCCAGAAGGGAATGTGTCACTTGTTCCGAAAAAGCTCTCCCCCCCCCTTGCTGCAATGACTGCACCATGCTGGCTCCCTCTGGAAAGGATACAGTGGTACCTCGGGTTAAGAACTTAATTCATTCTGGAGGTCCGTTCTTAACCTGAAACTGTTCTTAACCTGAGGTACCACTTTAGCTAATGGGGCCTCCCGCTGCCGCCACACGATTTCTGTTCTCATCCTGAAGCAAAGTTCTTAACCCGAGGTACTATTTCTGGGTTAGTGGAGTCTGTAACCTGAAGTGTATGTAACCCGAGGTATCACTGTATCTGGTTTCAGAGCTGGGGGGAAAGCCCAGGAGAGTTGCAGCAGGCAAACCTAGGCTATGTTCAAGTCTGAGGTGCTGGCAGTAAGAACACAGACAAGGAGAGCAATTGTGCTTGTGGCTACAGGAACTTTGAAGCGCCGCCTTTATGCCATAGAACCAAAGCAATACAGTTAATCTCTAGAACATGTAGGCAAAGGGACAAAGAACTGGAGAGTGGAGGAACAAACCACAGCGTTTCTGAGACATCATGGCTTCAGCATACCAGTTGCTGCGATTCACAGGTGGGCAGAGGGCTGTTGCGCTCATGTTTAGCTTGCAAGCTTCCCACAGGCATCTGGTCAGCAGTGTTGGAAACTGAGATATGAAGGCTAGGAGCTAAAGGGCACCTTAAACCCAGGTTATGGGTGCAGCAACAGAATGTCTAGGCGTGCTTTTTCTGTAACGAGAATGCAAAGCTGAAAACGAATGGACTGCAGCTAAAATATCACGTTCATTTTTCATATGGTCTAGTCCTTCAGTTTTTCTTGAGAATCTATTTTCATGTGCTTCATTGAGCAAGTTCCTAGTCCCTAACATCTATAGATAGAGGCTTGAAAGTGCATGCATTTGCAATGCATGCCTTAGGAGCCAGAAGTGTGGCTGAGGAACATCTCCAGTGATGGTGGTTGGGACCTGAGTGCCATACCTCCACGAAGCTCCTTAACCCCTCTGCATGATCAGCAAAACCAGCATAAATTATATTTTAAAATGCAGGTACATTATGAGTTGGGTTCATTTGCATTATCAGCACTTCTTGATTCAGGCTTTGGATTGCCTGGCCGCAGAATCTTTAGTTATTAAAAGTGCAGAGGGCCCTCAACCTTCTCTGCCACATTGTGGGTGTTCGGACATAGTCTTGCGTTTTCTCTGCCTGCCTCTTTTTATAGCCCTTTTGCTTTGCTCCCCTTCGCTTGCCTCCGGCTTCCCCCAGCCACCAGCTGCTCCTTCGCTCTTCCCCCTTCTTTTCCCAGTTTCCCACTCCCCCCTTCCATGCTTCTCCTTAGCTCAGTATTCACATTCCACAGCGATGCAAAAGGCCACAGACACAGGCGTTGCAGACCTCTGCATCATGCCCTCATGCTATGAGGCCCTGTCAGAAATTTGGCTGTGGGTCTTCTGCACAACTGCCCAGCATGAAGTATGGAATCTGGAGCAGAGTTTGGCCTCCTGAGAATCTCCGTTTATGTGGCAGGAAAGGTCAAATTCCTACAACTGCATATCAAAGCCATCTTGGGGCTAACATCTGAAGGGAACCCCCGTCCATTAACCCTCTTCACTTTCTCCTACTTTTTACATGTTCATAGCCCTCTGCCCTGTTAACACATTATGGGCTGTCAGCATACATGAGTGTCTTTGGTGCGGGAGAGCACTCTCTCATGTACTACGACTATTATTCTTACTTATTAAATTAGTGTTCTGCCCTTCAACACGAAGGTTCCCACGGTGTTCCCTTGCAATATATTAAAAGGCACACCACAAAACCAACAATATTACATATAATACAAGAACTGTCAACCAACAATACGATACATAAATCAAAACAAAACATCAAAATACCAAGAAACCGGGATTCAAACAATCCAGCATCAAAGTTTATCTCCTCAAGCAATTAACAAGCCCAGACCTCTGACCCTACAGCTGAAGAATATCTTGCTTTGGCTTACGTGGGGCCAATGGCTTGAGGTTGGTCGTTCATACAATCTTGTCAACCACAGTGTTATCCTACTTGACCTCAAATGTTTTTTGCACTCAATGCCTTAGGCACAAAACTGCAGCTCAGAGCCTTCTCCCCAGAATGCATTTGGTTGTCTAACTGCCTCTCATTACACTCTAGCAAAAATAAATAAATTTTGGCAATCCCAGTAGCACAAGTTTTCCGTTTTTAATCACTAAATCTCTCTTTTTCAGATTGAGATTTGCTGTAGGCTGTCGTTCTCCTTGTATAAAAACCTCCTCTCCCTTTTAAAACCGAGGAACAGGACCTTGGGAACAGCTGTGGGGGGAATTAGCAGGTTTTTAATTTAGCTCCCAGCGTACAAACGGGATGTCCTGATAGCCGGACACTCGATCACAGCAGCTCCCAGCTCATTACGAACTGTTTTGATAAAGAAGGTTCATCTTCAGTTGAACAGCCAGCTGTGGGCAGTATCTCTGTAAAAGCACAGAATTCAGGACCCAGTCAGCATGTAAGCAGGTTCCCTTGCCCAAAGTTGATCTACTATAAAAGGCTATTCAAAGGTTGTGGGGGGTACACAACGTTGCCACATAATTGAGACCCCCTTGGCTGTGGATGAATTAGGGTTCACCCAGACTTCCTTTTGTGCCACATTTCTAGAGACAGATCCATATTTCAAAGCTCTGTGTCTGAACACTTTCCCCCCTGCAAAACACCGTAGAATCATATTTTTAATTGTATTATCTTGTATTTTTATGCTGCGAACCTCCCTGAGATTTTTGGATGAAGGACAGTCTACTACTACTATTACTACTAGATCAATGGAGGACTGCACCTTAGGGGGATAAAGTCAAACTGTCAGCAGGTTGCAGCAGGCTGTAGAGACCGATATGGGAAAATCATGAGGAATGGGACTCTTGGGAACAAGGGACCCCAAGGGTCATTTAGTCCAACCCCTTGCAATGCAGGGAGAGACATGTTTTGTTGCAGCTGGGGCAGGTTAAGGTGTCTGGTTGTGCTGCTGTCGATGCACAGTGGCGTTTCTTCCCTTTCTGCTCCTCCCAGCGGTCATTCCTCCTCTGGTCGCTGCTATTGGCGCACGACGTGATTGTCTTGTCTCCAGACAGTCAATAAATAATAAAACAAACCAACAAATAAAATAATAATCAGAACCAACGACAGTTTGCAGAAAACCCAAATTGCCATTTATTCCGATTCAGCCGGGTTTTCCTGGGGAAAGCAGTGGGGCAAAAGGGAAGCACTCTGAAGCGCGGACCTAGAAAGCAAAGGGCAAAAATGGTAAGGCTTGTATTCACAGTGTACCTTTGAAGTACATCATTTCCTTCAAAGAATCCTGGGCGCTGTAGTTTATCCATCAAAGAGTTATGATTCCCAGCAAGCTTCAGCAAACCACAGTGCCCAGAATTCTTTGAAGGGGTAAATGTGCTTCATAAAGTTATATATAGCATGAGTGCAGTCCAAGTGCGCAGGCTGGGTCACATTTTTCAAACATGGCAATACCTACCTGCCCTGTGTAGGGTGCCAGCCAGCAGCCTACTATGTGAAACTTGAGCAAACTCTTGCCAGCCTTCCCACCATCTTGACCTGTAAAGGTAAAGGGACCCCTGACCATTAGCTCCAGTCGTGGCTGACTCTGGGGTTGTGGGACTCATCTCGCTTTATTGGCCGAGGGAGCCGGCGTACAGTTTCCGGGTCATGTGGCCAGCATGACTAAACTGCTTTTGGCGAACCAGAGCAGTGCACGGAAACACCATTTACCTTCCCGCTGGAGCGGTACCTATTTATCTACTTGCACTTTGATGTGCTTTCGAACTGCTAGGTTGGCAGGAGCAGGGACCGAGCAACGGGCGCTCACCCCGTTGCAGGGATTTGAACCGCTGACCTTCTGATCAGCAAGTCCTAGGCTCTGTGGTTTAACCCACAGCGCCACCCGCGTCCCTCATCCTGACCTGTACTTGCCATGATTTACACAAGATGGCGGACAGGGGGTGGTTGAAGAACTTGGAAAGAAACCTAATCCTCTTCCTCTCCCGTTGATACCTTGGCTTTTGGTTTTAGTGTGTTTGAGGGGAAGACTGGTCTTATAACTGCACTGGAAGTCACCTTGACGAAAACCCTATAATGGCAGTTGCATCCGGGTTTGAAATGTGATTCTTCTGTTTTCAGCTACAAGCCCATTGTGGAATACATAGATGCCCAGTTTGAAGCCTACCTGCAGGAGGAGCTGAAAATCAAGCGCTCCCTCTTTAACTACCACGACACCAGGATTCACGCTTGCTTATACTTCATCGCACCTACCGGCCACTCGCTGAAATCTCTTGATCTGGTCACCATGAAGAAGCTCGACAGTAAGGTACTCCACTTCACACGTTGATGAGACCTTGCCTTGCTTAGTCGCACAGTTATAACAGTGAAGCAGATTTCTGTTGCGGAGAATTGTGGAGCGAAATTAAAATGCCATGCTAATTCACTTAATGGTAAGAAGCTTTGAGAGCGAGAGGTGGCGTTTTGATGGAGGGGCAGGATTCTGAAACTGTGGCTGATGCCACTTAATGTGTTGTTTGGCCCTCAGTGTGCTTCCTCCCCCCACCCCCCAAAATTGTGCTTATTCAAATTCAGGCAGATTTACTTGAAACCTACAGTTAATCAACTGAAATGCTCCTTTAAAAAGTAATTTTAAAAATGGATTCCGCCCCCCGCCAGAATAGACATTTGCTGAAAATAAGGCCTTTAATTTTGGCACAAGTTTGTTGGGTTTGGGGTTTTTTCGCTTTTCTTCCAAATAGGGATTAGCAGGCCCCACAGGAAGTGAGTTTATATAATGTAAGAGGATTGTCAAGCACTGTCTGTAGTTAAAAAGCTCTTGATTTCTGGGTCAATATTAACATCATCTCTACCAGGGTTGCTGTTTTTTTTAAAATAAATAAATAAATCCTCTGGTTTTATGGAAGGAAATTGCACCTAAGCAGTCCTTAACCTTGTTGCTTACGTGTGGTTCCTTCTTTTCCCTTACAAATGATTGACCTCATAAAGCAAAAGAGAAGCCCAGTTTGTGGCCCTGGCAGCGTATTGTGAATCACTTACATAGCACCAAGGAAAGTCCTCAAGATGCTTTGCACAACCCTGTGTATTTACCGTATTTTTCGCTCTATAAGACGCACCAGACCACAAGACGCACCTAGTTTTTGGAGGAGGAAAACAAGAAGAAGAAAAATTCTGAATCTCAGAAGCCAGAACAGCAAGAGGGATCGCTGTGCAGTGAAAGCAGCAATCCCTCTTGCTGTTCTGGCTTCTGGGATAGCTGCGCAGCCTGCATTCGCTCCATAAGACGCACACACATTTCCCCTTACTTTTTAGGAGGGAAAAAGTGAGTCTTATAGAGCAAAAAATACGGTATATAGAAGAAAGTCTCATCGGACCCAGTAAGGACTTTCTTCTAAGTAAGTAGGTGTTGCAGCCGCAGCCCTGGTCTCTTCGGTTTCCCAGCAACCCTGTGACTATTGTTCCCCCTTTATGCATAGGAAACTAATCTGAAAAACAAGTGATATTTCCTAAGACTGTTTAGTGGTCTTGCTTGACTGTCATGGTAAACTGTGGTTTGTTGTGATGCAAACGAGCCTGTGCAAGCCTTGGACTTTCCCCTCCCTTCTTCCAGCGCCTTTCTCTTCCATTTTTAGCTGTTCTCATTTTAGCATCATGCCTGAACGCAGAAGAAACTGTGGTTTGCCTTAACTGTGGCTTACTGAAGTGTGCCAACTTCAAACTTTGCTTTACCGGAGTAGGATTGTTTCAACAAACCGTTGTTGTGATAATGACAATGGTAATGATCATTACGATGTAATGATAAAGCTAATAAAAAATGAATGAAATGCAAACTTCTGCTCTCCTTGCAGTTGTGTCTGTGGACGGGGACAGCAAGAGCTTGAGGTGTGCACAGGTTTATTCACTTAAATTCTCTCAGAACCAGACCACTGAGCCTCTGGCAGATTTCAAACAGGTTTCCCTATGCAGCCAAACTATCTTCTTTCCAGCTCACATTCAGAATATTCATGTGTGTGCACAGAGGCTCTTAGAATTCAAATTGGTGACACACAGCATTTCCTGTTCACCACCTCTGTAGAAAGCAGAGAGGAAACAGCTACTTGTGTGTGACTTCTATTTACGGCCAACTCCTTTGCTCTGAAATGCAAATTGGTGGATCTTATCTGTTTCACTGCCGGTGTAGCTAATTAAGAAAAGAAAAAGAAGGAAATGAGAAGATAGGCTGCACAAAGGTTTGCAATTCACATTCAAGGGTATTTGATAAGGTCTTCATGCACCACAACTTCATAACCTGAATTCCATCACCTGGAAAGCTTGGCTTGGCTTTGCATTGAACAAAATAGACTGTACACGTGAAATGAAAGAAGCGTAGTCAGTGGCGTAGCGTGGGTTGTCAGCACCCGGGGCAAGGCAAGTAATTTGCGCCCCCTAACCCGTGGATTTGCGCCCCCTAACCCATGGATTTGCGCCCCCTAACCTGTGGATTTGCCCTAACCCCAGATGTTGCGCCCGGTGCGGCCGGCACCCCCTGCACCCCCCACGCTACGCCACTGAGCGTAGTTAGATGTGCCAGCCTGGCATTTTTATGGGTGATAGCTGTGTGAAGAGAATAGCTTGGGGCAGGTTTAAATGCTAAAGCCACCATTGAGGGCAGTGGCAATTGGCCTAGTGGGATGATAGTTCCTTTGCAAGCAGGGCTCCCTGATGGTGCCGATCAGCTGATTGGTGCTGACAGCAAGCCCCCCTGGAATTGCTTGTGTTGTAAACAAAAATCTGCCCTTTTTTCCCTTATGGGGTATCCAAGAGCCCATATAGAGTCCTTACGTAGGTTCCCTATTGGTAGGAGAAAATAACAGAGGCCAACCAGAGAATATTGAGAAGCAAAGCAGCTAATAAGCCTGATCTTTATTGATCTGTTGCAACAGGGTGCTCCCCTCACCCGCAGGAGAGGAGGAGGAACCCAGAACAATGGTGTGCAAGGCCTTATATAGACATTTTAAATTCCCTGCCCTGGAGCTCAAGACCACCCCTCCATACATCATACATACATCACAGAAGGGGTGTAACCTAAGACCACCCCCCAGATACATCATACCTACATCACAGAAAAGGCGGTCTACAGCAGAAATCTGAGTGCTTTGTTTACCTCCTGTCTGCCAGGTTACCTGTTTAATGGTCACTTGATTGGATTGCCTGGGGAGCCTGGCCAGTCTTTTGTAATGATAAATACTTAGTTCCTGAGCCAGGTCACAGGCTCACACCCTATTCATATCTTAAATGTGCCCTTAAGACAGGATTTGTGAAGGAAAAGACAATGGGGAGGCCTTTCCATTTTCCTTTGACCTTGCAGAGAAAACATTTGGTCAGTTTGGGAATCAAAAATGGTTTCAGGTCGGTCTTCCTGTGCTGATCTATGTACGTGCTTGGTTGGTACATTTATGAGCATTTAATATATATCTAAGACCTCAAAATTCCTATCACACTTGCACTGAGAAGTTCCCCATATAGGGGACTCCCTTGTGCAGCTGAGAGGGCTTGCTGTCAGTGAGCCCTGCTCCATTCATTTCCAGGGATGGAATCGAAACAGCCCCTGCAAATGGGCTTCCAAAGGGCTTGCTGCCTGGAGTCAGGGGTCTCTGCCAAACCTGGTCTGCAAGGTGTGGGGAATTAAGGATTTGGCCTGCCAGTTCCACACCCCTGCCATAATTGGCAGGAAGCAGCTGCAGTTCTTCCTTGTCAATCAGAGCTCAGGGTTCAAATGCTAGGGGCCTCTCTGTGCTGGGAGCTTCTCTGTTCTAACTCAGTGGAGCTGGACTTGTTTTCATATTCAGTCAGTTATAGTGGGAGATATTCCAGCACATGTTGTTGTTGTTTAGTCGTTTAGTCGTGTCCGACTCTTCGTGACCCCATGGACCAGAGCACGCCAGGCCCTCCTGTCTTCCACTGCCTCCCGCAGTTTGGTCAAACTCATGCTGGTAGCTTCGAGAACACTGTCCAACCATCTCGTCCTCTGTCGTCCCCTTCTCCTTGTGCCCTCCATCTTTCCCAACATCAGGGTCTTTTCCAGGGAGTCTTCTCTTCTCATGAGGTGGCCAAAGTATCGGAGCCTCAGCTTCACGATCTGTCCTTCCAGTGAGCACTCAGGGCTGATTTCCTTAAGAATGGAGAGGTTTGATCTTCTTGCAGTCCATGGGACTCTCAAGAGTCTCCTCCAGCACCATAATTCAAAAGCATCAATTCTTCGGCAATCAGCCTTCTTTATGGTCCAGCACATAATAAGGGTTAATATTGTCCAGGCAAAAGAAAAAGAAAAAGGAAAGCTGTGTATGAGTTTGGTTTCGTACAAAAGGGTTGGGCATCATTTTGATTTGCTGCCATTCTTCTCCTCCTGCTTGCCATTGGAGAGTCCCCGCATCACCATCAGTATGACTGATTGCTCTCTGTTTGCATTGCAGGTGAACATCATCCCCATAATCGCCAAAGCTGACACCATTGCGAAAAACGAGCTGCATAAATTCAAGAGCAAAATCATGAGCGAGCTGGTCAGCAACGGAGTCCAGATCTACCAGTTCCCCACGGACGAAGAGACAGTGGCCGAGATTAACGCCACAATGAGTGTAAGCCTTGTTTTCCTTGGGTCCTCCATCCCTGCTCTTGAAAGACATGGGAATATAGGAAGTTGCCTTATACAGAATCAAGCCAGTGGCCCATCTAACTCAGTACGGTCTACACTGACTGGCAACATTTCTCCAGGGTTTCACATCAAGGTCTCTCTCTCAGACCGACCTGGAGATGCTGGGGATTGAACCTAGAACCTTCTGCATTCAAAGCAGATGCTCTAACCTCTGGGCTATGTCCAGGCCGTGTCGTGTCACTCTTTGGCTTTCTAAGCCAACTACACCTTGGATGCAGCCTAGAGCTTATCCACACTTAACCTTTCCTCCACTCTTTCCAGGAATGGCCCACAATTTAAAACTCTGTGTCCAAGCCTCATCCCACCACCCACCCACCCCTTTTTATTGTTCCAGTGCTTTCTCCGCAAAAACTGCTCCTTAAAGCTCAATAGGTGCAAACATCACCCAGTTGGCATTTGTTCCAATTCAGCTTTAAAGAGTGGTTTCCACTACGAAAGCTCAGAGCCAATAAAAACACCCAAAACCACTTTGGCATGAGGCATTAAAGCGCTGGTCTCTACCTGGAAAGAGCGAAGCAAAAGGATAATAATAATAATAATAATAATAATAATAATAATAATAATACAGTGGTACCTCAGTTCTCAAATGTAATCCATTCCGGAAGACTGTTCGAGTTCCAAAATGTTCCAAAACTGAGGCGCAAAGGGTTGTCAGCAAATTCAACTGAGAAAATTGAAAAACATGCAGTGGAAGCTGTTCAACTTACAAGGCGATTTTAAAAATGGAAGCATTTACTGCTGGCTTTTCAGTATTCGGGTTTCGAAACGTTTGTCAGCGGAGACGTTTGAGAACCGAAATAGAACTGTAATAATAATAATAATAGTAATAATAATAATTTATTATTTATACCCCGCCCATCTGGCTGGGTTTCCCCACCCACTCTGGGCGGCTTCCAACAAAGTGTTAAAATACAACAACCTATTAATGATTAAAAGCTTCCCTAAACAGGGCTGCCTTCAGATGTCTTCTAAAAGTCTGGTAGTTGTTTTTCTCTTTGACGTCTGGTGGGAGGGCGTTCCACAGGGCAGGTGCCACTACCAAGAAGGCCCTCTGCCTGGTTCCCTGTAACTTGGCTTCTCGCAGCGAGGGAACCGCCAGAAGGCCCTCGGCGCTGGACCTATCTAGCAAAACAGGAATTGTTGGTTTGACTGCATTTTAAATATCCCACACCAGATGTTTCTGGGATGCCCACAAGCAGGACCTGAGTGTGACATTGGCAGCTCCCGGCAACTGGCATGCAGAGGCACTCTGCCTCTGACAATGGAGGTGGAGCAGAACCATTGTGGCTCGTAGCTACGGAGAGCCTTCTCCTGCATGAGTTAGACTCCTCATTTTGCCATTGCAATGCAAGTAAATGGGGAACACTTCTCAGCTATACTGAGAGAGACAGAAGAGCTCAAATGCATGAGAAGTAGGTAATGCAAGTAAATGGGGAACACTTCTTTTCCTGGCTCTTCAGCTATACTGAGAGAGACAGAAGAGCTCAAATGCATGAGGAGAAGTAGGTGGGGCTGGAGGCTGCCCCATGGCGGTGCTGCTTGGCCATAGCCGCAGTGTGGAGTAGAAGCTGCCCCAGTGTGGGTGCTTGTGACAAGGCGACAGGGAGCAGGGAGGAGAGACAGTTATTCCAGCCACAGAAATGTCCAAGCGGCAGCTGTCCTGCACAGCATGTAAGCGAGAGCCTTTCTCCACCCATCTGCCCAGCTCTTGGCTCTTCTCCCGCCCCAGACTGGGCATGGCCCCTGGCCTTCCCCCAAAATGCAAGCCAGCCCTTCAGAATTGCACACAGCGTAATGAAAACACCACCTGGACGAGTCCCGAGAGACCGAAAACAGACCCAGCTTCCTCTTGGCTTTGGCTCCCAGTTCTAAACACACAATATCCTGGACGGGGAAGAATCCCAAGTGCATCTTTTATGGCTAAGCGGGCTGGGCTAGGCGCGTCTTTTTTCGGCACAAGCTCAGCTGCTGTTTACTGGCGGATTCCAAGAGCTCCAGTGTGGTTTTGAGGTTTTTTGGTTTGGAGCTTAGGAAATGCAGGAGGAAATGAAGTGCGCCGTCCTGGCCAGGCCAGGGGGCCGTGTGTCTTGTCTGTCTTAATGAATTGCATGGTTAGAAGCTCAGTGAAGAGTTGACCATATGCAGAAGTGCTCAGTAAGTAGTGGTCCATAGGCCAAATGCATTGCACTTTCAACCCTTCTGACTCCAGAGACAGAAAGTGGGTAGGGTGGGTGGATGAGCAGTAAAACAGTACGTTTCTGAGCACAATTTAAAGTGTTGGTGCTGACCTTTAAAGCCCTAAACAGCCTCGGTCCAGTATACCTGAAGGAGCGTCTCCACCCCCATCGTTCTGCCCAGACACTGAGGTCCAGCGCTGAGGGCCTTCTGGCAGTTCCCTCACTGCGAGAAGCCAAGTTACAGGCAACCAGGCAGAGGGCCTTCTCAGTAGTGGCACCCACCCTATGGAACACCCTCCCACCAGATGTCAAAGAGAAGAACAACTACCAGACTTTTAGAAGACATCTGAAGGCAGCCCTGTTTAGGGAAGCTTTTAATGTATTACGATATTTTAATATTTTGCTGGAAGCCACCCAGAGTGGGTGGGCGTGCTATACATATTATTATTATTATTATTATTATTATTATTATTATTATTATTACTACTATATAACACTGGGACATGATAGCAGGCCATGCAATGTGGGGTGGCTCATTGGAAAGGAAACCCCAAACCATGTTTTCTCCAGCCACAGTTTAGAAGCCAGGCAATGGTTGGACCCTTCCAACCACATGAGGGGACACAATCCTGTTTTCTGTGGCCCACTTTCCTCTCGAGGCAGAGATACAATTCAGCTGTGGCTTGTCCAGTCAATACATCGATTCATTCATGAAGTGCTTCCTGTGAAATATCTCGGAAGGGAGTTAACAATAAAAACATAGGTAAAACAATTTCGTCTGTACAAAACCCCCCAATGCATTGTGCCCAACCGCACAATGCTATTGCATGGAGGTTTTGCTTGTAGGCTTCCAATAGGCATCTGGTTGGCTACTGCAATAATAATAATAATAATAATAATAATAATAATAATAATAATAATAATAATTCATTTGCACCCCGCCTATCTGGCTGGGTCTCCCCAGCCACTCTAGGTGGCTTCCAACAAAGATTAAAAATACATTAAAATGTCACACATTAAAAACTTCCCTGAACAGGGCAGCCTTCAGATGTCTTCTAAATGTTAGGTAGTTGTTTATCTCTTGGACATCTGGTGGGAGGGCATTCCACAGGGCGGGTGCCACTACCAAGAAGGCCTTCTGCCTGGTTCCCTGTAGCTTTGCTTCTTGCAGCGAGGGAACCGCCAGAAGGCTCTCGGCGCTGGACCTCAGTGTCCGGGCAGAACGATGGGGGTGGAGACGCTCCTTCTGGTATACTGGGAGCAGGATGCTAGGCTGGAAGAACTCTTCTTATGTTCTTAGTCTGTTTACCATTGAGATGGAGAAGAACACTGGTGTCTGTCTCCCACCTTGGTTGGTAGGAATGTAAGTGTATGCATACTTATCCCATTACCACTAAGTCAGGGGTGCCCAAACTTTTTTCAAAGAGGGCCAGATTTGATGACATGAACATGCGTGAGGGCCGACCTTTTTTTACGATTCCCCCCCCCCCAAGGTTGTTGAGATTTTTTTAGGAATGAACTTGTTTTTTTGGGATTAGACACCAATACAAAAACTGCCACAGGGGCTGGATAAAACTGGCCGTGGGGTCATATTAGGCCCCCAAAACAAACTTTGGACGTGCCTTACTGAGTGATCTTGTTGCATCCTGAACCCGGCTTCAAATATCTGTTATAAAACTGTGCCATTAGTGGTGATTATTAATTCCACGCCAGACTTTTAATGGTGCATTTTCCTGGTACATTTCCCTGAAATATTCTCCCAGATATTTTTGTATCACAGCACTCTTTTAAAATTCTTTTTATCGTAGCTGATACTGTAATTATATCTGTTGAGAACCATTCTTTAATCGCTGCTACTTTCACTGCTTTATAATATCCTCACTTGCTGCTGCATTGCCTCCCATAACTATTGCTGACCCTTTTGAAACAAGCATCTACGCATTCTCCTTCCACAGGCTGCCTTGGCTGGCTGGCTAGTTTAGGCGTCTTGGGCTAGAGCCAGGCTTCCTTTTTAAAGTCCCCTTTTCCTTCCTCCTTTAGTGAAAGCTAATAAAATGGGGTGGGTAGAATCTCGACTTCCTTCCATTCACCCTGCTCCCTACTCCCTAGGAAGTGTCAGCGCCGGCTTGTGCTATGGACCATCATTATGTAAACTGCACAAGCGCGTCTAAACAGAAAGGGGAAGAAGCAGACAGTGAATGCCTGAGTCACTATGCTCTCCCTCGACCACTCCTTTCCCCAGTCAATTTGCGATTCCGTAAGTCCATTTATTGCTGGAAAGCACATCCAGCTACTGCGTGTTTCGGGAGGTGCTGTGCATTCTCAGGCCCCATCCATTTTTTTTTTTAAAAAAAGGGTAAATAAAATTATTTGCAAATACGATGAAAAGAAAGAAAGGGTGGCTAAGCATTGGAAAGGGAATCAGTTACCCACTAGGGGAGAATGGTTCTGTAAGCTTTCAGAATATTTAGAATTAGCCAAATTGGCAGATATAATAAGACAGAAACCAAAAAGTGAAGTGAAAAAGGAATGGGAGTGTCTAAATGAATACCTTAAAAGTCAAGGTTCGAGGACAGAAATCTGGCTGAGTCTGGAATAACCTTGTGAAGTGAAAGGATAAGAAAGAGGGATTTATATCTGGATGCTAGGATAGAGATAATAAAGAAAACAGGAAAACAGAAAGACACAATGAGAGGTAAAGGAGGTGTTGTGGCATTGGTGGAAGTCAATGTTTGTTTTTCTTTTTAGTGTTTATATTATTAACCTGTAAGATACGGATTTCATTTTTTTTTTTGTATGTTGGGTTTTGTGTATTGTTATTTTTCTATATTTTTTGTGTTGTGTGGAAAATACTAATAAAATTTAAAAAAAAATAAAAGAAAGAAAGAAAGAAAGAAAGAAAGAAAGAAAAAGAAAGGGGGAAAATAATGCCAGCTGATACTGACAATAAAAACATTCCATCAATCCTAATTTGAAGGTATAAGCACTCAGGCCCCTTTCAGATGTTGTTTCTTCTGCTTTTGGGGGGCAGGGGCAGGCAGGTATCAGATATGATTGACCCCTCTGCCTTACTCACACTGCTTGCATGTGACTCTCATCCAAAGTCAGACCCGCCTGCTCTTTGGCAATATTTATCATACGTGCATTGGGTTTCAGGAGTGATTTATGGGTCGAACTGCATGTCCTGAAGTTCAGGCGAGTTTCATAACTCAGTGGTAGGACATCTGTTCTGCATGCAGAAGGTTCTAGGTTCAATCCCCTGGCCTCTCCAGGTGGGGCTGGGAAGGACTCTCATTCTGAAACCTTGGAGAGCTGCTGCCAGTCAGTGTGGGCAGCACTGAGTTTGATGGCCCCAAGGGGTGCACTCTTCTTTAGAAAGACTACGTACGTGGCTAGAATTCTGCAAGACCACAGAAGAAAGTGGTCCCAAGATTCAACGTCCTGAGAATCCCTGCTTCCGTTTTTAGAAAACAAGCAGTGATGTACATAAAAGTGTTGCCCATACAGCCAACTAAACCTCAGAAGCGAGAGGAGAGGCTGAAAAAGGTTCCCAGTGATTAGGGACATGCTTTCAGTATTCTACCTAGTTGCTTACTGCTCCCCATGTCAAACATGTGGGATACTGATGAGTGCTGAATCATACGTTTCCGAGCACAATTCAAAGTGTTGGTGCTGACCTTTAAAGCCCTAAACGGCCTTGGCCCAGTATACCTGAAGGAGCATCTCCACCCCCATCGTTCCACCTGGACACTGAGGTCCAGCTCCGAGGGCCTTCTGGCGGTTCCCTCACTGCGAGAAGCGAAGCTACAGGGAACCAGGCAGAGGGCCTTCTTGGTGGTGGCTTCCTGTGAAACACACTCCCATCAAGACGGCTGTTTAAGAATAGATACCAAGCCAAGAGAGAGAAATGTTTGAGGTCAGTGACTCAGGAAACCCCGGCAGAGGGCATCATGACTTCCTCTTTGCTGTCAACCAAAAGCAGAAGACCATAATCCAAAAGATGTTATAAAATACAGGTGGGGACCCTCAAGACAGGGAGCCAAATGTGGCTCCCAGGACTCTCTTATCTGGCCCTTGGAAGTATGCCCAGGCCACAACCTTCACCAACCCATCAGATGTCAAGGAAATAAGCAACTATCTGACTTTTAGAAGACATCTGAAGGCAACCCTATTTAGGGACGTTTTAAATGTCTGGTGTTTATCATGTTTTTAATATTCTGTTGGGAGCTGCCCAGGGTGGCTGGGGAAACCAGACAGATGGGCGGGATACGAATAATTTGTTGTTGTTGCTGTTGTTGTTGTTGTTGTTATGAACTGTATCTAAATACTGCCCAATGAAAATGCTAAGGTTGTGTTTAATTCCTAGGGAAGGAAACTGTTTCTTTGGGTGTGCATGTGTTAAGACCGTTTATTAAGATCTTCTATATTCAAATGGAAGCCCGCAAAGAAACACCAAAAACTTGGGAGCATAGACCCCTATACATTTAGTCTCAAGAAACCTAAGAGCAAAACAAGCAGACAACAGAAAATCTCCCACCAATATGCAATTCTAAACTAAGGTTACCAGATGTCCCTGTTTCCCGGGGACAGTCCCCGGATTTACAAATCAGTCCCCATACAAAATCCATTGAAGTTGAAAAGTGTCCCCAGATTCATTGAAAAAAATCTAGTAACCTTATTCTAAACACACAAACAAGTAAAAGGGAACCAGAGAACCAGGCCACCAAAGAAGAAGAAGAAACCGGCTCACTCGGCCTATAATACCACTCAGATATTAGGAGACTGTTTTGATCTGCCGCTTTGCTGTCCTTGATTCCCACCAAGCCCGTAGTTCGAAAAGTTAGGCTGTGTTCCAGAAACACTTGGACAACTTCTAAATCGGTGAAAGCCAGCACAGTTGTCTATTGAAGTGTTTTCTTCCCACTGCTTTTACTTCCCTTTTTTTGTTTGTTTTTCATTTAAGGAAAATATGTCTGGCAAAGCAACTGAAGGCTCCCATGGTCTTCCTCTGCCTCTTGCCTTGCAGGTCCACCTCCCGTTTGCTGTGGTTGGCAGCACCGAAGAAGTGAAAATTGGCAATAAGATGGCCAAGGCCAGGCAATACCCATGGGGAGTCGTGCAAGGTATGTTGGCTGCAGAGGTGGGGTCGGGTGGCAGATCTGCTTGCTTAGCTTCAATTTAGTGAAATGCAGGGTGGAGCTATAAAACCTAATTTCTTTCCGCAACAGCAAAAGAGAGAGAGAGAGAATGTGAAGAGCATATTAAGATGGTAGCTGGGACCCCAAAAGCTGTGTCAGATGCAGAAACCTTCTCTTTCCCCAGGATCATCTTTTACCCGCTGCACCTGATATGTTCCTGGACTGGGAGAGTTTTAACCACAGTATTTTAGACACCGGTAACTTCAGGATTTAGATTACTGCAGTGCACTTTCTGTGGGGCTGCCCTTGTTCTTGGCCTGGAGATTGCAGTTTCTGGATCTGCTGGAGTTCTTGCACTGGGTATCTAGCTAGAGTTTCTGACTTCAAGGCCCGAGTTCAAATCCATACTCATGCATTTGCCTGGGTTAAGTTGTGCACTGTGCTATTTACAGGTGCACTGTGCAGTGGTACCTCTGGTTACGAACTTAATTCGTTCTGGAGGTCCGTTCTTAACCTGAAACCATTCTTAACCTGAGGTACCACTTTAGCTAATGGGGCCTCCTGCTGCCACGCAATTTCTGTTCTCATCCTGAAGCAAAGTTCTTAACCCGAGGTACTACTTCCAGGTTAGCGGAGTTTGTAACCCAAAGTGTTTGTAACCTGAGGTGTTTGTAACCCGAGGTACCACTGTACTACACATTATCAGACGCTAAAATGTTTGCAACCTTATAACCATGGATAGGTATCCAGAAGAGGCCCATTGCTGAATCCTTTCTCTATAAGCTGTAACAGTCAACTGGCAAAAGGGAGCATTCACTGGGGGCTCAGAGTGAGACTTTAGAGACTGCCTTCTGGTTGGGACACATGGGAGACGGCAATACTATAAAAGTGAAGAGCAGAAATGACAGCTGGGAACAACTGCTGTTTGGAAAGCTATGGCTTGTTTAATATATACACTCCGTTTCTTGTGTCTCTTGCAAAGAAATATAAGCTGGTGCCTTTCAGAGCAGCTGTAGCATAATGATTAAAGGGCCTGATTCATGAAAACTCAACTCATCCATGAACGGACTGGAGCAAGCCATTAGCTCTCCAACTCCGCTTCCCATCTGTAAAGAATGCTGGCCTACTTTACAGGGTTGTTGTAACTATTGCTGAAGTATTGCACTTGAAGTGCCTTAAGCTCATAGGAAAATCCTTTGGAGTGATGGCACTGGTCTGATGACTAGTATCTTCCCAGGGGAAATCAGGGCTTTTGTGTGTAGAAAAGGAAATGGGGCGAGGGGAGGGTGAAGATGGGAGAACCTTGATAAGTTTGAGATTGCTAAAGGAGCCCTTTTGTTTTGTAGTTGAAAATGAAAACCACTGTGACTTTGTGAAGCTGCGTGAAATGCTCATAAGAGTGAACATGGAGGACTTGAGGGAACAGACTCACAGCCGACATTACGAGCTCTATCGCCGCTGCAAGCTGGAAGAGATGGGGTTCAAAGACACAGACCCCGACAGCAAACCATTCAGGTAAGGCAGCTGCAACACCCTAAAGCGGAGTATATTTCTGGAGCAGTTGCCCAAGGCATTCTGCTGTAAGAATTTCAGACGTGATGGGCATAGTGGCACAGCTCGTTTTGAACATTGCCGTGTTCCCAAGCTTCCCTTTAGGCAAGCCAGTTACCAACTGCAATTTTGGGATAATGTATTGACCTACCCTCCAGGGCTGTTGCGAGGATTACAACAAACACACAAAGCACTTTGAATGCGTAAAAGCTCAATGATGATGATTAGTTCATACCTGCTTTTCAGGCAAGAATGGCTCCCATAGCAGCTCTTAATTAAAACCACACCAAGCTTCAATATAATTATGGATTTGTAGGTGTGTGTTTTTGTGCATGTGTGTGTGAGAGAGAGAGAGAGTGAGAGAGAGAGAGAGAGTTGGGAGACTGTCTTTCCCTGGCAGTTAGTCATAACAGTTCAGGTTCCAGGTTATTCCTTTCATAGGAAAGGGGACAGTGGTGGCTAATGGTCATTGTGGCAGAAGGCAAGGAGATGGCAAGCAATTCTCGCACCCCACCCGAACTGGTCGTAGGTAAGGAGGCTAACTGTGGACAGGCTGAAGTTGGGGAGGTAATGCCCCATTTTCCCCTAGTAGAAGGGGAACTGTGGACTCATTGGCTGGTTGAATAGTAACTATGTCGACCCACAGAACCAGCCCTTCCACTGATCTGCTATGCAGACCAAAGATACTATCCTCTGGCTGGCTTTATAGCTATTAAATAATGATTAACAACTTCCTGATAACGGTTCCCAGCCTCTTGTCGCTTCTGAGACGAAGCCACACCATAATCCTCCCCATATGCTTTCAAATTTTATCTCCTTGGCCGTAAAGGGAAAGACGGCTGAGATGTGCAAGATGGTGGACTCTGTACCAAAGGTCAAATTCTACCCTTGCTTGGCAATCCCCATAGATGCAAGGAATGCATAAAGCCCTGCATATATTTCATTAGTGATATGTGTGCATGTCAGCATGGCGAAGAAGTCTACAGAACTTACCAGGTGGCTAGTTTGCCTGTAAACACATTCCTTGGTAATCCATCCATGGCCTAAAAGAGATAATTGATAAAACTTCCCTTTCCTTTATGGGTAACCCTTACTCTTTGCTGGGTGACAGGATGAGTGGCTAGTTGAGCCGGTATCTCTTTTGTCAATGTATAAAATAGTTCAGATTTATAAAGCAGCCCTGGTTTATTTCTGAGCAACAACAAGCGTTCTGTTCAATTACGCAAGCGTAGGAGCAAAGCGTTGGGTCTCATCTTCCCACCCAGTTCACTGTCCCGTCCCCCCCCCCCCCGAACATGATGGTTTCTTGGTCTAATCTGCCAAAGGCAGGCTTGGCTCCCTCTGCCAGAGTTGTGCGCTAGCGACTGGCAGATGATGTCGGGTTTTCGTTCCCCACCTACCTTCTCCTGTTTTCCTCCCCGTCCATGTGGCTAAGCAGGTTCTCCTCACAGCCTGCCAAGCTTTTGCCTGGTCTGGATCCAGATTCTGCTTCCAGCTTATCTGCCACTGCATCAGTCTGCATCTTAAATCAGTTTCATACAGAAATAGTATATGAACACGGTTATGTTATTTAATTGGTGAAACAGGAGCATCCACACTGTTTCCTGGGAATGGTAATTTGCTGGCACAGGGAGCTAGAGATGGGTGTGTAGCTATAATTGTGTATACAGTGGTACCTCGGTTTTCAAACGTTTCCGTTGACGAACATTTCGGTTTTCGAACGCCGTAAACCCGGAAGTAAATGCTTCCGTTTCTGAACACGCCTCAGAAGTCAAACAGCTTCTGCTGAGTGTATATGTTATTTTTCTCAATTTTCTCTATTAAATTTGCAGACCGAACTTTGCGCCTCGGTTTTCAAACGTTTCAGAACTCGGAGCGTTCTTCTGGAACGGATTACATTCGGAAACCGAGGTACCACAGTATATGTGTGTGCTGTGGAAACAGGATGCTGAAGTAGATGAACAACTGACCTGATCTGTCAAGCTCTTCATAGGTTCTTATGACTCACTGTCAGCATCACGGCTAAGAAGGGATTTTAATCCAGGTCTTCCTGTTGCAAAATCCAACACTATAGCTCAGCAGTCTCCAACATGGTGCTTGCGGATGCATTGATAACTTCAAAGCCTTCTTAAGTGTGTTTACCTTTGTATCCCTTGAAAATACATAGACAAGAAGGAGAAGGTAGTGAAGCTCTTCTTCTCTTACACTTTCTGTTCTACAGTGGACGCTCGGGTTGCGAACGTGATCCATGCGAGATGCACGTTCGCAACCTGCAACGTTCACAATCCATGTCTGTGCACGTGTGGGTTGCGATTCGGCGCTTCTGCACATGCGCAAAGCGTGATTTAGTGCTTTTGCGCATGCGCGACTGCCAGAACCCGGAAGTAACCCGTTCCGGTACTTCCAGGTTTTGGCAGTCCATAACCTGAAAAAACGCAACCTGAAGCGGCTGTAACCCGAGGTATGACTGTATTTGCATTTCATGGCTCAGATTAGTTCTGCTGGATCTGACTCTTGCCCAGATCCATTGGAAAAGTGAAGCACGCTTTATTTATTTCATTCATTCTTTTATGGGGCAGGGGGATGATCTGGTCTGGGCAGAGGAGGAGAGAGACAAGACCAGAGAAGTTATCACCTACACCACTCTCTCAAAAATCCAAATGTGCCCACAGGCCTAAAAATGTTGGCAAGACCTGTAGATGCTGTCTTGTTAATGGCAGCAAAAGCCAAATGCTGTGGTTTTGTAACCAGGGTGTTGTGGCACCCTGGGGTGCCTTGAATGATGGTCAGGGGTGCTGTGGGCAATAATGGCCTCTGTCCTTCTTTCCTTCCTTCCCTCCCTCCTCTGACGCCCTCTTGTGTCTCTGCCTCCCGAAGGCTTGCACAGCTGTTTGTTGCAGCAGCCGTGGCTATAAGCTCTGCAGGCGAATGATGCCTCTGGGGCTGGCCAGGGGGTGCTGGTTGCCAGGAGCTGAGGTGGCCTCGGAGTGAGTAAGTGAGCAGGCAAGGTAGCCCAGCCAGCCAGTCCACCTGCTGCAGAAAGAATGTAGTTGGTCAAGGGAGCCGTGGACTCAAAAAGGTTGAAAACCTCTGGCCAAATGGATCCAAAATGGCTTCCGCTTGGCGGTTGCAATGAGATAATTGCAGGGGTAGGACAGAGCCAAGAGTAGCAATTTATTTATTTTCAAGTTCAGATAGCAAAGAGGAAGTGGAGAAAGAGAGGAGATAGAGGACCACAGATAAGGGTACTTTCTTCTTGTCTCATAGCGCAAGCCGGAGAATAGATGTGAAGTGCAGGCACTTTTAATCTTTTCAAACCAGCCTGGACTCTTCAGCAAGCCAGCCTTGCTTCCTGACAGGGAGCAGAAAGCATTCCAGGAACTCTTGAAACCAAGCTGGATAAAGAAGTGGTGACAAACCGTTTACTTCACGAAGGACCCAGCGCATAAGGGGCGAGAGGAAAGAGATGCTTCCCCGTTATCAGGCAAACTTCATCAAGCTCCTTGGCAAGTGATGCTTTGGTGTCGTTCTAAGAAAGGGGGAAGCTGAGGCAGGGTCTGCGCACAGCACAGCATGAGTGCCGTGTTTTGCTCTGCTGAGGGTGAAGCAAAAGAAGGGAAGAAGTGTTTTGCACCACACAGAAGCAGCATTGGTAATGGTGCCTTCTCCAGGCGCTTCATCCAAGGGAGGTGCAGAGAGTGGACTTTTCAGTAGTGGCCCTCACTGTTTGTGGAATGCTTTCCTCAGGAAAACATGCCTGGCACCATCAATGTTGGTTTTTAGGCACTAGGCCAAGATATTTTTTAATTCACTCAGGCTTTTAGGACTGTAGTAGTAATAGTAAGAGGAGGAGGAGGAGGAGGAGGAGGAGTAATAATATAGAAGTTACTCAGGCCTTCTTTGCTTTTCATCCAGTTTTGTGCTTCTTTTCAAAAACACTTTTCAACTGAAGAGGACTTGATGTTTCCATGCCAGAAAAATCCTGGCTGAAAGTAAATATTGTTGGGATGAAAAGTTATTTATTCAGGGTATCCCATTTTTGTCCTGTCCTTCCTTCAAAGAGCTCTGAACTGTGTATAAGGTGGCAAGGCTTGTTTTTTTGTGGGGGGGTGGAAGGGTTGGTATAATTTTATTATTTATATGCCACCCATCTGACTGGGTTGCCCCAGCCACTCTGGGCAGCTTCTGGCTATATATATATATATATATATATATATATATATATATGCAGGTTTTGGTGTCCTCGGGTATCTTCCCGTGTAAAAGTTGGGGTGTCTAGGCGACGTTTCGACGAGGTCTCACTCGTCATCTTCAGGCTGGTGCTTTCGGCTTCTTGTTACTGGAACAGAGCAGGATCTCAGTGTTTGAGTTCCTATAAATACTGTAGAGGAGGTATGGTGTATGGCCTCCAGTGTTCTGGGCAGAGAGGAAGTTCCCAGGCTAGTGTGCCTTTTCTTCTTTTGTTCCTTAATTGCTTGAGGGATATCTTGAGTGATTTCTTGAGTGATATCCTGAGTACCACTTAGGTGGGTCATTAGGTGTGGATTAGTTGCTAAAGCCTTTGTGTCTTGACCTCTTGAACTTTGTGAAGAGTTTTTCTGAGAAGATGGGTGTACTACATTTAGTTGTGCTCTGGCTTGGCTTCGTGTATAGGGGCGAGCTGTGGTTTTGTGGCCTGTGCCAGCCAGATCTGTGTAGGGATTGCAGGGGGGTGCAGCATCCGGAGGTGCCACCATGGTTTGGCTACTGGATGGTGTCTGTAATTTATCTGTGGAGAGGGTCTGGGTTTGGGTCTGGTGTGGTTGATTGGTGATGGCGTTCTGTGTGCCTCTGGATCTGGTGTCAGTTTTTGTGGGGAGGGCTAATTTCCAGATGTCTGGCAAGCGGGATGTGTCGTCACGCTTGTTCATGTTGTGAGGGTGTTTCTCTATCTCGATGGCTTCCATGATTATTCTCTTGTGGTGATGTTCCATGTTAGAGAGCAATTTGGAATCTGCAAAATTAATTTCGTGTCCTGTTTCTTTCATGTGTTGGAAGAGAGAGGAAGTTTTTTCTTCTTTTTTGACGGCATTCTTGTGTTCTGCGATACGTGCATTTATTCGTCTGTTTGTTTGTCCAATGTACGTGGCTGGGCAGACTTTGCAGGGTATTTCATAGACCCCTTGGTTTTCCAACTGGATTTTATCCTTGGGGTTTCTGAGGATATTGGCTATTTTTTGGTTGGCGCAAAAGGCTGTTTTGATATTGTGTTTATGGAGGATTTTGCTAATTTTATCTGTAGTGCCCTTGATATAAGGAAGGAGGGCCATGCCATTGTTTTCTTCTGTGTCTTGGTTTTTGGGGGGTGTTTCTTTTTGGATTAGCTTCGTAACCCTGTTTTGCTGGTATCCATTGGCAATTAACACATTTGAGAGATTCTGTAACTCAGTTGTCAAGTGGTCTTTGTCAGCCAGGCGTTTGGTTCTGGAGATGAGAGTCTTGGCTACGGAGTTTATTTGTGCAGGGTGGTGGTGTGATTGTGCATGTAAGTAGCGGTTGGTGTGTGTTTTTTTCCGGTAGATAGTGTGTCCTAGGGAGCCATCAGGTTTTTTGTAGATTAGGACGTCAAGAAAGGGAAGTTGGTTGTTGGCTTCTATTTCCATAGTGAATTGTATTTTGGGGTGTAGGCTGTTGAGATGTGTGAGGAAGCTGTCCAGTTTTTCCTTCCCGTGTGGCCAAATTACAAAGGTGTCGTCAACATATCTGAGCCAAAGTTTGGGTTTGTGTTCTGACTTGTCTAAAGCATTGGTTTCAAAGTGTTCCATGTACAGGTTTGCGATGACCGGTGAGAGGGGTGATCCCATAGGTGCTCCTTCTATCTGTTTGTATCTTTGTCCATTGTGGATGAAGTACGTGTTGGTTAGGCAGTGGTTGGTCAGGTCCAAGATGTATTCGGGGGGATTGTATTTGTTTTGAATGGCTGTCAAGGCTTCATTAATGGGCACTTGTGTGAAGAGAGATACAACATCGAAGCTCACAAGTAGGTCATTGGGATGTAGGTTTTGCTTCTTTATTGTTTCTATGAACTGGAAGGAGTTTGGAACGTGTGAAGAGATGGATTCTGCATAGGGCTGGAGTTGCTTGGCGAGAAATTTAGCGAGATTTTGTAGAGGTGAGCCTATGGAGCTGACTATTGGTCTGAGTGGTGTTCCTTCTTTGTGTATCTTGGGGAGGCCGTAGAGTTTGGGGCATCTGGATGATTTTTCTCTGGGGATGATTCTTAGCTGGATTTCTTCACTGATAGGAGAGGCTTTTATTTTGGATTTGGTGGTTTTTTCCAGGTAGGTGGTGGGATCTGTTTTTATAGGTTGGTAGGTAGGGTCTTGGAGTAGATTTGATAGTTTTGCTTGGTAGTCCGATGTGTTCATAACAACAGTGGCATTACCTTTGTCTGCTGGGAGAATGATTATGTTGTTGTCTTTCCTCAGGTTGGTGAGTGCTTTCTGTTCTTCTTTGTGTAAATTGCTTCTGGGTGGTTTGCTGGAGCAGAGGATGTTGGTGACTTCAAGTCTGATTTTATTGGCTTCATCTGGGTTGATTTTGGTTAGGCTAGCTTCGACTCCGCATATGATGTTTTCCGTGGGGATGCGTCTCGGGGCGACTGCAAAGTTGAAACCTTTGGAGAGTACTTTGGTTTCAGTTGAGGTGAGGATCCTGTCTGATATGTTATGTACTGTTTGTTTCATGGGTTGTTGTGGAGGGTGGCTGGGCTTCTGGCGTTTCTCTAGTTTGTGGAGTTTGTTGGTATGTGTGTCTGTCTTATGTGAGGTCTCCGTTTCAGCTCTCCAGACGGCTAGTTG
Organism: Podarcis muralis; assembly: GCF_964188315.1. Taxonomy (NCBI): domain Eukaryota; kingdom Metazoa; phylum Chordata; class Lepidosauria; order Squamata; family Lacertidae; genus Podarcis; species Podarcis muralis. The sequence goes on from NC_135663.1 coordinate 10,989,811, forward strand.
TTTGCATTTGTCCCAGAGTGCAGGGTGGATTTTGTTACAGAGTTTGAGGTGAAGAGTGAGCAGATCTTTGTTGGTTTGGTTTAGTAGGTATCTTTTCTTGTGTAGTTCGTTTCTGATTAGGGATAGTTCAGTTCGTTTCAGGATCCTTTCGGTAGCTGGGGTTTTAGAGTGGAATTTAAGTTGGAAGCTTGTGGGAATTAAGTTGTTGTCTCGGCAGTTGCGTAGGAACAAGAGATCACATAAGATGGTGGCTCTTCGGATTTCTAGTTTCTCGTAGGTTCTTGTCAGCTGGAAGGTTTCCTCCCCGTAGAGGTGAGATATTTGCTTTCGTAGATTTTCACGGGTACAGGAATGCAATAAAACAATAAAACAATAAAACATTAAACATTGAAAACTTCCCTATACAGTGGTACCTCGTGTTGCGTAACCTCCAGGTTATAGAATCTTCGGGTTATGGCTGCGGCAAACCCGGAAGTGTATACTTCCGGGTTTCACCGCTCGCATGTGCGCAGAAGCACTCTTATCGCCCCACGCGTGTGTGCAGAAACGGCGCCTCTAGTTACAGATTTTTTGGGGTGCGCACGGCACCCCGAAACAAATTAAATCCGTAACTAGAGGTACCACTGTACATTGCTGCCTTCAGATGTCTTCTGAAAACCATATAGTTGGTTATATTGGACATCTGATGGGAGGGTGCCACTGCCGAGAAGGCCCTCCACCTGGTTCTGTGTGTGTTCCAAGTTCAATCGCCAATTGTATCTCCCAGATCTCTGCAAATAGGCCTGGGAAGACATACACACACACACTCACACAGCCCTGGGGAGTTGATTCTTCCAATAACGCATTAGATGGACTCATGGAAGGGTTTGGTGTAAAAGCGACCTCCCATGCTCATACCACCTTTTATCCTCTCAATAACCCTGCAAGGTATGTCACAGGCTCATGTGCAACCTTAGCTGATTTACCAGGAGCTGCTGATTGATTGATTGATTGATTGATTGATTGTTCTTCCTTCGATGTTACTCATCCATGATACTAATGAGGTTTGGCTTTCTTTCTATCTGCCCACGACCACCACGTCCTCTCTCTTTTTTAACGGGGTGCTTCCATAACAAGTCTGCAAGAGACCTATGAAGCCAAGAGGAATGAGTTCCTGGGTGAGCTCCAGAAAAAGGAGGAGGAAATGAGGCAAATGTTCGTCATGCGGGTAAAGGAAAAAGAAGCCGAGTTGAAAGAAGCAGAAAAGGATGTAAGTGGACTCCTCCCCTCACTCTTAATACAGGATCCCCACCCCCCACCCCCGACTCTGAATGATTCAGCTTGGAATCGTCAGGGGGTCCATATGGGAGCACTTGTGTGAAGCAGAAAACACAAACCATTGTTATTTGGGGCTGGATCATGTATAGGGTCCCTCCAGACTGGTGTTTTGTGTGGGGGGGGTGCATTCAGCAACAAGTCATTGTCGCAGTAATAGTGCATTTGTGGTGGATTTATGCTGGACATCCTGCCACTATATTAGCTGAATGAATGAATTTTATTATTTCGGTCACAGACCAGTTCCAGCCCACATACAGTATCAAGGAAGTCATAGAACACAATGGGGATACATTTGAATTTGCAGTTAGGTATAACAGGGACAGTACAGATATAGCAACAGTTTAAAAATATATAAATTAAAACTTAGTCTATATTAGTTGTTCTGCAATGCTTCTCAAGAGTTACCACGTTACTGGATTCTTGTGCTGCGTAGTGCAGCAAAAACAGGACAAAAAATAAAGCCCCAAATAAAACGCAGAACATAAAAAGAAAAACCAGGACATTTGTGGTATTAAAAAAATAAAGGACTTCTGCAGGGAGCTATGGGGCGTGCACCGACTAGCAGCAGAGCAGTATGTCCACCTGAAAGTGTTGCAGGCATGAACCCTATTGAAAGTGGGATCACACAGAACCCCCTCCAGTGTTTTTGTGAATGCACAATTAAAAAAAAAAGATTTCTGGAGGGGCCCATAGTCAATCCTTACCAGAGTCACCTAGGTCACTTGTGGGGCTAGAGAGGGAGATAGAAAAGGGCTGTTCCCAGTCTGGAGTTTAACGTTCATCATGTAGAAGGCACCACTGCTGTTATGTACTGAAGTTCTCACCCTGGGCCAGCAGGGGGATACTGTAGATAGTTTTCACTCAGGTCCACATATGCAAATAGGGAATTGAAAGTGACGTTCAGTGATTGGATAGTTACAGAAAATGGTTACAGTTGCGTTGAAGTGGAGCTCTATATAAGTAGGCTGGCTGAACCCTTCAGTTCAGTTCTGTCCTGGCCTGTGAATAAACAAGAGCTGTTTGAAGAATCGCTGTGTCGTCTGATATGTTCACCCACAACTTAACAACTACCACTCAACCATAGCCCAACTCCTGGTGTTTATGTCAGAGTGGATCAATCCACAGTCTTCAAACTAATTCCCAATCAAGGGGGCTGATGCTTCACACATCCTGTTCCCTTCTCTGCTTGAAGAGGGTGCTAAGACCTCGCTCGGTTGGTAGAGCAGGAGACCCTTAATCTTAGGGACCCACATTGGGTGAAAGATTCCTGCAGGGTTGGACTAGATGGCCCTGGTTACACCTTCCAAGTCTACAATTCTGTGATGCTGTGATCTCTGGCAATAGGCCATGAGTCTACTTGTTCAAGCCCCTTCCATCCTTTGAGCCTGTGCAGCAGGTTTGGACTATTACAATTTTTTCCTGCACTTAACGCTTCTTTTCTCTCTCTCTCTCTGTCCATGACCTCCCTCTTTCTTTCCGGTTGGGCAGCTTCACGAGAAGTTTGACCACCTAAAGCGGACTCACCAGGAAGAGAAGAAGAAAGTGGACGACAAGAAGAAGGAGCTTGAGGAGGAGCTGGGCAACTTCCAGAAGAAGAAAGCGGCAGCCCAGCTGCTCCAGTCACAAGGGCAGCAGGCTGGCTCTCAACAAACCAAGAAAGACAAAGACAAGAAAAAGTAAGCCATTGTCTCAGGTCGAGCTCTGTGGGCTTCTGTTCCAGTGTGCTGTCTTCCGTTGCATGTCTGTATTCGCTTCTTCCCATTATCAGACTGGAAACTGGGCTTCCCTCCCTCTCTCCCCGCCCCCACTTTAAAACAAAAAAAACCACCCCCAGACTGAATTATTTTTTATATAAAAGAAAATACAGGTTTGTTTGCTTTTTCCTTAAAAGAGGAGCGGGGAGGGAATATGACCGGCTTTATTTTTTTATACAGAGGGTACCTAAATAATATTTTGTAAAAGCTTGACTAGCTGGTTCAAAGAAGCAAGAGAGCAGTTGGAGAGCAGAGACTGAAAGCCAGCCCACCCAGCGATCGGCTGAACCGACTTTGCAATAAGTCTTGGATTTTCTGTTGTCGAAGCAAAACACATAGCGCTCCGTCTCTCACTGTCTTTCCCAGTGATGCTTCAAAAGGTCTGTGCTTAATTCACTGTGTAAAAGCCTTGCCACGATGGGCCAGTGTAGAGATGACAGTTTTCCTGAGTGTTAGCCGCGTGGTTAAGTGATTGTGTTGGGCTGCAGGATCATGCCGCCAGGTTCCCTCGCCTCGCCTCTGGGTTTTGCGGGCAGCAGGGAGGATGTGATCCTGTGGCCCCAACCCTCTTAAATGTACGCAACAACTTGGCTCATATTGCATTCCTAACCAGCCAGAGGTATATTCAGCTCGGAGTCGCTTAGTGCCAAAAGCGACTATTTGCAAAAGCGGCTGTTAGAGCGTGCAAGTAACTGTAGTTACAGTATAAACTATCTGGTGCCAGTTCTGCCCCTCTGCTAGCCAAACAAATTAACAGTGCTGGGTATGCTATGATTGCAGTACAATGCTTCTTATTGTAAAAGTAAAAAATAAAATAAAACCAGCAGTCTGGCATCGTTGGAGCAAGTCAGACCCGCATATTTGCAGTCAGACCTTTAGCTTGGCTGTGGAAGTGAAGAAAAGTTTTGCAGGCACATGAGGGTACTTAACTGCTCCAGCAATGGGAGTGCCATGCATGGATGGGGCTCTGGAGCTATGCTCATGGGTCTCCCAAATGCTTCTTGAAGGAGCAGTAGCACATGCAAAGGCAGTATGTCTCCTCTTGATAAATACCTTTCAGGAAATTTCAAAGCATTGTTGCAGTGTCTCTTGAGAAAGAGAGAAGCATACTAGGCATGAACCTTAACAGGTGTTTGGTCTACAGCAGGACCTTTCTCTTCCCCTGTCGTTGTTCTCCAGACCTTTCTCTGCTAGTCCTGGTGGGTGCCAGGGCTGCAGCGGGTTTCCTTTTGGTTCCGCACCTGTGCATATGGCTCTGCAAGCATGGCACCCATAGGAGATTTGGGTGACGTTTGCCACTTACGTAACTTCCCTGGTTTCATTTTTGTAACACTGGAGTCCTCCTGCAGGTCACTTACAAGGTCTCAAGGTACTGAAAAGGGCAAAGTGCAAAAGATGGAGCCATCTACTGGCTTCAGGATTATGTACTTGCAATGTAGCTATACAGATTTGCCTTTTTCGTGTTGACCTTTCTTTAAAGGCGTTGCGACCACTGGAGAGGGTTACAGGAGCAATCTCGCTCCACAAGAATGTAACCAGGGATGTGCAACCCCAAAGGTCTTTCCTTACCTTCTTTGCAAGTTTAGAGCCACCATGTCCAGTTCTGTCTTCCAGGCTGATGCTGCAAGTCCCATCTGGGAGAAGGGCAGTCAGCGCAGGGACCTGATCCCTTCCCTGCACACGTCTGTTTGTGAGTGACTGGTGCTCTGCTTCAGAGTGCCGGTCACCCACAAAAACTTTGGTGTGGAAACTCCTTTTGGTTGCACTTCTGCCAGCAGAAGTTGACCCACCAAAGAGCTTCGTATCCATTCCATCTTTCTCTCTAGTCCTAAATACTGGCTAAGCTTAGTTTCTGCAGTAGCTAAAACAACAGACACCTTAAAGACATGATCCCTCTTAAAAGAAGATCTGCAACACACCGTTGCTCTTTGCAGCTCTTCAAAACTTCTAGTTACTCCATCCTTCCTTCCACCCAACATTTTGTGGCCATTGACCACACTCTGTCCTCACTGAACTGCTTTTAAATTTCCCTCCCTTAGGATCCTTAGGGAAGGTTTATTTTTAACTTGTGCAAAATTTGGGGTCTGTCCCTCAATCTTGCAGATGATCTCCTCCCGCTTCTTTTATGCGTGGATTGATGCCAATTTGGCTAGACAATCAGCAACAGTCACATGACATAAGTATCATGTAACGCAGGGGCCAAAATAATTTCCATACACGGTACTGCCAAATGACATGGGTTGCAAAGGACTTCAGTAGATCCGTTAAATTTTTGTGCAGTATATATCCCTGCCACTTCCTGCATCTGATGAATTGGGCTCATGTTCATGACAGCTCACGCCACAAATTGAGCGCTGGTCTTTAAGGTGCTACAAGACTCTTAGTTGCTTTTGCTACGGCAGACTAACATGGCTACCTCTCTGCTATAACCGAAGTCCTATTTTGCAATTTGTAAAAATGAACAGAGTGAGGTCCATTTTGACTGTTCTGACTTCTGACTGTACTTCCCTTGTGGGGGGTGGGGAATCAATATGTAGGTTATATTTTTTTAAATGAAGGATTCTTTGAAAGAGTAATTATTTTTGAAGCTGTCTTTACATGGAAGAAACTCTATTTTTTGTATACCTTATAAGCATCTGTAATGGTGATTGCTTGACCTAGTCAAGGAGGTCTGTCTCTGGACTCAGTCAAATTTGCAAATTACAGGAGGGCGTTCCGGCTTTGGAAAATTGTACATTTTCAGCATGGGCTGGCTATCTCACCTCACCTTGTGCCCCTTTGGCCTTGTTCACAATGCACCTTTATTGTAGAGCAGTTAACGAGACATTCTGTTGTGCAGAACCCAGATTGGGGAGCTGTGAAGGAGTATTCTCCCATTGATTGCAGACAAACTTCAGGACGAGTTTAGACCAGAAGCATGTAGCCATCTAGATATGGCTGGCTCACAGCTCCCATTGTCCTGAGCTCTGCCCATGCTGGTCAGGGCCTCAGGTTCCCTATCCTTGCCTGGTTCATTTAGTCCCACGTTCAGTGTCCCAACCTCAGTTTCTAAAACAGGAGGAGGTGGAAATGAGCTTCACTTAGAGATAATTTTTCTCCACCCTTCTCCAACACCAGATAATGTGTGGCTGGCTGCGGTTCTTCAGTGGTGAAGGAAAAGCACTCTATGCGAGAGGGATTTCCCTAACGTTACTATAATATCACATCTTCCAGGGCTGAACCTGGCAATAGGAAGTTTCTGGTACTGATCCCTAGCTCAGAGAAAGCTGTAGATGCTGCATAGACCATTGCTGTCTATATAAGCACAATCTCTTCTATAATAATATTTTATGAGGCAGCACCTTTCTGTTTATCAAAACTAAAGCCATCCATCTTCGACTATAAATTAGGTTGACATTTTTACTTCCTTGTTTGAGCATGCGTCTGAGATGCGGCAGTGAATTTTGTAAAAAAAAGAGAGAGAAAGAGAAATGAAATAAACCGTAACATCTGACCTGGGTTTCAAACTTGCAATCCCAAACAGACCCCTTGCCCCTCACTCACTATAAAGAGTGATCAGTTAGGGGAAGTGCAGATGTTACATTAAGGGAAATTTAGGAGGGATGGGGAGGGGGGGCAAGGCCTAAGACGTGCCATTTTCTCAGAGGTGTAATGTTTAGAGCTAACGGAAGGGCGAAGCCTGAAAATGGCATTCCTGCAGAAACCAACCCTTTTTTGAGAAGCATCCCAAAAAGCTTTCCAGGAGATAAGGCTGAGCCTGCTGAATGGGGGCTACAGGAACTTAATATTTTTTTATCAGGCTCTATGGACACATTCCAGGTTTTGTTTCGTTTCGCCTTTTTTTGCTGCAACGATACGGGCCTAAAGTATTAACTTTTGGAGAGAGAGAGAGAAGGGGAGGAAAGATGGAATTCTCAAGGTTATTTTTGTAGCGGATCCATTTGGTTGTTATTTCTGTTTACGTGTCTGGAGTTCCCCCACGTGGCGTCAGACTGTCACTGCAGTTGTCAAGCCAGAGGAGCAGTCGCTGGGTTTGCAGATAATACTGTTAAGGGCTGCTGCTGCTGCTACAAACATGGGGCCAGATTCTGGCTGGCTTAGACTGGCTGTTCACAGTTATAATGTTTGTTTCACAGCATGTATACATGTGCTAGGAAGCTGTGGTTTGGCTCAGCTTTCCTGCGCACGTGCACTATTCATACATGCAGCAACACACGCGTGTAGCACATGCACAGGGCTGCATATCTAAATCATGACCTGTGATAGGTATTTCCCAACCCCGGTTCTCACTCTCATTTGCCAGAAGTGGAGTTGTGGTGCTGGAGCCTGAAATGCAGTGGGCAGGACACGATCCAGCCTCCTGATAGTTAGGCCGCACCCGGCCAACCCAGATGCTGCATGCTGTCTGCCGTTATAGGGTTGGGTGCCCTTGGTGGTTTGAGAGGCCCCCCAGTTACAGCTGGCAAGGTTTCACTGCAGATATTAACCCCTGCACATTGACACAGAATGCTAAGCCAGGGGCCACACCGTGTGAGCACAATGCACACTTGGAAGCCACATACACTCTCATGCGCCGTGACCACACACGGACGTGCGCATTAACTCCATGCAGTCGCCAGCAATTGGACTGGGGGGGGAGGGGTTTCCACTTTCCCCCCTCAAGGCCGATGGGGTCATATTCTTGGAGGCTGCATCTGGCGAGAGAAAGCTAACTGTAGCTTCTTTCAAGATGGGGCCCTCTGGCAAACTGGTTTGTCAAGATGCGAGCACATGTGCTAAGCTACAGAGGGTGGTTTATTAATGCAGCCCAAGTGCTCCTACTTTGCCCTTCTTTCTGCAAGCAGGTAAACAATCGATGAGCTGGTTAGCTTTGCATCCAAACCTTTGTTTTGCCCAAACCACAGTTACCTGTTTTTTACCTAAGCTATTGTGATTTGCCTGGGTGGAACAAACCATGACCTCAGGCATCACTTAGCTTTACTGACATGCTCCGTATTGGGTATATTTGTATTCTGATGTCTTCTTGAATGTTTACTGTAAGGCACACTGGGCACAGCTTGTTGTGAGAAAGCAGCATATAAGTAAAGTCAATCCATCAGTCATAAACCTTTCACAGTTTGTGTACCTGCATGCAGAAGGGAGGCATGCAGAAGGGAGGCTTGAACTGCATGCACACTGTGCTTTAATAAACGATACTTCGTGACTTGGCACTGCATGCAAATGCTGCCTGTGTCTGATGGCCACATTTAACAATTCACAATGGGCTGCATGCTCTTTCCTGGGCTGCAGAGAGTTGGTCTGGATGACCCCCTGCGTCCCTTCCAACTGCACTTCTAGGATTCTGGGATTCTCTCCTGCAGAGAATCACTTTCTGTGCAGGTAGCTGTTTTCCACTTTTAGAAACCGTTTTGTGCTCAGATGTGCAGTTTGGTGCTTTCACTTGCTGTTGAATGCTTTAAATGGAAAAGTGAGAGTATGTCATCATTCTTACAATATATATGCATATATATTTATCACGCACACCCACAGATGTTGCAACCTAGCCTGGATTTCTGCTTTTTAAAGGTTTTTAAGTTTTCTCTTGCCCTTGAATTCAGGGCTCCACTTTGCCTAGGAAAGGGTTTGGACTTTTCTTGGTAACAGAACCTGTAGTGGCACAACTGCAGTATTGTTGAAGTCCATTGACTGGTGGCAAATCAACCTGCTCGCTGTTGCCAGCATGACTTCCCTCTGAAACCCAGCACATTGGAATGCTCCTTTTTAATCCAGAGCAAGAACTGGGCAGCTGAGGTTTTACAACATATGTTTGTGGCAAGGCAAAATATATAGTATCTAGCATTTTTGTAACACTTCCGGGAGACAATGTGCTAATCTGGAGCAGAACTTCCAGATCAGCTTCTCCAGTTAAATGATTTCAGGAAGCAGGAGTGGGGGGGGAAACCCTCATCCTAAAACAGCCATTGCCAGCCTTCCTCAATCTGATTCCATAACTCCTATCAGCGCCATTGTGTGCTGACTTAGGCTCTTGTCTTGCATTGCTTTTTTGATGTGGAGAGAATTTGCTAGTGGGAGTCCCTCCATTCCCCCAGCATTCAAACAAGAAGGGTGCAGTCCAGGAAATTCTGTACCTCCTGACTCCTGCAGGTAACATGCACTCTTGCAGCATGCATTCCTTTAGCTACAATTTTCAAACATGCTAGCTTGTTAATTCTGGGAGATGTACAGCTTTGTTTGCTTCATCAAGATTACTAAAGATCTTTTCCAAGGCACTTACTTTGCCCAGTGTTTTGTGGTGGGTGTCTGTTCCTTTGCTCAATTAAGGGTTGTGGGTTTTTTTTAGTGCAAAGTACAGTATGCTACATAGTGATTTGCCAATTAACTGGTATATGCTTTCTAAATCTGCAATTAAATTGCTGTGTTCCAATCTGTCCCAAGGCATGCACAGGCTCTCACTGCTTGCAGAAATGTTTGCATTCATTCCAGTGGAGGGAGCCCACCTGCACATGCGTTTCTTTGCACACGAGGCACTGAATCAATGGCGCATCCCATGCGCATCTAAGGAGGGCATTGGAGGGAATGTGTGTGCTTGCATGAAGAAGGGACCCAGGTTCAAGTCCTGGCATGCCCAGTTGAAAGGCTCTCCAGTAGCAAAGCTGGGGAAAGGCCTCTGCCTGAGCACTTGGAGGTACACAGAAAGCTACCTTGTATGGATTATAGGTCCATTTAGCTCAGTCCTGTCTGCATTGATTGGCAGTAGCTCTCCAGGGTTTCAGGCAAGAGTCTTTCCCCACCTAACCTGGAGACACAGAGGACTGAGTCTGGGAACCTCTTGCACACATCCTGTGGCTGAGCTATGCCCCTTTCCCCAACTACTCAAAGGACACTAACCTTCTGCAAGCTGGAACTGCTCATATGTTGTTGGGCTCCAAGCTCCCATCAGCCACAGCTGGCATGGCCAGTGCTTAGGAACGGACATCCAAAACATATAGAGAGTACCAGCTTTGGGAAGGCTGGAACAGACAGGTAGTTGGACCAGTGAAGCCTCCTAGTGGTGCAGCAATAAAACTGCTGGCACACTTGCAAAGATAAGCAGGGTCTGGTATGGTTCCAAGTTGGATGGGAGACCATGTGTTGAGAATCCTGCATTGCAAGGGGTTGGAATAGATGACTCTCAGAGTCCCTTCCAATGCTATAATTTTACAAGAGGCAGCTGCTTGTGTCTGTCGCCGGAACCGGAGCATTAACTGGGGAAATGGATAAATTAACCGACCAGACCATCCTGTTTTTGTCACACATGGCCCTAAATTTAAAAATGCTGTGTGGCTTTTGGGTCTGTGTTTTATGTCTTTGCTACTAGGCTTCCACACAATAAGAACCTAGCATGGATTTTAAAGGTTAAGGGTTGGTTGGTTTTCATTCCTTCCCATTCCATAATAATCCCTTTTGCAGAACCCTCTGCCATGAAGCAAGAAGCTGTCGCCAGCTTTCTTGTCATTTCCCACAGATTTTTCCCCCCCAATTTAATTTTTCCTCCTTTTTTGAGTTGCTATTATTTCTAACATTTCTGTTCTCGTGTTTGTTTTTTGATTTGCAGTTCAAGCTTCACATAAAGCCTGCCAAGTCAAAGGATGTTCCTGCAATCACCTGCTTTTGCAGTAATGAGTTTCAGCCATCTTTGTTTTTGTTTTTTTCTCTCTTCCCTTTTAAACACAAATCCTTACTATATTAATAATACTGTGGTGGGTGGGTGTTGGAGCAAGGGCTACCTGGCCTTGGGCTTTATTGGGGATATTCCTTCTTCCTCTGGAGAACAGAAACTGTAAAATTGATTGGAACGGGAGCTGGAACTAGATTGTAACAATTTTAAACTTGGGTCTTGTTCATTGCACTTGGGTCCACCTTTTGGCCACGGTCCTCTTGAGATCCTCTTGAGGTGTCTGAAACTTGGGTTGTTTTCGTACAACGGGCTTATGCTTCTTTTTCCCCATTTTGAATGGCAAACTCCTACCCTCCCACCTCCTGCACCAAAGCACCTCTTTGCGAGAACACCATCCAGCCACCATAAAACCCTTTAAAGTCCATGGGTTTCTTTTATGGAAGGTTTAAGTACACATTTACATTTCCCTCCCATTGAAATCAATGGGACTTTTGTGAGTCTCAGGTCCGTGCCTTGATTTTCCTTCAGAAGAAGATTTAGTACAAAGGGGATACTGTTTAGGGTTTAAAAAAGAAGAAGAAGAAAGAAAGAATTAAAGTCCCACTACACGTGCAAATTGCTGTGTGGTCATCTGCACCAGGGCCATGATATTTTGAAAAACTGCATCACTTGTCGGAGCAAAGGAGGATTATAAGCCATGCTCAGGAATTTTGGCTATGTATAGCATATTCCATTTATACTGAACTGGCTCACTGAGGTTAGCTTTTCACACAAACCCTCCCCAACCCCCCAGATACAACCCATTTCTACAACTAGCAAAGCCAGTCCAGGACTGAACAAGATGATGGGAGTCCAAAAACAGCTGAAACACTGTCTTAGAGCAGTAGCCTGAGGAGTCCTGTGGGACTACCTCTGAAGCTAACTGCTGATGTAGAGTAAGGCCCCGCTTGCCTTATGCATTTAAAACATTCCACTTTGAACAGTCATGGCTTCCTCCCAAAGAATCCTGGGAAATGGAGTTTGTTAAGGGTGGCGAGGCTGTTAGGAGGCCCCTGTTCCCTTCACAGAACTACAATTCCCAGAGTTCCCTGGGAAGAACAATTGATTATTAAATCACTCTAGGAATTGTAGGTCTGCGAGGGGAATCGCGATCTCCTAACAACTCTGGGCAATTTTAAACTACCATTCCCAGAATTATTTAGGGGGTGGGGAGCCATGGCTGTTTAAAGTGGTATGATACTGCTTTAAATGTTGAGTGCAGATGGGTCCTAAGGCTCTTTCATCCTGACACAAAAGTGTTCTAAACCCACCGGTCCCACTCCATCTAAGCTATTTCTTCTGGAACTAGCTTGCAAGTCCGCGGAAGAAGCCCCAGGCCCAGGATTTGTGACATGTCTCTTACTGACACTGCATGACTTCGCACACGCATGATGCCTTTTGTAACCTCTTCGATGCTTTTCACTTTTGGCGTGTCCTTTTTAACAGGCTCCCCCCAGTAAGTTTTGATCTTGCTTTTAACCAAACCTCGCTGCAAACATGAGATAACTAACAAACGCAGCACCAGAGCTGCACATTATTATTATTATTAATTGATGGAGGATAACCTACTACAAATGCCTGGACACAGAGGAGCCACAAGGGCATCAGATAGGACAGGGGAAACATCCTTGGAATGTTAATAATCTTTACAGCATCAAGGATTTACTGAAAGAATTAGTGGTCTGTTTTATTCTGAAATGAAGAAATTAAACCTACTCCCTTAGGGCTCAGTCTTATGGGTGATGGGTGTTGTTCTTGTCATCTGATTTTAAATGAATAGGACTATCTTCCTAAATTTGTGTAAGTATATGAGCTCAATGTAAAAGATTCATCTTTCATTTCTCAGTTCTTAGAAGTGAATAGCAGTTCCAAATAGCCTGCGGGTCTTACCATCACAGTGCTCCCATGTGATCTCTCCTGTTTTTAACATTGTTGAAGTGTGGTATGGATGCAGCCGGTGCTTTTTTTCTTTTAAAAAAAACTTTTAGGGGTACTTTCATTTTGACCCAAGAAAATCACCATTTCATAGTTCACATCGGGGAAAATAAATACAGTAAATGGACAAAAAGTACAAAGATTCACAAAATGTGTAGGGCTATGTGTACCCCTGTGTTTCCCCCAGGGAAAAAGCACTGGATGCAGCCATGGGAGAGAGACAACCATGTTTATCCTACAACGTAAGAACCATCCCTCAGGCTTCACGCCATTTGTTAAACCATGGTTAGCTGCTGGTTGTTGTCAAAGCTCTGCTTGGGCCAGGACTTCAGAATTGTTGCTGCAAGGACAAGGTAGGCTGAGCGAGCAAGGCATTGCCAGACTACAGTCATAGGCACCTGCTCGAGGGCTTATTCGCACAAGTTTAGATGTGCACCCAAATCCCCTTTGCTTCGTTTCTGAGCGTGCACCCAAAGTTTTAAGTTGTGGTGTTGAAAAATTGGTGTTTGGGAACACAATCATGCTCATCAGAGTTCCAGGAATGGGTGTTGATTGTGTGCATGAGTGTGCTTGTTAATGGTTAGCAGGATCTACAGAAGAAAAACTGGCAAGTAGGTAGAGAGTAAGAGTATTGTGGGAATGTGAGGGTTTTGGAACGTACAGAGCATAGAGCAGCCTTCAGATGTTTTTGACTACTTCTCCCATAAGCGCCCAGCCAGAACATGATGGGGGCTGATGGGAGTTGTAGCCAGACATTTTGGCGGAGGTGGGAGACATGTTTGTCAAAGGCTGGGCCCACAGGAGGCAGAAACAGCTACAGCACCCTGACTTTCTGCAGAGCGAATATTCCGCATGTATTTTTAAAATAGGTTTCAGTAACACCTTGCCTGCAACCAATGTACTTGTCCATCTGAAGTTGAGTCAAGCAGGGATAGAAGGAAAGCTCCTTTGAATTCCAGGGACTTTCAGATCGATTTCTATCTCATTAACGTCACATCTTTATGAAGCTGGTCTAACCACCATGACTTCCCAGGGAACTGTGGAAGACGTAGCTTTGGGTTCTCGGCACCCTTGTTTCAAAACAGCATTTGCCAGGTTTCTTGAGCAGAACGTGAAACCGTGTGGCAGCCAAACTAATTTCTAAACTTGCTTGAACTCACAGTGTCAATGTTGAGCTGTGAGGGAAGACAAGCCTCTCCTGTCCAGGTTACTTTTACGGTTTCCACTTTGAAATTGTATGTGCCAGCCAAGGCAAATATTGGAATGAAATCTCACCCCGTACCCAACCTCCTCTTCCCCCTTTGCTTTCCCTCGCTCTCACTTTAACTGTTGTGAAGCTGACTCTGAAGTATTTAACTGTTTGTATTTTTCTGTGCTGGACAGAACATTTCCCTTTCTGACACTTTCCAAGAGATGGCGAGTCCTGTTTACCTTCCGCTTCCCTCAACATTTTCTCTACTGCTGACGTGCAGCCAATTGTCCCTCTGCTTCCAGCTAGGTAGTCTCCTCTTTCTTACCTTTTTTAAAAAAGCACTCTTTGAAATTACGCTCATCACCAAAGTCACCACCCTCCCTTCGCTTTTCAACTTTGCTTGCTTCTCTGCCAAACCACCACGGTGTCTTTTTCCTTTTTCCTCTTCCCTTGCTCTTAAGCAGCAAAAAGGCTAATCTGTTTAATCTAACTATGTTCTTAGCAAAAGCCAGAAGGCTGGTTCACACATCACACTAAACACAGGTTCAAGCTGCCTCTGCAGGTGAACAAGTCTTCGTGTGGCGGAGTGTAAATGTGCCGATTTGTGGAGCCCACAGGTTGCGCAAATGGACTGCGCTTGTTGAAACATTACATCAACTGTTCAAGCGTCCATCTTGGCTGTCTGTATTCACAGGTTGAACCTTTGTGGAATATGATGTGTGAACACCCTTAGCAGGATGGCTGAAAACCTGCCCAAAGGGAGGCAGGTCAGCAGAAGATAGGACCAGTTTTGCGCTATACTGTAATGCAGCATTTGCCAACCTGGTGCCCTCCAAATGCTTCAGAACTTGCAGTCCGAAGCACCTGTAGGGCTCCAGGGTGGCTAAAGCTGCTTCAGTGCAAGCTTGGCGACCGAAAGAAAGGCTCGCCAGCTAAGCAAGCTGGATGAAAAGCAGCGATCCAAAGAACTGCTTCTCTCTTGGCCTTGAACAGAAGGAGCCAGTTTCCTAAACATGCAATGCAGCAGCTTTGTTGTGCAACTATATGTTCAAGTTTCCCGAAGCTTGAATGCTTGTGTGCCGTGTTTGCACCAGCCATGTCTGTGTGTGTCCTGATTCCTAACCGGCTTTTGTGCCTGCTCAGTTTGTTTAAAGTAATTTATTTGTTCCGCCTGCTTAGTTTAAGAGACTCCCTCTGAGAAATAAGGTGTTTTTTCCCATCTATACCAACCTACCAAGCAGTAAAGAGAACTTGACCAGAGGTTTCTTCCCAGAAATCAGAACAGGAGGGTAATAAGATTCTCTGCCCAGCTTGGTGAGGCACATGACTTACCAGGCTCTTGACAGCCTTGCAGATAAGCCAGCCTGCCCATGCATGTCAGTGCCAGCCCTTGTGGCACCTAGGCCACCTCCTGTTCCCTCCCTCTGCAGGCCCCTTTCAGTTTTCAAAAGCCTCCTTATCTGATCACCTGGAAGCAGGACTTAGTCACCACAGGTGAGTAGGCAAGTGGCTAATGTGCTAGGATAGAAGACAGAGAGTAGCCCACAATAGGCGTCCTTGCTAAAGCAAGCATTTTGTCTTGTCAGTTTCCAGCAGTCGGTATAGTATAGCTCTGGGGTCAGCAAACTTTTTCAGTCCACTGTCCCTCAGACATTGTGGGGGTCCAGACTATATAAGTGCAAGCACCCAGACCCTGGAGATTCTGCTATTTGCAGCCTAGGTTTAGATGTCTCTACAGATCTCCTGTTGCAAAGCCCTTTGCCAAATGTATTCTGGCTTTTGTCCTCCTTTCTTTTTTAAACTCCGCGGGTTTCTTTCTTTCCTTCCTATTCCACTAATCCAGAGGATTAAATTCATTCTTGGTGGAGGGGGATTTCTTTCCCTGATTGCTCTGATCTCCCTCCCCTTCAGAAACCCCCATAACATAAAGTTATTTGTAGATGTATGCTCCAATCTGACTCTTGTAATGCCCTTTTCGAAACCCACCTTTTAAACGTTTCGAAACATGGCGTCTTTATGGCACCTTAGAGTGGGCTGCAGTCCACCCCTTGTGAGTTAGTTGCTCATAACCAGAAATTTTATGTGTGTGCAGTCGAAAGCACCTCTGGGTATAGGGCGGCATATAAATTCAATTAATAATATAATCATCATCAGTTCAGTACAGATAAGCAGCAGCCACACTCAGATGCAGATCCCAGCATATATTTGGAGACACACCAGATTTGTCTGCTCCTGATCCAACGAGAGATGCATGCATGGAAGCTAGCTTACCTGCATGGGTCGCCTTAGCTCAGAAAGGTGAAGCACCTGTGGCCTTTTGGATATTGCTGGTCTCCCAACAGTCCCAACCATCATGGCCGGTGCTTAAAGAAGATGGCAGTTGTAGCCCTACAACATTTGGAGGGCCACGGGTTCCCTGGGAACTAATTAACTGCCAGAGAGCCAGGATCTTGCCCTACTTTAGCCACTCCCGGACCATGTTTAGCTTGCTAAATATTGCACTTGCTTCTCCTTTCTGTATCTATGCCTTTCTTCACAGCAGTCCTTGGCTCTGCACGGAATAATGTCTCTCCTCAAAAGCTTTTTGGATGTGCTTTCTCCTTTGCATGTAAGTATAGCTGCACAAGACCATTCTGCCCACCTTTAGGAACTACCCGAAAGGGCTGGGGTTTTTGTTTTTGTTTTTTTGCAAACGGGTGTGCTCGTGATCTGCAGGGGCGCAGAGATGTTCCAATATTACTTCGGCTAAATTGCAACTCGGTAGTACAGTCAGAAGGGGCGAAGCAGCAGGTGGCCAAGCACAGCGACTCCAGTCCAGCAACAGTTGGTAGAACTTGGCTTTCCTTTTGATCAGTGGCAGTTTGGTCACAAATAGTGTTCAAAGGACTTTGCTGCTGGAACCTGTGCATGTTGAACCAGAAATTATATTCAGTTCAGTTGAAGTTACTTCCAAGTAAGGGTGCTGTGCTGTACATATTGATTGCAGGGCGGTCTTCTAAGTAAAGACATTTAGGATTGTTCTGTTGATCTGATATCCAGAAAGTTTCACTGAGAGATCATTGGAACATACTGCCAAGTAAAAATGCTTAATATCCAAGTGGTGAACGTTTAGTTCACTTTCAGCAGTGGTGGTTATCCAGGAAGGAGTTACTCCTCCCCCACGATTTGGAGGTAGGGCTATGCAATTTGTATTTATTTTATTTTTTTGCCTGGCCCTTCACTGACAGGAGCCTCCCGCAATTCCAGCCCTGTTTGCTTCAAGCAACAGCGCTTTCATGGTGCTCCCATTTTTATTTTTTGTGCTAGGGAAAAAGCCCACTTCACCATTTTGTGTGATCTCCCAGCTTAACCGCCCTAAATACCCAGGTTTTACTGGTGGCCCTAGAAAAAACGCAGCTTAGAGACACAAGCTCCATTTTAAATATGCATGCTTATGTGTTTATTTTCTATTTTATATGTGTTTTAATGTATGGGGCAGCTGCCCATTCCTGCATTTCAGGGGGTTGGCATAGATGATCCTTGGGGTCCCTTCCGACTCTACAGTTCTGTGATTCTATGAATACCTGCCATGAGACAGCCAAGTCCCCCCCCCCAATAACTTCCTGGAGCCAGCTTAGTATTCTGTAACTTAAACCAATAAGTAGAGAAATGATGACCTGCTCCTGAGTAAATCCTCACTCTTGTATTTGGTCAGCTCCAGTAGTGTTTAGTCAGGAAGGTCAAGTGATTGAGAAGTTTACCATTCGCTTATTATTATTTTTTTGAATAAGTGCTTGCTATAAAAAGGAGCAGGAAAACAAGACCCAAACTT
The DNA here is from genome assembly GCF_964188315.1 of Podarcis muralis. Lineage (NCBI taxonomy): Eukaryota > Metazoa > Chordata > Lepidosauria > Squamata > Lacertidae > Podarcis > Podarcis muralis. The sequence continues at coordinate 11,007,516 of NC_135663.1, forward strand.
TTATCTAATTTGGTTGTTTCTTTGTTGAAATGTCCACAGTGTCTTATTCCAAGTGCCAAAGGCTATAACAGCTGCAGCTGTATATATATTTGCACTTGAATAAAAACCATACCCCTTTGCTGTGCCCTGGGAGGGCTGGTGTTGGGGTGGGAGAGGGTTGGTTTTGTTTCTTACAAAAACGTTTGGTGCAATGGCTTCACGTTGCTTCAAATTAAGACCAGTCTTGGTCTGCATCCCTGGAAGGTGTGATGGATATTAACACAGAGTGGTATTTTGGAAATCGCTCAGTGCTGGCCTGCCCACTTCTGTTGCAGCCGGCAGGGAAATGCCAGTGGGAGAAACAGTGGCTCTGGAATCAGGAATAGCATAGCAACAATGCAACTTGAACTTGCTTGCTTCTTTCCCATGGGTAATTTCATATCCTAAGCACCATACAATGGCTGCTTCCTAGAGTTGATTGGTTTTAACCACCACCGCCACCCACCCATACCTACACAGGGTTGATGGGGTTAGTTGAGACTCAATAAGGCTAGAGCTTTGCTATTGCCTGTCACAACCAGGGCCGTCTTAAGCAAAGATCCCTCCAGCACCACCTCCGTTTCCCAGAGTTGTCAACCTTTTTTTAGGGCTGGAGGAGGCGGGCAGCGGCTGGAGGGCGGCTCCTCCGGCAGGGAAAAGGCAGAGGCTGGACGCAGCACCTCCTGGTTCAGCTAGCTGCTTCATGCCACAGTGGCCATGGCAGGCAGCACGCTGAGCGAGCGGGCCTGCGCTGAGCAAGGGCACATGCGCCACTCCCACCAGGCGTCGGCTCGGTTCTTCCCCTTTTAGCCTGCAGGCGCCCCGCAGAATTCGGCACCTGCAGGCTAAAAGGGAAAAAAACCGAGCTCTCAGTGCACTCATTCGGTGTTCCCCAGACTCTCCCCTGGCGCCCTCCAGAACTTGGTGCCCTGGCGCCCCGTGCCACTAGTCTCTATGGGTAAGATGGGCCTGGTCACAACAGACAACTGGTTTCCTATTTGACAGTGAGATTATAAGTGTTTGCCACACGTGGTTGATGACTTGCAATCCGAAACCGCCCAATGATTCCCATATTAAGAATGATTATAAGCAAGTGATGGCCTTGGTTGCTTGAAGCTCTGCCAACGTGCAGCCTTCCTCCAAAATCCCTGTCTAAAAGGGCATTAATGTGCCATCTCGGCCCCCGCCCCGCCCCTGGGTGCTAAAATGTCAAATGCTAATCACCAAACAGTGAGCTATCCAATGAGGGCAACCCCCCAAAATCACATCACCTTTCTGAGTGTGGCAGAAGTGGCTTGCCCACACACTGGAGGCATTCGCTTCTTGGTCATCGAATATGTGTCCAGGTCACTTCCATTACGCACTCTGTCTCCCGTCTTCCCAATTGGAACTATAGAGGGTCCAATTGAGGGAAAGGAGGGCTCTTAAAAATAATAACAAATGGAGAAAGGCTAGACTCCAAACATAAGAGAACAAAGAACAAAGTCTTGACGGAGCACCAAAATTCTAAAAAATATATATTGTGCGTTTAGTGCTGACGTTGAATGTGATGTTAGTGGCAGCTGGTGAGCCAGTAACAGGAGCTATGAACTCCTAGACATTAACATATGAATGGGACCCCATGAACACCCAAGATGGGTGAAATCCAGCCACTTCTGTGATATCAAAATGAGCAAATAAACACTTGGGGCAAGCTATACCAGAAGTCACAGTGTCAAGCAAGAATGCCAGTGTTAAAGGTGATAGTCGTTGTTATTTGGGACAGCTGCAACCACACTGGTTTGCACTTTAACCTTAACATAGACTCTTCACTATCTGCGTACTGCACCGTCAAAACTCCCAACAAGCTCTTTCTGCTGCCTAGAGTGCTTGCATTGTTACCAGGTAGATGCATACACGATTTTTGTTTTCAAAAATGAGCCCCATTTAATAGGCAGCCAACACTCACAAACACAGCCAGAGTTTGCAGATTGAAGCCATTTAATCCCATTCGCACCAAATCATGGGTTTTCTATGCAGCATGAACATGGGGCTCCCCGCTTCAAGAGCTGCCCTATTTGTTTTACTAGGGCTGATGCTTACAAATGTCTTGTTTTGCTATGTGACCAACTGAGACGCGTGTTGTGAACATTTATTATACCTTAAGAGGTTTGTATCTTTCTGACTTGCCATTCATGAACGCCAACCTGTAATCTTGCCATATCTTTGCACCGAAAGGGGGTGAAAAGCCACGGTTGCATTTACGGTAAAGTAGTCCTTACATCTGTGTAGCTGGAGCCTGGCAGTATAGCCTTGAAACATATATGAAGGGTTCTGTTTTATCTCCTCCTTTTCCCCAATTTTATCGATATTGAACTGTGAACAGCCGTAGGAATATGTCGTTTGTATACTTCTGTTTTGTGGGATTTTGTGTTGTTGTTTTTTAAGGGGGGGGGAGTTTGCTGACTGCCTTAAAACTTTTTAGGTGTAGTTTCTTCTATTCATTTCCTATTTTGAAAGTATCCTATGTTTTTACCAGAATGACTTTGTAACCGACTTACAGTGTTAATATAGCGCTATATATATATGTTATGTATCCGTCCATTAGACTTTTGTTAACACTTTTCAATGTCAAAAAATGGTTTTTCCAAGCACACCAACAATCGGTATCTTTGTGCATTTGACAGACACACGGGGTTTGGGGTTTTCTTTTGGTTTTGTATATGTTCTTGGATGTTCACTCCTGAAGAGTCCGAACACACAAAAGCGGGAAGGAGAAAATACATTTTAAAAAAGCAAAACATGGATTATTCTTTTCTTTTTCTTTTTTTGCGGCCTTCGTTTTAAAAATATTTTGGTTTGCCACTTAAAATTTCTGGGATTCATGGGGAGGGAAGAATTGGGAGCCATAGAGCCCAGCTGGTTTGCAGCCTTTAGGGGGTCTCTTCTATCATTTGTACACACACTCCATCCCCTTTTTTCTTTTGCTCTCCCCTTTTCGGTCACAGATCATTGGGCACAGTCACTGCCATTTTAAATTGTCCATTCTGTGCTCTCTTGTTCCCCCTCACAGCATCTTGGCAAGGTCCAGACATCTTTGTGCTTCATTCTCGCATGTTCCAGCCCCTTTATACTCGGGTCTGTTTTTGGCATTCCTGCATTCATTTGCAAAAGGGCAGGAGGACTGGCAGTATCTGGCACGGACTCAACCCTCAGAATCCTTTGCTTCAGTTTAGAAAGGGATAAGTGTAGCAGCTGTAGGGCATTCGGTGGCACGGGGGGAGGGCAGGTGGCTTGCAAAATTTTGGCAGCTGGGGTCTTGACTCTGGCTGGGGTGGGACTGCAGGGCAGCATCCACTGCAGTACCGTAGATTCCGGCGTATTAGGCGACTGGGCGTATAAGGACCCCTGACCATTAGGTCCAGTTGTGGCCGACTCTGGGGTTGCGGTGCTCGTCTCGCTTTATTGGCCGAGGGAGCCGGCGTACAGCTTCCGGGTCATGTGGCCAGCATGACTAAGTCATTTCTGGCGAACCAGAGCAGCGCACAGAAACGCTGTTTACCTTCCCACCGGAGCGATACCTATTTATCTACTTGCACTTTGACGTGCTTTCGAACTGCTAGGTTGGCAGGAGCAGGGACCGAGCAACGGGAGCTCACCCCATCGCGGGGATTTGAACTGCCAACCTTCTGATCGGCAAGTCCTAGGCTCTGTGGTTTAACCCACAGTGCCACCCGCATCCCTGGGCGTATAAGACGCCCCCCCAAATCGTGGGCAGCAGCAGTGGGCGGCGGGCTCCGCTCCGCGCCGGGAGGAAGCCGTCCAGCGAAGCCGGCTTAGCATCGCTGGGCAGCTTCGCCAGGCGGCTTCCTCCCGGCGCGGAGCCCGTCGCCCACTGCCCCTGCCCAGCGAACCCATACCCGGCGTATAAAACAACCCCCGCCTTTTTAGAGGATTTTCCGGGGTTAAAAAGTCATCTTATACGCCGGAATCTACGGTATTTTGCAGAGTTGCACAGATTTTGACTGTGCAGCAGAACAGCTCCTCCTTTCCCTCTCCCCGTGCACCTCTTAAATTTGTTTGGAGTACTTCTTGAACCTTCTGGAGCAGATTTGGGGCAGGGAGAAGCAAAGAAATCCTTGCCCTAATGTTGGAAGCCCCCCTTGAGGGTCGAGATTTGCCCCTCTCTCTCCCCACCATGTGGAACAGAACAAAATATTTACAAATCAGGCAGAATAAGCATCGTTAGATTGATTCAGATTGCCAAATTGGGCTTCTTTTGGGAAGATGCCTGCCAGCCCTGACTATATGAATCCCACCCTAACCTTCCTTCTCACTTTCCCCTCACAGTTTCCTTTTTTTTAACAAACAGCTGTTGTTGGGTTTTTTTATTTTCCTTTTCGCTTTTACTTTTTGCTTCCCTTTTGGATTCTGAACCTTTTCTTTCTCTCTCTCTCTCTCTCTCTTTTCCGTAGCTTCTTCTTTATGTAGCTGTCAGTCACCTTGCCAAGGTCCACTTCCCTCTCTCCTAATGGACAGTAGCGCATTAGAGGAGCCAGCATGGCGTATTGCCAGACACGCCCATTGGGAGACAAGTTACCTCATTCTTCCACCACCTCTGCCTTTCTGTCTTTTTCGAAAACTGTGACTCACCGCGGTGTGTGTGTGTGTGTATGTGCGTATGTGTGCGTCTTCTTTCCCGAGTTGTCCGTCCACTCGCCGCTGGCGACCGATCTTGACTTTTCACACTGCCCAGACTGAGAGACACAAAAGGTGGCCGAGAAAACTTGGGTGGGACCCAAGACATTGCACTGGGAATTTTCTTCTTCCTTTCCTTTTGATACAACGGGCACCTGCCGCTCAACATGAGAACAAGGAAATTGTGGACTGCAAAAGTGTGTGTGTGTGTGTGTGTTTGCGTGAAAGAGAGAAAGGTGTGTGTGTGTAAAAGCCAGAGATGGTTGCTCAAGCGTTAAAACCCTACGCAGCTCTAGCACTAAATTTAATTCTCTCCAAGAGAAACCGCAAAAAAATGGTTGCTCTAAAAGCCATATGAACTCTCAAGGCTTCCCAGTATTTGTCTTCATAACACTCGCTAAATTGAGGGTGGGGGAAGTAACGACAACGACAACAACACCGGTTTGGACATATCCGAACTTAAGGAAGGAGCCATCCATGTTTCGGATTGCAACCTGCTTTTAATCAGGTTTCATTTGTGTAGGTTGTCCCACAGAAACTCAGGCTTGGCCCTGCAGGTACACTTGGCAGGATGCAGTCACCGATCCCAACTCTTTTTGCGTGTGATGCTCATATTTATCTCGTTCACACATTGTATTCTCAGGTGTATGCTTGATTATTATTTCTCAAGAATATACTTAGAATGCAATGGGTGAAAGTGGTCTGAAAAGAAAAAATCCCTTTTTTTCCCTTTCTTTCTTTCCCTCATCTGGGGTGTAAGGGCTGATTTCTTGGGTTTTCAAACTGGCCCACACTTAAGAAACGAAGACAATTGTCCTGGTTCAAGAGACCAGCAGCCTAGACACTTGTAGGTCTCAACATCTCAGAGGAGCCCTGAACTTCCATTGAGTCTCATGGTCTGCTCTGTGAAGGCTGTTGCTGAACTGGAATGGGATGGGATGAATCTCTGGGCACTGTCCTCAGATCACCACCAAAGCCACATGAGACCAAGGGCATGAGCACACTGGCTTCGGTTTTAGGTGCAAAATTCAGCAGCCTGGGGCACTTTGGAAAAAGAAGAAATTAAACAGGTTTCTTGTTCTCATGGTTGCAACTAGGTTAGGGTTGAAAGCATATGTAAAATCTCAAAAGACAGAGGGGTGTTAAGGAGAGTTTGCACTTCCCAGTGACTAGCAGAGGGGGAATAAGGTAACTTGCACCAATCGCAAGAGTTTTGATTTCTGCAGTGCAGCCCGTATTGAAGTCCACAGTACACAAAGCTCTGCTTAAGTCGCATGTAGATTAGAGTAGGGTTTCCCAATCTTGGGTCTCCATCTGTTTTGAAACTACAACTCCCATCATCCCTAGCTAGCAGGACCAGTGCTCAGAGGTGATGGAGACCTCAAAAACAGATGGAGACCTAAGATTAGGAAACCCTGAATTAGAGCTTCAACATTCAGTAGATAAATCAATTCCAGCGGGGTGTAGCAATTAAAAACGTGCCCCCTTGTTGAGTGGGCACTTTGTCCCTGAGTCATGTTTGAGAAGGTTCAGTGGCATGCAGCAAAAAGTCTCACAAAATCAAAACGTGTAAGGTGATGGCAACATACAGAAACAATATACGAGACTGTTCTTCTGCTTTGTACAACTGACAGGCGGCACTGCTGGGGTTGTCCCTCCAGGAAGGTATTATATACCAACACCAAAACCTTAAACTTGACCAGGTAGCATGTCACCCTGAGAAGGCCAGTTAGCAAACTAGCTGCCACATTTTTCACTAGCCTCAACTTCCAGGCCACCTTAAGGGCCGCCCCACAAAGAGTGCATTGCAGTAGTCTGGTCTCCAGAATTAACAAGGCAGGCGCAACTGTGGTCGGGCTAGCCCTGTCCAGGAAGAGCTGAAGCTGTCTTGCCAGTGGAATCTGGTAAACGGCAGCCGTAGCCACTAAGGACACCTGGACCTCAATGGACGGAAGATGGATCCTGGAGTACCCCCAGACTGTGTACCTGCACCTTCAGAGGGAGAGCTGCAGTGCCTACAACAGGTAATGGATGGGAACCACTATAGCACCCCCTGTCTTGTCAGGATTCAGACTCAGTTCTTTGGCCAACATCCAGCCCACCACTGCAAGCCGGGAATTGCACAGCTACTCCCAGTTCAGATGTTACAGAGGAAGCGAGTTGGGTATGATCAGCAACATTTATAATCAACTAAAACTTGCATGGTTACTGAGCTGAGATTATCAGGTGACTGCCCTATAATTAAAAACAACGGGGCAGAAAAAACCACGTCTGAACATTATGCCAAACCATTGTTTAGTGTGACATGCATGAGAAAAACTACCTTAAGCAAATGCGGGTTTCTAGCCACATGCTAAGGAAGAGTTTGGCACTGATGCCTTTCCTTTAAACTTTGCTTCTTGCATGGGAACCAGTGGCAGTGATTTACATTAACTATGGTTAGTTTAAATGAACCAACTTGATAAACCATGGTTTGAAGTTGGCTTGCTTTGAAACTGAGTAAGTTATACGAAACACAACCCTCGGTTCACACAATGGGAAGCTGAGTTCCAGGTCAACTTAAGTAAACACTTCTCCCATGCTCGTGCAGGTAGTGCTAAACCATTGTTTTACATGATGTATGAGCACAGCCAGAGTCCGTTAAACCTTTTAATCTCATTGGTTTTGTTGGGGCTTAAGTCCTTTAATTACAGTGTCCAGTGGAAACATCAAGCTGAGGAACGTCCATCTTTCAAGAGACATCTGAACATTATAAACTGTCTTGGGTGCTATTTTGGTGAGGCAGCTGTGTAGAAATGTAAGATTAACCACAGCCCAAAATCCCCACCCCAAAAAACCCCCCTGCCAAGTTTGTAAGGATTCCTTGCAGATTATGTCACTGTTGCGACTTGGGGAAGTGTAAAGTCAGGGGAAGAACTTGGCAGAACAAAGTCAGGGCCTTCAGAACATCCCAGGCTCAAATCTCCAGTTAAAATAACCAGGAATCAGGTGTGTGTAGGGGGTGGGCGTGTAACTTTTCTTCCTTTAGACCCCAGAGAACCACTGCATGACTACACTGGGCTATATGCACAAAAAGCAGAGTTTCTGTTCCTTGTGCCAGTCCCAATGTAGAGATGCCCTCGGCACAAACATTTATCAAGCTACATCTAGGGTATAATCCAGAGAAGCACATGAGCAACTCTTTATGGGGCTAAGGGGTAGATAGCTCAGCAATAGACTGTCTTGCTGGCAGAGTCCCTGCCTGAAACCCTGGAGTGCTTCTGCCAGCCAGTGTAGACAGTATGGAGCTACATGGACTCATGATCTGTTTAAGGCACCTTCCCGAGTTCCACAGTGGGTTTCAACTCCCCCACCCACCAAAACAGCACCATCACCTGCTCCATTGCAAGAACAGCCCCTTTGATCTCACACTTTGAAATGCTGCATTTTAACGGGGGGGGGTGTGTTAAAAGGTAGGTCCTGGGTTTTTGGGAAGGTAGCCGTTCAAATCCTTGCGACAGAGTGAGCTTCCATTGCTCAGCCCAGCTCCTGCCAACCTAGCAGTTTGAAAGCAGGCCAGTGCAAGTAGATAAATAGGTACCACTTCAGTGGGAAGATAAACAGCGTTTGTGTGCACTGCTCTGGTTTCACCAGAAGTGGCTTAGTCATGCTGGCCACATGACCCGGAAAAATACTGCGGACAAACGGCAGCTCCCTCGGCCTGTAAAGTGAGATGAGCGCCGCAACCCCAGAGTGGTCTGCGACTGGACTTAACTGTCAGGGGTCCTTTACCTTTAGCAAAATGTTGCATTCACCGAGATTCCTTGCCAACCTCCACCGTTCGTTTCGATCTCATTCTGAGATGCCCCTTTCACACGTCAGCCTGTGGCAAAGGAGTTTGCCACTGTAAATATCCGTAGGGAAGCTGAAAACACAGCCAATCCCGATATCCTAAACAGCTAAGTGTTTGTGATGCACATATCTGTAGACACAAGTTGTTCCTGTTCGTTGTTCGTATTTTACAAACATCTTGGGTAACAATCCTCTTAAAAAAAGAAACCTTTGGTACAAGTCTTTTTTTAAAAAAACAAGCACCACGTGTCCACATCTGCCCATGTTTCCCAAGTAGTCCTGCAGGAAGCTGGGTTCTATGTGCAAACTCTGATATTTTGCATTGCCATTGGAAAAGTACTTCCTACCCTCCTTTTTACTTTGTGGGGACGAAGCCTCCTATCCCTTCCATGTCTTTCTTTTTTGCTTAATAGCTTATTATAGCCTCTGTATGGAACATATGCAAAAACAAACTAACTGTAAAAGTGACTGGAACGAAGCCCAGAACGTGCCAAAAATCTTGCTAGCAAGGTAAGCATGGAACGATGATGTATTAGCGTGGTTTTAGTGGGTCTGTTAAGTGTGATCTGCTTCTTGTTTGTGTTAGAGGAGTTCCTTCGTCTGGGAAGATGTACATTCCCCCACCCCCTATAGTGATCAACTTATCTCAAATCGTTGCCTAACTTAATATATAAAACACACTGCCATGTTCCTGCAACTGTAGTGCCCTCTCCGTGGACCAGTTCACACATTACATTTTTAGGGACACACATGCAAATACCAGGGACGCGGGTGGCGCTGTGGGTTAAACCACAGAGCCTAGGGCTTGCCGATCAGAAGGTCAGCGGTTCAAATCCTTGCGACGGGGTGAGCTCCCGTTGCTCGGTCCCAGCTCCTGCCAACCTAGCAGTTTGAAAGCACACCAAAAAAGTGCAAGTAGATAAATAGGTACCACTCTGGCAGGAAGGTAAACATTGTTTCCGTGCGCTGCTCTGGTTTCGCCAGAAGTGGCTCAGTCATGCTGTCCACATGACCCAGAAAAACTGTCTGCAGACAAATGTCAGCTCCCTCGGCCAGTAAAGCGAGATGAGCACCGCAACCCCAGTCGTTTGTGACTGGACTTAACTGTCAGAGGTCCTTTACCTTTAATGCAAATACCATTCCATCCTACACGTGCATTTGTTGGGGAGCTATGATTGACTGCAGCTCCCTGCACAGTGTACACCTGCTATTAAACCCAGAGTCCTCTCTGCAATGTGTGAACCGGCCCCAAACCCCCTTCTCTCTCTCTGGAGCACGAGTTGACACAGCTACCTTTTGAGCCTTCTCTTAAAAACAGAATTTAGGGGCTCAGCAGTGCCCATGCCATTGTTCAAGGATTCCTAAACTGATCTATTAAGTTTGTGCAAGTTTTTTTTGTGCCCGTCGTATGCAAATAAAACACAAACTGGCCTTGCAAACTTGTGATGGAGCGGTCTCCGTGTTTGTCTCTGCGTTCAGCCGTCGTTTATACAGAAGCACGGACACAACTGGAATGGCACGAAGTCTTGCTCCAATGAAACCAAGATCTCACTGCGAGACAAAACACCATCCCCTCTTCCAGCCATGGAAAGGTCTCTGGTGGTTGTGCTATGAACTGTGTTTCCGCTGCAGTAAAGGAGAGTGCTATCCACAGGGGCATTTTGAATGCCTGATAACAAAAGCCGTGCTTAGCGAAAGGCAGGCTTGCTTATTGAAGGAGAATGGCTGGGTTTGCCCTCCTTGAATCCTTTCTTGTGTTCTGACTTAAGAGAAGAGTTTGGATTTGATATCCCGCCTTTCACTCCCCTTAAGGAGTCTCAAAGCAGCTAACATTCTCCTTTCCCTTCCTCCCTCACAACAAACACTCTGTGAGGTGAGTGAGGCTGAGAGACTTCAGAGAAGTGTGACTGGCCCAAGGTCACCCAGCAGCTGCATGTGGAGGAGCGGGGAAGCGAATCCGGTTCACCAGATTACGAGTCTACTGCTCTTAACCACTACACCACACTGGCTCTCTGCAAAGATCTCACACCTAACATGCTCAAGGCTTGTCCTGCCGAGTCAAGGGGGGGGGGATTGTTCGGACTGGGGGTCATGTTCCCTCCAATGACTGTGGTGGGCAGAGCACAGAGGCAACAGTGGGTGCAACAAGAAATGCAGATTTTAGCTGTATACAGGATAGTTTCTACACAGATCCACACACACCCGGGCAAGCAGAAGCTGTTGTCAGAGTGCAAGGACACTTTCCTGATGGGCATGAACCTTTGAGGGTGATGGAAAGCGGGATTGGTGAGAGGGGAGCCTGGGAAGGTGCCCACAGACCAGGGAATACACCCAGCCCCACTAGAGATGAGTTTTCCCATCTCTGCCAAGCGATGACTTGCAGGTGAGACGTCGGCAACCACCACAGACCGTCTTGCAGAAACCAAAAGTACTTCATGTGGAAGCTGGATGAGGAACTGAGCGTGCAAACAGGTGTGGCAAGCAAGCACTAAGCCTACCCAAAATGCCCTCTCAACCCATGGGCTGACATGGGTTCCCACTCTTGGTTACAAAATGAGTGAAGCCACAGGCAGGCAAACCCCACAACCAACATATCCTCCGGCCACATCTGGCTTCCTCTTGTGCGTGGAGGTAAGACTTGATGCGTGGATAAGACCTTTTTACCTTTTTTAAGACTTCCAATGGCAATCCTGGATTTCTTAACACTTGGTCGCTGCTTTGAGACGCAGAGTTCAGTGCATGTTTAATGCTAGGTTAAACTATTGTTTCAAACTTTAGTGAGGTTCCCCTCATCCCCCTTGCCTTTTTCACTGCAAAAAAGCAGTGTTTTCTCACGCTGGGTAGTTGTTATGCGAGATAATATATACGACGGGTCTCCTGCAGCTGAGTTATTCTATGCATTAGCTTTCTTTAGGTGAATTGGGAGATGCAGCTGTCTTACAGATATCCACACACCACCACCCACAAAAGGGCCCCAGACGATACAGCGAGCTATTTTTTGCCTGTGCTAATTTTGCTGACGTGCAAATAGCTTCTCGTGCTCCCGTCTATTAGGCCTAAGATAATTTTTGGGGGGAAAGGCTAGCAATTGCAAGACAGCAAGGCTGCAGTTCTAATTTGAGTTGGTGGTGCTTCAAAAAAAGAGAGCGAGTGCCGGGGGGGGGCAGTTGTTCAGGGATCATTTAATATGGTAGACAACTGTCATGGATGGGCTAGATGCAAAGGAGCAGTGGGAGGCACAAGCTGGGGAAGCCCCAAGGGAAGAAAGCTCAGGGCCAGGGGACTGGGAAGACGACGAGTGGGCAGACAGAAAACTCGAAGCCAGAGAGGTAAGAGCTTAGTGCAGGGGTCAGAAAACTTTTTCTGCAGGGGGCCGGTCCACTGTCCCTCAGACCTTGTGGGGGGCCCGGATTATATGGGGGGGGGGATGAACGGATTCCTACGCCCCACAAATAACCCAGAGATGCATTTTAAATAAAAGGACACATTCTACTCATGTAAAAACACACTGATTCCTAGACCGTCCGTGGCCCAGACTGAGAAGACGATTGGGCCGGATCTGGCCCCCCCAGGCCTTAGTTTGCCTACCCTTGCACTAAGCCTACCCAATATGCCCTCTCACAACTGCATGCCATAGGCTGACAAGGGTTCCCACTCCAGGTTAAAAAATGAGTGAAGGAACAGACAGGGAGACCCATAACTGTCAACTTTCGGATTTGAAAATAAGGGATCAGCAGCCTCACCTGTCCTGGAGACAGTCTACGGTATATCTAACAATCTGGGATAGCAGTGGGAAACGGCGCTGAAATAAGGGAATTTACCACACAAAAAAGGGAAGGTTGACCACTCTGGGCAAACCCCACAACCAACATATCCTCCAGCCACGTTTGCTCTGGCTTCCTCTTGTGTGTGGAGGTAAGACTTGAAGCGTGGTTGTTAAGACCTTTTACCTTTTTTAAGACTTCCAATGGCAATCCTGGATTGCTTAACACTTGGTGGCTGCTTTGAGACGCAGAGTTAAGCGCATGTTTAATGCTAGGTTAAATGGGAGACACCAGCTGGGAAACCCCCAAGGGAAGGCGGCTCAGTGCCAGGGGATTGGGAAGACAAAGAGTGGGCAGAGAGAAAACTCTGAACCGGAGAGGTAACAGCTTAGTGAGTGGGGCGAGTCTGGCAGAGAAGACTGGAATCGGAGGCAGAGATGAGGCAGGCTGGTGAAGAGGCACGGGTGTCTCCCTCTCCTGCAATGGGCTCCCCTCCTCTCTGGTCTTCCAGAACCAGAAGAGGAAGGATCCGAGGCAGGCGTGGCTGCAGTCTCCGATTACTTGGGAAGGACCCAGGAAAGGAGGCTTAAGTAGCTACAGGAAGGCAGAGACCTTCAATCTCATAGGGGCAAGATCTACTAGGAAGAGTCACTGTGCTCATTAGGCCCGTCATACCAAGCAGCCTTGTTTCTTCTAATAAAGAGTTAACTTCACTTACTCCGTGTGATTTATTGCTGACCTGCCCCTGACAATAACCTTGCGAGATTGTATGTGTAGCATCTGAACCCATCTTCCGGCTCAGGCCAAGAAACCCAGCCTTGTCATTCCAAGCATCGCCGTTTGTTCCATGCTCCAACCCCAAATCTTTTGCTTCCTTATCTATACCACCACTGCAAAATCAAATCCCAGACATAGCCGTCTCAACCGCCCCTCATTAAAGAAAGCAATTGGCCACCCAAGCTGCAAGGGGCTTGGCAAAAGAGTCTCAGGATTGCAAAAGCAATCACCGCATTGACCTATCCAAGCAAAATTGCTATCTAAACTGCCCCTCCGACTGTTTTGGACTAAAGCACGCCATCAGGGATGTGGCCAAAAGAGCTGGAGGAGCACCAGATTGTCAAAAGTTGATCTGAACCAGCACTTCAACATCTACCAGCATTAAACAAGCCTTCTGGGAAGTCGTACGCCAACTATGAAAGCAATTGCTTCTTCCCATCCTTTGGTATCCAGAGGTATACAAATTGATAATCTCTCAGCTGAAAAACAGCCTAAGAAGGCTTTGAACAAATACATTTCTTCCGAAGATTCTGTGATAGCAGATTTAAAAATCTACTACCTGCAACTATGCTGAATCTTAAACGACTGGCCATAACTCCCATCTTCTGATAGTGATGAGGTAGGAGGAGTTTGTGAATGAATTGAGACACCCCATAACTTTCCCCCAACATGGGGCTTGAACCCACAACCCTACGATGAAGGATCGCATGCTCTACCAACTGAGCTAACCCAGCAGAATTGACATATTCTCTCCCCCACCCTCCTTTTTACAAAGCTAAATTTATTTCTCTGCCTGAAATAATTAGGAAGGCAAGAGTGACTGAGGCCACAGGAGGGAGCTAGAGACTACATTCAAAGCACCAGGGCCTGGGAGTGCATAGTTGGCAGTTTTAAGTTAAGGTTACCAGACATCCCCGTTTCCCGGGGGCAGTCCCCAGATTTGAAATTTGGAAATACTTTGTCACTTGTACAACTTGTATACAGTGAGATTACACGAGCACCCCCCCCACTCAGCTCTTAGTCTTAATTCCCCTCGTTTACTGATGCACACCCACCAAACCCGAAAGTCAGCTGCCCTGTTGTTATCTTTTCACTCAGCAGCCTAACAGCCCATGGATAGAAGCTGTTCTTTTACCCTGTTGGTGCGACTAATCATGCTTCTATATCTTCTGCCTGAGGGCAGGAGATTAAGAAAGTGCCGGCCAGGGTGTGAATCATTCCTGAGAATTTTCCTCACTCTCCTGAGGCAACCTTCTTCCGCTATTTCATCCAGCGGGTTCATGGGACAGCCCATAATATCTTGTGCTGTATTCACCACCCTCTGTAGGCACTTCCTATCAGATGATGTCAAACCAGCGTACCACACCGTGATGCAGTATGAAAGGACACTTTCTATTGTGGACCGGTAGAAGGAGATCATCAAATGTTGATTGACATCGTTCTTTTGCAATACTCTGAGGAGATGGAGTCTCTGTTGGGCTTTCTTAACCACCTGGGTTGTATTGATTTTCCAAGTAAGGTCTTCACTGATATAAACTCGCAGGAATTTAAAGAGACTCTCTCCACACTGATTTACCAATCAGTCCCCATACAAAAGCCACTGAAGTTGAAAAGTGTCCCCGGATTCATTGAAAAAAATCTTGGTAACCTTATTTTAAGTGTTACTCGCAGAACAATGGGGACTTGCAGAGACAAGAGACGAACACAATCCTGTATCTGTCTACTCGAAAGCCTGTCCCACTGAGCTGAAGGGTGCTAGTGCCGAGACAGCCGCTTACAGGATTGCAGCCTCTGGTGGCAATCCTCTACTCAAGTTCCTAGGCTGCAATCCTATGCCCTTGGGAGTAAGCCCCACTTAGCTCAAAGATGTGCCATAAAAAAGATTGTATACAGCACATGCTGAATTTATCTGCATCACCACCAAAAAAAAAGGGATGCAGGTTCTGAAAACTTCTGGGTTCATCGCAGGATCAGAGAGTTGGAAGGGACCCCCAATGGTTATCCAAACCAACCTCCCTACAATACAGGAATCTCAGCTAAAGCATCCATAGGAGATGGTCATCAAGGAAGGAGAGTCTACCACCTTCTGAGGGCGACCTTTCCACTGCAACATCTCTGCGAACTAGGAGCTAGCCAGCTTCAGGATCTCAATACCAGGCTGGGATCTGACCGGTTCCATCGGGGATGGGCGAGCAAAGACCTCAGTTGGCTCTTTTCGCTTTCAGAAAGCACACATAGGTTCAAGAGGGCTAGGCACCTGGCTCTCTCTCTCATGGGCAGGGGGGGAAAGCTTTAAATAAATAAAACAGGAATTCCCCAAGCTCAATGGCTCCATTGGTAGGGAAGGAAGAGACCTCTCAGGACTTCCAGGTGTGTGAAATGGGAGGAAATTGCTTCCATCTATCCAGGTTCACAACTGGGGGAGGAGGACTTTTATTGCAATGCAACGCAGTCCCGGGTTCAAATCTCTGACACCTCCAATGCATAGCTGTCAACCTTCCCTTTGTTTGCAGGAAATTCCCTTATTCCAGCGCAGTTTCCCGCTGCTATCCCGGATTGTTAGATATCCCATAGACTGTCCCCGGGACAGGTGAAGCTGCTGATCCCTTATTTTCAAATCTGAACGTTGACAGCTATGCTCCAGTGAAAGTATCTCAGTGCTTCTCATTGTTTTGTGCCATAAACGATGCTGCTGAATAGCAGATCAGCGAAGATCTCTACCAGTGATCATTGTGAGCTACAGCATCGTCTGGTGCACCAAGCAGCTCCTTCCGCTGCTCGTTCAGAGGTAGGAAATTAAAGAACAATAAAGCACAGACTCGGGTGGCGCTGTGGGTTAAACCCCAGAGCCTAGGACTTGCCGATCAGAAGGTCAGCGGTTCGAATCCCCACGACGGGGTGAGCTCCTGATGCTCGGTCCCTGCTCCTGCCAACCTAGCAGTTCAAAAGCACGTCAAAGTGCAAGTAGATAAATAGGTACCACTCCGGCGGGAAGGTAAACAGCGTTTCCGTGCGCTGCTCTGGTTTGCCAGAAGCGGCTTTGTCATGCTGGAAGCTGTACGCTGGCTCCCTCGGTCAATAAAGCGAGATGAGCGCCGCAACCCTAGAGTCGGTCACGACTGGACCTAATGGTCAGGGGTCCCTTCACCTTTTAAAGCACAGAGAAACTTTGCGCTAAGAGGAGGACAAAAGCCCATGTTCTGTAGCAGGACCATTTCTTTCCGCCAGTGGCCTTGGTAGAGAACGAGGAGGGGAGTTTGAATTCCGATAAGCAGACAGGTGCTGCGTTGAGGACTCATTCATTCTGTCTCAACCCATGTTGAAAACAAACACAAGACTCGCAAAACTGAAGGACAACATGTTTTGTTTTTTTATTGCTACCAGAAGACGTTTCCCAGTATGACCGCTGAACGCAATACCTTCCAAGGGGGCTGTAAAGGGAGCTTTAAAATCGAGATCCTTACGAGAAGCTCAAGTACACTCTTTCGAGGTTTTCTTTGCTCCTCCTTCAAGGCTGAAAAGTTACATTAACATAAAAGTTGGGGAGGTGGGAGAGTGGGGGGAGAGAACTCTGTGCTGATCATTTTACATATTACAAGTGAAAACTCACAATTACTAAACTGCCCCAGCGCAGACAAACAGCAGTGCCAACATCACCAAAGGTTTTTTTCCCTCCCCGTTAAATTACATTTTGCATTTGATGCAAATTTCATTCAACTTGTGTATGTATACGTGTGCGCGCTTGTGTAAAAGCCCATTGAAGTGTTTGCTTTGGTCAATCTAATGGCAGCCAGAAAGATTGCTTCCGCTCTTGTGTAAAATTTAAGATGCTCATTCATCTGCCTGCGAATTGAACTATCCAAAGCAAAATACAACTGTCCGAACGCAATCTCCCATTGCGAAGATCTGGGTTTAAATTTTATTTAATGCAGGACAGTTCACAAGCACCCTCTCCTCCCCCTCCCCCTTTCTCCACCCCCCGATTTTAAATGCAGACCTAATTTTAGATATCACATTTAAAACACCAAAGTGCTAAATGACAAAAAAAAAAAACAACACAAGAGAGACGGATGAGGAGGAGTTTCCTGTCTTGTTTGCGGAGGGGGGATAAAAAGAAAGGCTGCCCAAGTAAAAGTGCAAAAATACAGGAAGTCACACATAAGACATCCAGAAAGCTAAAAAAAGAGGATTAGGTGAAGAGGGCGCTCTCAGAATGAAACTAACTCAGAACGAGAGGCTGCAAAGCTAGAACTTTGGAAAGGATTTTTTTTGCACGCTCCGTGTGAAACCTCCAACACAGTGGATGGAATTACAACACACAAAACAGCAGATTTAATAAAACAGTGGAATGGAGGACGCTAGAAAGAAACAATTTTCTGCTACTTTTTTTGTTTGCTTTTTGGGTCATTTTTAAAAGGTTTTTTTATACTTTTTGTGGTTGGTTTTTTTTTTTTTTAAGTACTTAAATCATAGTTGAACTATAATTAGCCACACAAGGACAGGATAGGGTGGGGAGAGGGTGGAATCTTATTTTAAAGGATAACTTAAGCTCCCTTCTGCTTCGGCCCTGAAAGGTACGGCCTTCGCTCCTGTCAGTGCGGTAGCCGTACTGCTGCCCGAAGTACCCCCTTTCCGCCAGAGGCTGTGCCGTGCAGATGCGCAGCTAGCTACATAACGGAAACAGGCTGCAAGGGAGGGCAGGGCGACGCGGACGCTGCTTGCCGCGACGCGTCGGCCCCGCAGGCGGAGGCGGCCTTGCCCTCTAGGGCTGCTACGGCCTCGGGAGCATTCTCCTCGTTGTACAGGCGCTTGATCCCGTCGTAGAAGTCATCCACCTCCATCTCCTCCACTTTGCGCTTGGCTGTCGGCTGCTTGCACCTGCCGGGGGCCGGCCGCCGCCGCCGAGAGAGCGCAGCGGAGGTCTTGACTGGCACTTCTGGCTTGTCCTTGGAGCCTGGGTGGAATCGGAAGCCCGGTCCGGCGTGGCAGGTCACCAGGTTGTGCTTGAGGGGGGTGTAGACGTAGACCGAGTTGGGTGGCGGAGACGGCTGCAAGCTGGAAAGGTGCTGTGCTACAAGCTCCCGGCAGTGGATGAGCTGGGAGCTGTCCATCTGGATTCAGAGAGGAGAGGAAGAAGCAAAGAGAAGAGTCATCCACTTGCCAGCTTGCATCGGGGAATCGAGCCACTGGCTTTGCAGGGTCCGCCAGCCAATGCGCCAAAAGCTTTCATCTCCAACCAATCACAAGCTCCGAAAAGCTCTGCTCCTGCGCATGCAAACAGCCAAGCTGTATTCCTGTGCAGTTATTCATGTGTGATGCGCACCGCCTATGTGCCCAACAGTTCACGGCCTAGGACCCTTGTACCTACGGGACCGCCTCTCCCAGTATGCCCCGTGGAGGACCTTAAGGTCCATAACTAGTAACACCCTAAAGGTCCCGGGCCCTGGGGAAGTCAGATTAGCCTCAACCAGGGCCAGGGCCTTCTCAACACTGGCTCCGGCCTGATGGAATGCTCTGTTATTGATTGCCAAAAATTGGAAAAGCAGCAGCGTCCCAACTAAAACAGACTGCTTATCTAAAATGATGGAATACTTCCATATTGCCGAACTAACAGGGAGGATAAGAGGAGATATGGTACAAAAAGTGAATAAGGAGTGGGCCATCTTTAAGGAATATATCAAAATTTATGTGGAAAAAGTAGAATTTCTGACTGATATTGAGTGAAACCAGAAAATGATTAGAGTGAAAGGAGAGTAAAGTTAAGATAGAAGAGATGAAAGAAGTAATGAAATGCGTTTAAGCTAGTTAGAAAAATAAAGT
The DNA here is from genome assembly GCF_964188315.1 of Podarcis muralis. Classification (NCBI taxonomy): domain Eukaryota; kingdom Metazoa; phylum Chordata; class Lepidosauria; order Squamata; family Lacertidae; genus Podarcis; species Podarcis muralis. Next base: position 11,026,403 of record NC_135663.1, read on the forward strand.
AGCGTAACAAGAACGGCTGGAAGTCAAATCACATGAAGGTGTGCGTGTGGGGTAAAGGTAAAGGGACCCCTGACCATTAGGTCCAGTCGTGGACGACTCTGGGGTTGCAGCACTCATCTCGCTTTATTGGCCGAGAGAGCTTCTGAGGTACAGCTTCCGGGTCATGTGGCCAGCATGACTAAGCCGCTTCTGGCGAACCAGAGCAGCGCACGGAAACGCCGTTTACCTTCCCGCCGGAGCGGTACCTATTTATCCACTTGCACTTTGATGTGCTTTCGAACTGCTAGGTTGGCAGGAGCAGGGACCGAGCAACGGGAGCTCACCCCGTCGCAGGGATTCAAACTGCCGACCTTCTGATCGGCAAGTCCTAGGCTCTGTGGTTTAACCCACAGCGCCACCCGCGTCCCCCGGGTGGGGTAGGTGTGTAGATATGTACAGTATAGGTAGGTATTATATAGAGTAATGTAGGTATGTTTTATGTTATGAATATAAGCTAGTGTGTTATGTACGTGTATTGTGTAATTGTGTAAATGTATATGCTTTATATGTCAATAAAATTTATTTAATAAGAAAGAAAGAAAGAAAGAAAGAAAGAAAGAAAGAAAGAAAGAAAGAAAGAAAGAAAGAAAAAAAAAAAGGCAAGGCTTGTCATTCTCAACGAGGCCTCAGGGCTCTTGCTCTCTCATTGCGCCAAGCCTACCTGTGCCTTCTGGAGCAGCTCGATGATGAGGGCGAGCCAGTCAGGGATGAGTTTCTCCACTTCCAGGCTGACGATGGCCAAGGCCAGCATGGACCCCTTGAACTGGAGCAGCTGGTAGCAGGCCAGGCAGTGGAGCAGCTGCTTGGTGAGAAGAGCCACATGCTGAGACGGGTTCATCTTGGGCAAGGTGGTCAGCAGTTGAGGCCGGGCGGATAAGGCCAGCGCGTGGAACTTGGGAGAGAAAGGGCAGCATGACTAAGACGGCTTAAGGAACGGCTGCCCTGAGGGCACCAATTCAGCTTAAAACCAGAGGAAAGGCAGTTGGAGGAAGGCAGTGCTAGTTCCCTGCTAGAGATTACTAGCGCCAACACACAAAAGTGCCAACATACCTGAAGGAGCATCCCCACCCCCATCGTTCTGCCCGGACGCAGAGGTCCAGCTCTGAGGGCCTTCTGGCGGTTCCCTCATTGCGAGAAGCAAAGCTACAGGGAACCAGGCAGAGGGCCTTCTTGGTAGTGGCACCCGCCCTGTGGAATGCCCTCCCACCAGATGTCAAAGAGAACAACTACCAGACTTTTAGAAGACATCTGAAGGCAGCCCTGTTTAGGGAAGCTTTTAATGTTTAATAGGTTATTGTATTTTAATATTCTGTTGGAAGCTGCCCAGAGTGGCTGGGGAAACCCAGCCAGATGGGCATGGTATAAATAAATCATCATCATCATTATTATTAAAGAGCCTAAAAACATCCTGTTCTCACCATGGCCAACCAGATTCCTACGGAAAACCTGCAAGCAGGATTTGAGCACAACAGCATGGATAGCCGTCTCCTCCACCAATTTGTCTAATGCTATTTTAAAGCCACGCACACCGGTAACTCGCAGGGCTCGGTGGCTGGGGTTAAACAGCTTTGAAACCAATTTGAAGGGCATTCTTCTGGAAATCCAGAGTTAGAACATCCTCAGTGTTCATCCAGTGACCAAGATCTCACCACCTCTCTAGGTAAAGGACCCCGGATGGTTAAGTCCAGTCAAAGGCGACTATGGGGTTGCGGCACTCATCTCACTTCAGGCCGAGGTAGTTGGCATTTGTCCACAGACAGCTTTCCGGGTTATGTGGCCAGCATGAGTAAACTGCTTCTGGCGCAACGGGACACCGTAACGGAAACCAGAGCGCACAAAAACGCCATTTACCTTCCCGCCACAGCAGTACCTATTTATCTACTTGCGCCAGTGTCCTTTAAAACTGCTAGGTTGGCAGGAGCTGGGACAGAGCAACAGGAGCTCACCCCATCACAGGGATTCGAACCGCCGACCTTCTGATGGGCAAGGCCAAGAGGCTCAGTGGTTTAGACCACAGTGCCACCTGCATCGGATGTCAGCAAATCTTCCCAGACAAACCTTCATTTTGTCACCCGGCTTCAAAGCCTTCAGAATTAGAAAGCCTTTAAAAATGACAGCGAATTCTGTGACGCATTTGCACATGGTGGCACTGTGGGAAACACACAGAGATGGCCCCCGACTACTGATGCAATTCAAGTTTTAATTCTGATTCGCTCCATCCCAAAGGCTTGTCTTGGAAAGAACAACACTTGAAAGAGTGGCCTGGCATAAAGGAATATACCTCCCCAGTTCCTGCACGCTGGATAGAGTTGTCCCTTTTCCCACCCAACACCCCCGAAAGCTTCCCACTCTTTTCTCTTTCCCCCCACCGCAAAAGGCCTTTGATTGCTGTGCTTACAATATGGAGGAAGTCCAGGGGTGTGGCTATGTGCAAATCCCAGTTCAACTTGTCCAGAATGATCTTCTCCATCCTGCGAATCTCCGCTGGGGAACAGCCACAAAAGCTGTCCCTGGCCAAGACCTTCAGTAACGGAACCTTCTGCAAAAGTCAGAGCAGAAAGAAAACAGTTGCTATGAGGCAGGCTGAAGCCGCAGGTCCAAACCTGTGCTCAGTCAAGAAGCAGACTGGGTGATCTGGGAAGAGCAATCATCACCCAACTGTTGCATGGATTGCTGGAGGACGATGATTTCGGTTTATGTCCCACCCTTTTAAAGATCCCAGGGCAGTGTACAATATTAAGAACACATTTTGCACAGCGTAAAAACAAAAACGCAGTAAAAAGCATACTAATGGACACGATGGATTTTTTTGGAGCTGGCCGACCTGACTGGAAGAATTCGCAACCAGAAAGAAGAAGAGACACAAGAGGATTGGAAGAAATTTAAAGAATATTTAGCTAAATACTGCAAGATAAGATGATTAGAAAACTCTTGGAAGTAATAAATAGGCTTAGGGGTAGAATAAGAATGTGTGTTAGTAAATATTAAGGATTAGAATATTAATAAAGGAGAAGAGCTTAGTAAATGTTAGGAGTCAATATTATTAGAAATATGGATTTGGAAAACTGAAATTCAGTTAGGATGCGAGGAAGTCAGTTATTAATGTTATGAGAATTAGATATCTGAAGAAATAATTCTTTTTTGTGTTTAGTTTACTGTATTGTAAAGTGTTTTTTTTCTTTGTTGTGTATTTTGTAATGTCTTTTTTGTCATAAATGTGGAAAACCAATAAAATGTTTCGGGGGGGGGGGGGGGGAGTAAAGCCCCAGCTTTAAGAGGCCATAGATTATTTAATAGCGAAAGGCCTGGGTAAAGAGGAATGTCTTTGCCTAAAGATATGTAATGATGGCTCCAGGTGAGCATCTCTGAGAGAAGCATTCCGCAAGTGGGGAGCTATCGCAGAAAAGGCCCGTTCCCCAAAAACCGTTTTGCTGGCAGCCATTCCGTTTTCCTGGTAGTCGGTAGAGCATGAGGCTCTTGAATCTCAAGGTCATGGGTAAAAGTCCCAAATTCAGTGAAATATTCCTGCATTTCAGGGGGCTGGACGTTTCCGAGCACAATTCAAAGTGTTGGTGTTGACCTTTAAAGCCCTAAACGGCCTCGGCCCAGTATACCTGAAGGAGCGTCTCCACCCCCATCGTTCTGCCAGGACACTGAGGTCCAGCTCTGAGGACCTTCTGGTGGTTCCCTCATTGCGAGAAGTGAGGTTACAGGGAATCAGGCAGAGGGCCTTCTCGGTGGTGGCACCTGCCCTGTGGAACTCCCTCCCATCAGATGTCAATGAAATAAACAACTATCTGGCTTTTAGAAGACATCTGAAGGCAGCCCTGTTTAGGGAAGTTGTTAATGTTTGATGTTTTATTGTGCTTTTTGTTATTTATTGAAGTTCTCACCCTGGCCACCAGGGGTATTGTGTATATAGTTTTCACTCAGGTCCATGTCAGTGAATTTACACGCGAAACCCTGGGTTGTTGTTGTTACAATGTTGACAGCCGGCTGCCTATAAAAGCAGGCCGGCTGAGCTGTTCAGTTCAGTTCAGTTCCAGCTTACTTATAAAGAACTATTTGGAGAAATCTCTGCTATGTCCACCCACTATTTAATAATGTTAATTTTCTGTTGGGAGCCAGCAAACAAACAAACAAACAAACAAACAAACAAATAAATAAATAAATAAATATTATTATTATTATTATTATTATTATTATTATTATTATTACCTCCCTTCCAGCTCTACAATACTATGACTTTTGCCTTAAGACTATCGTTACTAAGCGTTGGAGGAAACAAAGACACGCTTGTGTGTGTGTGTGTGTGTGTGTGTGTGTGTCTTTTATCAAATTCAGGAGCAAGGGGAGCACAAGAAATAGCGGGTGCTTCAACCTTTATCTGCCAGGTGGCTCAGGGTGCCAACCCCACACAACCCCACGGGGCGCAGGCAGCAGAGGCACCTGCCACCCCATCCTTATACCCACAGGGTGCCCACAACAATCAAAGCCACAGCGTTCTCACTACTGCTTTGGCAAGGCAGCCCTGACCGCAAGCCTGTTACGACAGCTTTCCGAAGCGGGTGGCGCAATGAAAAACGCGGCGGCTCTAGCCCCCCTGCCCCCCCCAAGGGGGAAAGCACTTACCTCATCTTCCTCAATGGTCTTGGCAGCGAGGAAGAAGCAGCTGATTGCAATACAGTTCAAGTACTTTGGACGGGCCTAGGAGAGAGAGGAGAGGAAGAGCTAAGGAGCGGTGTCTCCAGAGGGCCAGCTGGCAAGAGCAGCAGGGGCAGAGGCTGTGGTTCAATGGCAGGATGCCTGCCTGGCAAGCAGAAGGCGCCCGGTTCAATGCCCAGCAGCATCCCTGCCTGGAACTGAGGAGCAGCTTGCCACTCTGTGCCAAGAATACTGAGCTGATGGTCTGACTCGGTATAAGGGAGCTTGCTGACCGTAAGGCTAGCTGTTAGAGGAGATTGAGAGGAGGTATGTTAGCCACCTTTAAATATCTCAAGGGATATGAGATGCAAGATGGAGCAAGCTTGTTTTCTCCTGCTCCGGAACGCAGGTCCAGTTCTAGGTGCTAGAATCTAAGAAGGATATTGACAAGCTAGAACATGTGCAGAGGAGGGCGACCAAGATGATCAAGGGTCTGGGGAACCAAGCCTTATGAGGAATGGAAAAGAGGAGACTGAGAGGAGATAGGATAACCATCTTCATATATCTAAAGGGTTGTCAAATACCGTATTTTTCGCCCTATAGGACGCACCGTCCCATAAGGCGCACCTAGTTTTTTGGGGGGGAAATAAAGAGGAAAAAATTCTTTCCCCCCCAGGCGCGGGGCTGGGGCAGGGGAGGCCCGAGCTTCCCCCGACCCCAGCCCCCAAACAGGCAGCTCTCTGCAAGCCGTGGGAGCCCAGCGCTGGCTCCCACGGCTTGCGGGGAGGTCCGCGAAGCCTGGACGCGCTGATCTCAGCACGCGCAGGCTTCGGCATGCAGGCAACTCTCCGCAAGCAGCGGGAGCGCTCCCGCTGCTTGCGGAGAGGTCCGCGAAGCCTGGAGAGCGAGAGGGGTCGTTGCGCACCGACCCCTCTCGCTCTCCAGGCTTCAGCGAAAGCCTGCATTCGCCCCATAGGACGCACACACATTTCCCCTTCATTTTTGGAGGGGAAAAAGTGTGTCCTATAGGGCGAAAAATACGGTAGAAGATGGAGCAAGCTTGTTTTCTCCTGCTCTAGAGGGCAGGTCCAGTTCTAGGTGCCACAATCTAAGAAGGATATTGACAAGCTAGAACATGTGTAGAGGAGGGTGACCAAGATGATCAAGGGTCTGGGAACCAAGCCTAATAATAATAATAAGAAGAAGAATAAATTTTTATTTATACCCCACCCTCCCCGGTCAGAGCTGGGCTCAGGGCCGCTAACACCAGTAAAATTACAATAAAATAATAATGGGGGAAACAATTTAAAATACAGGTTAAAAATACAATTTAAAATGCAGCCTCGTTTTAATAATAGCCCATAGATCAAAACCCTAAGGGGAGGGAAACGTAAGGGTCAGACTGAGTCCAAACCAAAGGCCAGGTGGAACAGCTCTGTCTTGCAGGCCCTGCGGAAAGATGTCAAGTTCCGCAGGGCCCTAGTCTCTTGTGACAGAGCGTTCCACCAAGTCGGGGCCAGTACTGAAAAGGCCACGGCCCTAGTTGAGACCAATCTAACCACCGTGTGACTTGGGACCTCCAAAATGTTGTCATTTGTGGACCTGAAAGTCCTCCGTGGGGGTCCCGTAGGTACGTGGGTCCTAGGCCACATAGGGCTTTAAAGGTCAAAACCAGCACCTTAAACCTGACCCTGTAACTCCATCGGGAGCCAGTGCAGTTGGTAAAGGAACAGTTGAGGGAGCTGGGTATGTTTAGCCTGGAAAAGAGGAGACCGAGAGGAGATAGGATAGCCATCTTCAAATATCTCAAGGGCTGTCACATGGAAGACGGAACAAGCTTGTTTTCTAATGCTCCCAAGGGCAGGTCCAGTTCTAGGTGCCACAATCTAAGAAGGATATTGACAAGCTAGAACATGTGCAGAGGAGGGCGACCAAGATGATCAAGGGTCTGGGAACCAAGCCTTATGAGGAACGGTTGAGGGAGCTGGGCATGTTTAGCCTGGAGAAGAGGAGACTGAGATGAGATATGAGAGCCATCTTCAAATATCTCAAGGCCTGCCACATGGAAGATGGGGCAAGCCTCTTTTCTCCTACTCTGGAGGGTAGGACTCAAACCAATGGCTTCCAGTTACAAGAAAGGAGATTTCGACTAAACACCAGGAAAAGCTTTCTGACTGTAAGAGCTGTTGGACAGTGGAACAGTCTCCCTTGGGAGGTGGCGGACTCTCCTTCCTTGGGGGTTTTTAAGCAGAGGTTGGGTGGCCATCTGTCATGGATGCTTCAGTTGAGATCCCTACATTATAAGCGGTTGGATTAGATTATCCTTGGGGTCCCAGCCAAATCTACAATTCTATGTTCTAATTAGGACAGATGTTGCCCACTGCAGGTCTAACTCTGTGATAGCCGATAATGTTTATTGGTTTTATGTTGCAGACATAAAAAAGGCCTGATTGCTAAATGCTTGAAATAAAACAAACTTCTTCATTCCACTGGTTCTCAACCTTGGGTCCCCAGATGTTTCTGACCTACAACTCCCATGATCCCTAGCTCACAGGTCAGGGATGATGGGAGTTGTAGGCCAAAAACATCTGGGGACCCAAGGCTGAGAAAGGCTGCTTTACACACAAACTGGTTTTTTATTTTTATTTTTTGCTTCAGCTTGCCCACATAGGAGACAGGGCTGAGGGCACGGAGATCAAGGATTTGATCTTTGAGCAGAAGGAAAACAGCTGCATGAAAAGATCTCACAGGGGCCAAGTCCGGGAGATGGAAGAAGGAAAAAACAAAATTGCTTTTTGAAAACGGCCGGGTTAGGTTGAACAGATCGTTCCCAAGATCCCGATGGTCAAATATTTACCTTCACGGCAGCTAAAAACCTGTCCAAGAGACTGACAGCCAGGGCCAACGTTTCTGGGTAAAGGTGGAACTGGAACTTGAGTTTGACCATCCACTGAACCACTTCGTCCCGCTGGGTTGGAGAAATGCCCGCATCCTGTAGAGAGCGGGGGGGGGGGGGGGAGACAGCACAAAACACCAATGAGAACATCAAATTGCTCCCAGCACACGTACAAAGAAGGTGGGAAAAACCCCCATCATAACAGAATATGAAGGCTGCCCAAGAGGCCACTTCAGACATGACAGAACTCCAGCACAGAATGGAAAAAACAGCAAACCATTCATGCAGAGATTCTCACAAGACTTTCAGGTGTTGTCTATTATATCCCTGGAAGGTTAAGGGTTTGAAACTGGACAGGATCACAAATTGTGGAGGGTGACAGAGCTGAACTCCACTGCACTTCAAGTGCTGCTTTTACAAGTCAAAATACTGATGCCTGGCTCTTTCAAACACCGCTGTGGGGGGGGGGGGGAGTTATGCTCCTGCCCAATTCACCCTTCAAAATCAAGGGGCTTAAATTGCTTTGGAAGGGAGTTCTCAATGGCACCAGCTCACCTATGGAAGCTCCCTGCTCCTGCAGAATCTGGTCTTCTCCCCACTGCAGCAATGTTTAAGAGGAGGCCCAAGACCTTTTCATTTGCCCAGGAAATATTATTTTCTGGGTGCAGTTTGATTGCTAGTAGGTTCTTATTGCACTTTTTGTGACTTTTGTCTTAAATCTTGCATGGCCCTTTTGTTTATTCTGGTCATTAGTCACCCATGTGGTCCAAATTGGAGGGGGGGATGTAAAAGTTTGATAGAAATAAAGAAGAAAGAAAATATTATAATAATAATAATAATAATAATAATAATAATAATAATAATAATAATAATGCTCTTTCACAGTATTTGGTTGGAGCGTCCCCAAAATCAAAATGCCATTTTTTCATTTCAAAATATTTACAGCCCACTAAGTCGTGAAACTCTCTAAGCAGTGTGCTTTAATAAAATTATCTATAAGACACAGTTAAAAAGCTCGTTTTAAAGAAACAAGTCTATGTAAGATAATTATCAGTGAAACACGGAAAAAATCAGCAAGCCTTTTGAAACTAAGAAAGATAACAAAATTATGTATCTGGGTAGGCTTGCTGACACTTGTTTTCATGTTAAGTTCATTAAAGACAAGAGATGTGCAATCTTGAGAAAATGCATTTACAGGTTTTTTTGTAAAAAAAAGAAACAGTGCTCCCATGAAAACCCGCAGAGGGACAGAGCAGCCAGCCAGCTTTTCCATAAATCTCATCTGACGGCAAGGCCGTGACCTCCTGGCTTGCATTAATTTCGGTCCAAAAGCTTCCATTATTGCTATTTATCTGGGGTAACCGGAGGAGCTTCCCTTCTGAGCCGGGACTGAGAAAAGATCTGGCTGCGTCAACAGAAGAAAGGAGGAGAAAACGAGAGTTTGGATCAGCTTCGGGTGTCCCAAAGAAACTGCAGTTAAGCAGCAGGTAATTTATATGGCTGGGCTTTTCTTTGAAAGAACAACCGCTATTGTTACGAAAGTAATTCCTTGGCACATGTCTCAAGGACTCCTTGTCCCAGAGTGCGATGCCCTTTGGAGAGATTCCCAATTCCGCAGCCACCTCTGAGACAGCTCAGGTTTCCACCTCCATTACAACGGACCCCAAACCTGATGCACCAGTTATATTCTTCTTTAGCTGGTTTCTAAAATACCTTCCAGGGATGCGGGTGGTGCTGTGGGTTAAAGCACGGAGCCTAGGGCTTGCCGATCAGAAGGTCGGCAGTTCGGATCCCCACGACGGGGTGAGCTCCCGTTGCTCAGTCCCTGCTCCTGCCAACCTAGCAGTTTGAAAGCATGTCAAGTGCAAGTAGATAAATAGGTACCACACCAGCGGGAAGGTAAACAGCGTTTCCGTGCGCTGCTCTGGTTCGCCAGAAGCGGCTTAGTCATGCTGGCCACATAACCCGGAAGCTGTACACCGGCTCCCTCGGCCTGTAAAGTGATATGAGTGCCACAACCCCAGAGTCGGCCACGACTGGACCTAATGGTCAGGGGTCCCTTTACCTTTAAAACACCTTCCTGAATTGCAAAAGGGGAACCTGCCGCTGTAACTGCATGACTGCTTGGCCCTGAAATTATTATTATGCCTTAGCTGTACCACTGTGATATTAGCCACAACAGCCACCACTCGTAAACCCTGCTGCGAGTCACTGCGTTATGACTTTCCTTAAAAAAGTCACTACCTCAACCACCCATTTAGGATAAAGGTAAAGGGACCACTGACCATTAGGTCCAGTCGTGGCCGACTCTGGGGTTGCGGCGCTCATCTCGCTTTATTGGCCGAGGGAGCCGGCGTACAGCTTCCGGGTCATGTGGCCAGCATGACTAAGCCGCTTCTGGCAAACCAGAGCAGCGCACGGAAACACTGTTTACCTTCCCGCCGGAGCGGTACCTATTTATCTACTTGCACTTTGATGTGCTTTTGAACTGCTAGGTTGGCAGGAGCAGGCACCGAGCAACAGGAGCTCACCCCGTCACGGGGATTCGACCTTCTGATTGGCAAGTCCTAGGCTCTGTGGTTTAACCCACAGCGCCACCCGCGTCCCCCATTTAGGATAGGTGGGTATTTATTTGATTGTTTAATTTGTTAAATCTGTATACCTACCCTTCGTACGAAGATCACAGGGTGGTTCACAAGAGAGAAATGCAAAATGAAAACACCTAAAGGTGTATGATGAAGGCGCCAGGAGGGCCTCCCTGGGGAGAGCATTCCACAAACGGGGAGCCACCACAGAAAAGGCCCTTTCTCATGTTGCCGCCCTCTGGACTTCACATGGAAGCAGCACACGAAAAAGGGCCTCAGGCGACAATCGCATAGTTGGTTCCTATGCAGAGAGGTGGGAAGTATTGTGGTCCTGAACTACCGTATTTTTCGCTCTATAGGACACACTTTTTCCCTCCTAAAAAGCAAGGGAAAATTTGTGTGCGTCCTATGGAGCGAATGCAGGGGGGAGGCAGGCGGGAAAAGCCCCCGAGAGCCGCACACAAGCTCCGTGCGCTCTTGCGGGCTTTTCCCCAGGAGGGAGAAGGGACTGACTGGCTGCATCAGTCCCTTCTCCCACATCGTAGAAAAGCCCACAGGAGCCACGCACCCTTTAAAGAGCGTGCGGCTTCTGCGAGAGGTGAGGGAATCCCCCCACCTCCTAGAAAAGCCAGCAGAAGCCACGCAGCCCCTTTAAAGAGTGCACGGCTTCTGCGGACGGTGGGGGAATTCACCCACCTCCCGCAAAACCAGGAAGAAGGTCTGGGAGAAGGGCACAGGCTGCCTGCAGCCAGTCCGCTGCTCCCAGAGCTGGGGGGGGGGGGGGAATCATATTTTTTCCCTTGATTTCCCCCTCTGAAAACTAGGTGCGCCCTATGGTCAGGTGCGCCCTATGGGGCGAAAAATGCGGTATTTAAGGCTTTATAGTTCAAAACCAGCAGTATGAACTGGGCCCATGCTTTGCAGTTGGCATGGAAGCCATGACAAGAGCAAAGGGTCTGTGCCTTCCTTCTGCGTGGTTGTATAAATCGGGTCCAAAGGGAGAAGGAAAATAATGGGTGGGCATAACCTCCTTGACAAGAAGGAAGGGGGCCAGTACAGGAGCCCCGTTTGCAACCTGAAAGGAAAGCAACCCATGTCTGTGCACGCACGGGTCGTGATTCACCATTCCTGCGCATGCGCGTGATGTCATTTCGTGCAGCTGCGCATGCGCGAGTGGCAAAACCCGGAAGTAACCCTTTCCGGTACTTCCGGGTTGCAACCTGAAAAAACGTATCATGAAGCAAACGTAACAAGAGGTATGACTGTACAGAGAGACAGGCCCATTGGGCACACCATGCTCAATGCCCCAATAAAGGGGGGAAACCCAGGGAGCTGATGGGAGTTGTAGTTCTACAGGAACCAGGCTGCAGCGCTTGGGAGGGCAGCTGTCCTGCCTGAACTCTTGACTTGGGAGGAAGGACTAGGTGCTTCGGGAGAAGTTCTCCTCTAGCTGAAGAACCACCAAAACGTTTCAACTGGAAAGTTACGGCCAGGGCGGAGGAGACTCTCAGGGTTTGCGACGACGCGGGGAGTGGAAAATTTGAGTCCTTTACACCGTTTACACCCACGCTTCCTGAAATTACACAGCGCTGCGGGAGGAGCGGAGTTTCAAGCCTATGAATGCAAGTTGCTCCCACTACTAACATGGTCCCGGTTCTGTTTGTGCCCAAAGAATTTCTTACGGACTTTTTGCGTGAAAGGGAAAAAAGGACTTGTAACACCTGGATTTGAAGATTTTAAAAAATACTGGTTTATAGAAGACAGAATGGCTGGATCTTAAAGAAGGAGTAGCATATGTAGCTGCAGAGTGTCCTTTTATTTTACTGTTTCTTTAGTTTTTTCTTTCTTTCTTTTCTCTGGCTTTCTCCTTCCTTAGATTTCTCCTTTTCTTGTATTTTCTTCCTTCTGACTTTGTTCCGTTTTTTTAAGATTAAGTAGCTGTTTTATCTCCGTATGTTATAAAAAAAAGATGCTTTGTAATGGGTATGTATTTCTGTACATCTTCAAATTATCAATACATAAACATAATAATAAAAAGAACAATTCCCAGAGTGGTTTAACAACCCAGAGTTGCACAAGTGGAAGTTTTCTGCCCCAACAGAACAGCGGCGCTGGATACAACGCAGAGCTCTGTGGATTCTGGTATTGACTGCTTTCAGCCAGGGACTGTGACCTAAACAAGGTGTGCTGCACTGTCCTTAGCTCATGAATGGAGGCGAGGAAATGAACAATTAAAGAACACAGGATATCAACCCCTGCAAAGCAACCTCCAAGCCAGTTTACAGCCTGGTCCAAAGTAAGTGCTTAGGACAGAGTGTAATGTCAACTGCATACCCCCCGCAAACCATGAGATAATGTTAAGGGAATCGCATGGTTTGTGCTAGAGAACAATGGTCAGCACACCCTGTCCTTAGAAGTACTGGTTTTTGGACCAGACGCCATCCACATAAACATGTAGGCAGGTTTCACGAAGGTCAACATTTGAGATGCCAATGTTGGTTCAGCCACATGTTTGGGGAGACCTCCTGCCTGGTCAGAGGAAGGGATAAATGAGGAAGGGGAAATGGTTCCCTTTCAACACAGGAAAGGTTAACTGCAGGTAAAGGTAAAATAAAAATAAAAAATATGGTGCTGGAGGAGACTCTTGAGAGTCCCATGGACTGCAAGAAGATCAAACCAATCCATTCTGAAGGAAATCAGCCCTGAGTGCTCACTGGAAGGACAGATCCTGAAGCTGAGGCTCCAAGACTTTGGCCACCTCAGGAGAAGAGATGACTCCCTGGAAAAGACCCTGGTGTTGGGAAAGATGGAGGGCACAAGGAGAAGGGGATGACAGAGGACGAGATGTTTGGACAGTGTTCTCGTAGCTACCAACATGATTTTGACCAAACTGCGGGAGGCAGTGGAAGACAGGAGGGCCGGGCGTGCTCTGGTCCATGGGGTCACGAAGAGTCGGACATGACTAAACGACTGAACAACAACAACAAACGTAAAAAGGTAAAGGACCCCTGGACGGTTAAGTCTAGTCAAAGGTGACTATGGGGTTGCAGCGCTCATCTCGCTTTTCAGGCCGAGGGAGCTGGCGTTTGTCCACAGACAGCTTTCCGGGTTATGCAGCCAGCATGACTAAACCGCTTCTGGCGCAATGGGACGCTGTGACGGAAACCAGAGCGCACATAAACGCCGTTTATCTTCCCATCGCAGTGGTACCTCTTTATCTACTTGCCCTGGTGTGCTTTCGAACTGCTAGGTTGGCAGGAGCTGGGACAGAGCAACGGGAGCTTACCCCGTTGCAGGGATTCGAACAGCCAACCTTCCGATCGGCAAGCCCAAGAGACTCAGTGGTTTAGACCACAGCGCCACCCGCTGCACCCAGGCATCAGCTACACCTGAGCAGGTCTAGTGCGGAGGAAGAAGGAACCTCAAGGACGTTGCGAGAGTTAGCATGGCAGGCTTTGTCCCAACGTCTCTGCTTTCTGCTGTACCATCCACACAGATCCTCTGGGAAATGGCTGTAGTTCAGTGGTAGAGTCTCTGTTTTGCAAGCAAAAGGTTCCAGATTTGATCCCTGGCATCTCCAGTTGGGGCGTGGGACAATTCCTGCCTGGGACCCAGGAGACCTCAATGCATCCTGTATCTCCTTATCTGAACTTTTCGACGTGTAGGCTAAAAGAACTGATCCTTTCAACATGGCAAACACCATAGGAACCTGGTGCCTGGAACATGGCACCCCAGAATACCATCGCAAACCAAAATGACACGGAGGGTTGTGTCTGACTAAGTCACACTCAAGAGCAAGCCCACTGAAAACAAGTTAGTCAAGTCCATTTATTACAAATGGGTCTACTCAGAGCAGGACTCGCAATGTCAGCAGGGAGGAGGAGGAGCACAGGTTGAAGAAGACATTGGATGTGGATCACAGGAGTATTACATGCATCAGCTGTGCACCTATTATTAACTGATGTGCTGCCCAATGGCCAAAATGGCGTCCATTTACAAGTATAAAACCAATTACGAAAAATGCACACCCACCCACACGCAGCCTAACTAAAATGCACGATAAAAAAACCCCCATCCAAACATTAAAATAAACCGCCAGAATTAAAATGTGCAATTAAACAAGCCCTATCCTGTCTCTCTCGCTCACACACACCCAAAAGAAATGCAGATAATGGTTAAATTTTGTTTTTTTTGAAGATGGGTCCATAGGAGCATTTAAAAAAACAACAACGCCTAATCATACATATATGCTCTTAGAAAACATCCTACATAATTACAGTAAGGCAAAAGAAGTTTAAGGTTGAATTCTGTCCCGAAACTTGTTATTCCAGAATGTCACAAACAGAATTTGTTTCTCTGGAAGTTTGCCTGCTTTTCGTTATATGTTTCTTTAATAGCACCTGTTTTTATACCTGTCTCTCTTTTATAGCATATTAATTCGGGCGGTTGTGATATTCCAAATTGTATTAAAGCATTCAGAGGCTATAGGAGGACTGCTACCCCACTCCACCCATTAGCAAGTACCGTACTTTTCCGTCTATAAGACGCCCCCTATTTTGGGGGGCACAAATTTAAGAAAATGGAGGGAGATGGCACAGAGTTGTTGAGCTTTTTGGGGGCGCCCACCGTTGTTAGGAAAATTTGGGCAGTGGGGGTGCCGAACTGAATATCACTCACCCAACAGGCAAATGCTAATAATCGCAAGCGACGCAAGCCTAATTGCCGAAGCAGCAGCCAATCCAAAGCATGCCTTGCAGCAGACACCATTCACCCACCCAATCGCTAGATCCTGCTCGCGGGTGCAACCAATCGCCCGTCCCCTCTGCACCACCCATGTATAAGGCGACACCCCTCCCCATTTTTTTCTTTATTTTGCAGTAAAAAAAACAACCCTGGTATAATGCATGGAAAAGTATGGTATACAGATCTTGGCAGAAAAGCAAGTGAACATCTGTAATTGAATTCCACAAGTAGAACCCAATGCTGGCTCCCATCATCATGGGCATGTTGGAAAATGCCCTGATGGTGCCCCTGCAGCCCCCGAACTCCGAGCATCCTCCGGTATGCGCAGCTCTGGAAAAGGCATTTCCCTTCTTCTCCAGTGCGCTTCAGCAACAGATATCAAATGATACATGCACACTAATCTTCTAGCATAACACCGCAAGAAGCGTGAAACATCGTAGAGCTAAACTACGTATTTATTTACACGCTATGTCTGTACAAAGGAATCATAGCATCCTCTCTCCCCAGCTCCGAGAGAACACAGGACAGAGTAAAAGCAAAAGTACAGGCCAATAGAGATGAGGCTGTCCTCCGTTCCCACGCTCTACCCAGACGGGCATGTGAATTACACCCATCACATCTGCTGCACCGGAGGCATGAAATGCTAACAGAGCATCCAGCCATTTCCCTGATTAGGTTTCTAACGCTGAACCACACAGGTCACTTGGTCAACACAGGAACGTAGGCCAGCTGCCTTAATCCAACCCACACCATTTGGTCCTTTTAGCTTAGCATTCTCGACACTGTGGCTCTGTGGTTTCAGGCAGGGGATATTCCCATCCCAACTTGGGAGATGCTGGAGGTTGAAGCTGAGACTTCAGGCAGGCAGAATAGATGCTCTACCACTGATCTATGGCCCAAGCTACAGCCTTCCCCGCTATGGTGAAATCTATTGTACAGTGGTACCTCGGGTTAAGTACTTAATTCGTTCCGGAGGTCCGTTCTTAACCTGAAACTGTTCTTAACCTGAAGCACCACTTTAGCTAATGGGGCCTCCTGCTGCCGCTGCGCCGCCGGAGCATGATTTCTGTTCTTATCCTGAAGCAAAGTTCTTAACCTGAAGCACTATTTCTGGGTTAGCGGAGTCTGTAACCTGGAGCGTATGTAACCTGAAGCGTATGTAACCCGAGGTACCACTGTATTTCTATTTAAATTATAGCAATTATTTATAAATATGCACACACACACACACACACATGCTATCCCCCTTTTCTTGGAGGGGGTTATTATGCATTTCCTGTTCTTTGGCAACACGAACGCAGCCACCACACCAGCCTGAGGAACAGCAGAATTTCACCCTGCATAAGATTACGTAACTATAACCAGGTTTGTGCAGTCTGGGCTGCGGGGAGGTTAAAAGGGTTTCAAGCTGCTTAAAGGATGAGCTTGAGCATATAGCAAAGGTGGCACAGATCCAGAAACGGGACTTTGCAAAACCGTTTTTGCATTTCCAAATGCCCCCATCTGGCTCTCAGCAAAAACCGGGTTTGCACTAAACCAGATGGCTCAGCAGCTGCAAAAAGGAAAAAAAAATGTTTTCAGGATCGCCCAGGGGTGAAAAGCCCCCAATCGTACTCATTGTGCATCCCCTCCACCCAAATCACCCAGTCAGCTGACACTCTTGCAGCCCGACTCTGAACCAGCTGCAGATTCTGAAACCTTTTCAAAGGCAGCCCCATGTACAAGGCGCTGCAGTAATCTAGACAGGAGGCTTCCAGACCATAGGTGCTTGCACACGTGTCTGAGGTACACACAGCCAAGAGAGGGAGATGTTCTGACCGGCCGCTCCGCAGCCTGGGCACCCCACTTCTTTTTCCTGTACAGTGGTACCTCTGAATGCGAACAGGATCCATTCCGGAGGCCCATTCGCAACCTGAAAAGAGCGCCGTATCTGCGCAGGTGCGCAGCTCAATCTGGCGCTTGTGCGCATGCGGCGAAACCCGGAAGTAACCCTTTCCGGTACTTCCGGGTCGCCGCAGGACACAACCTGAAAAGACATAACCTGAAGCATCTGTAACACGAGGTATGACTGTACTAACACTCCTCTGTGTTAACTGCTACCCCATTTTTTTTAAATGAACAATTGGATCCTGATGCAACTCTCCTGCACCTCGGGGTCATAGTTTTAACAGCTGCCTCGGAGACCCTTGGCCCTTCCTGCCGCCCAGGCTCCTTAGATCCGCACCAGCGGGGCCCGGAAATCCAGGATAATCCGTGGTATGTGTGTTATGCTGGTGGCAATCCCTGCACGCTGTCCGGATGCCAGCACACAGGAAACCTGCCTGGGCCTTGAGCCAAGGCGAGAGCTTCTTCCAAGAACAGCTATGCCAAAGGGGAGAAGGCGGCTGGCTGGCTAACTAGCTCCCAATCACCCATATTCATTCTCCAGTACAGTCATACCTTGGGTTACAGACGCTTCAGGTTGCGTTTTTTCAGGCTACAGACCCGCCGAAACCTGGAAGTACGGAACGCTAAATCACGCTTTAGGCATGTGCAGAAGCGCCAAATCGCAACCCACGCATGCGCAGATGCAACGCTGCGGGTTACGAACGCTGCAGGTTGCAAACGTGCATCCCGTACAGATCACGTTCACAACCCCAGCGTCCACTGTGTCTAATGCAGGCTTGTAAATAAAAACAATACAACACAATACAATACAACAATGGCAAGTCAAGATCTCCTCCAGGCAACCAGTTAGAATTCTCTTTCTATCTTTCTTGTTTAGGTCTTGGATTGTCCACACGTACCTAATACAGTAGTAGCTTCCGTTACGTAACCCTCTGGTTATGTAAACTTCAGGATCTGAAAGCGGTAAACCCAGAAGTATTTGACCGGGTTTCGCCACGCATGCATGCACAGAAGCGGTCCTCAGGTTGCGGAAACCCGGGGATCCGACCGGACCTCCAGAACGGATCCTGTCCGCAACCAGAGGTCCCACTGTAGAAGTATATTCTGGGGAAGCGATTTGCTTGCACTTGTCGTGCACGAGTTTCATTCAGGTGGTCCTGAACGATGTGTCTGTGGATTTGTGTTTGAAGATGGGCGGTAGCCCATCCATCGCGTTAAATATTTTGTATTGATTTTCACTTGTCTTTCTCTTGCTTTATGAACTTCTTACACTGCATTTTGTAGTATCACAAACCGAATTCTGTGGAAATGGAATTCAAACCCAAACACAACTGTTGCTGGCATCCTTCTGAAGTACTGTGCCCGGTTCTGGGCGCCACAATTTCAGAAGGATATTGAGAAGCAGGAACGTGTGCAGAGGAGGGCAACCAAAATGATCAAAGGTCTGGGGAACCAAGCCTTATGAGGAATGGTTGAGCCTGGAAAAGAGGAGACTGAGAGGAGATAGGATAACCATCTTCAAATATCTACAGGGCTGTCACATGGAAGATGGAGCAAGCTTGTTTTCTCCTCCTCTAGAGGAGGGCGACCAAGTTGATCAAGGGTCTGGGAACCAAGCCTTATGAAGAACAGCTGAAGGAGCTAAGTATGTTTAACCTGGAAAAGAAGAGGTATGATAGTCATCTTCAAATATCTCAAGGGCTGTCATATGGAAGATGGAGCAAGCTTGTTTTCTCCTGCTCTGGAGGGTAGGACTAGAATCAATGGCTCCAAGTTACAAGAAAGGAGATTCTGACTCAACATCAGGAAGAGCTTTTGGACAGTAAGAGCTGTTTGACAGTGGAACGGTCTCCCTTGGGAGGTTTTTAAGCAGAGGTTGAGTGGCCATCTGTCATGGATGCTTTAGCAGAGACTCCTTTCTATGATTCTATGACCAAATGAGCCATTGGCCTGATCCACCGGGCTAATCTTATATTCTTATGTGTACAGGATTCCCACCCAAGACAATTACCTTCAAGTTGGTACCACTGAAAACATGCAAAGCTTTTTGCAATTTGCGTGCTACTTTTAAGTGCACAGGCCAGGAGCAGCTTTTTTATTGCAGAATTTTAAAGTCACCTTGGGCAGAGAATTTCCCTTTTACAGCAGGCACAGCCTTGCAAACGCCCTGTCAATGATTGGGACATTTGCAGCAGTAAGCACAGTGTTAACAGGACACCGTTTCCGAGTGCAATGAACTGAGAGAGTGTTAATAAATGCGATATCTTCAGATTAGTTAGTTAGGAGACTGTTGACCTTTGACTGGGAAAATAAAAAATCAGTATCTAGAACTAAGCTGAAGTACCTTGTTTCAACAGAAAAGTCCAGAGTCCCTTGTGATATATTCTGCATGCGTGCCGTTTCCAAAACAAATGATTTTATATCGCTGCAATAAACCCAGGATTGACAAACACTCAAATATATTTCTCTGTGGTGACATATTTGGTATTTTTTTGCCTCAGGCCCCCACTGTTCCCCCCCCCAGCCCCCCATGAAATGCACTCAGAAATCCTAACCACTTTAAAACGTGTCCTTAAAAAAAAACACCACAAAAACTTACATTACATATTTGGCTCAAAGCAATTTATCAGAATTCCAGCTTCTAAAAGCCCAGTCTGAATCAATGCCAAACAACTTAACGCTAACGCAGGAAAGAACCTGATAATCCAGTGGAAACACGGTGTTAAAAATAAATGCAAGTTGCTCCCAAGCGCAGATGCTGACCTAGTGAGTAGGAGGAAGAAGACTTACTTAAGTGGAAACTTTCAGGTCCTAAAGTTGGTGTCCCGTTAAAATGCTTATATAGAGATTTCTCTGTCTCCCCCCACCCTCTCTTTTAAAGGCAGCTACAATCGACAGACACCTATCAGGCACAAAGTTCAAATCCTTGCACCTCCATGTAGTTGCGGATCTAAGCAAGTCCTCCGCATTAGATCCTGGTGGTGCAGACTGAACATTGCCGCTCCCTTAACACAATTCAGCCCCATCTGCTATAAACACTTAAAACAGTATTAAAGGTAAAAGGACCCCTGACCATTAGGTCCAGTCGTGGTCGGCGGTTCGAATCCCCGCCGCTCTGCTCTGGTTCGCCAAAAGTGGCCTAGTCATGCTGGCCACATGACCCGGAAGCTGTACGCCGGCTCCCTCGGACAGTAAAGCGAGATGAGTGCCGCAACCCCAGAGTCGGCCACGACTGGACCTAATGGTCAGGGGTCCCTTTACCTTAGTCACACCCACATGGATTTGGGGTTTTTTATGCCTGACAGGTAGCCAACGGCAATCCCAAACTAATCGACCTGAACGCAAATATGAAACCACAAAGGATTCCGTTCTGCAAAAGGTGGGAACGAACAAGCTTGGCTTTGTGGCTTGACAATGACCGGCTCGACATAATTTTTGAAAGGGACAATCTGTCCCGGCAACAATTTAAAGTGCTTGACGCGGAACCCATGCCTGCAAAATGCCTATGGCTTGGGATGCAAGTCCATAATAATTAAACCTATGTACTGCTGCTGGAACACAGATGAAAGCATCCCTCGGTTGCCGTGGATACCACGTGGGCGAATGGAAACACGCTCCTCCCATTGCAAATCTCTGACAGCTCATACAATGCAGTGGTTATGGGACTGAGCTATGCAAGGCTACAGCCACACCACAGATTTAATATAGTGAATAATCTTTCATGGCATCTTAAAAAGCAGAGACATCACCTTGCCAACAAAGGTCCGTATAGTTAAAGCTACGGTTTCCCCAGTAGTGATGTATGGAAGTGAGAGCTGGACCATAAAGAAGGCTGATCGCCGAAGAACGGATGCTTTTGAATGATGGTGCTGGAGGAGACTCTTGAGAGTCCCATGGACTGCAAGAAGATCAAACTTCTCCATTCTTAAGGTAATCAGCCCTGAGTGCTCACTGGAAGGACAGATCGTGAAGCTGAGGCTCCAATACTTTGGCCACCTCATGAGAAGAGAAGACTCCCTGGAAAAGACCCTGTTGTTGGGAAAGGTGGAGGGCACAAGGAGAAGGGGATGACAGAGGACGAGATTGTGGGACAGTCTTGTTGAAGCTACCAGCATGAGTTTGACCAAACTGCGGGAGGCAGTGGAAGACAGGAGTGCCTGGCGTGCTCTGGTCCATGGGGTCACGAAGAGGCGAACACGACTAAACAACAACCATCTATCATGATGCCCTTCTCCACAAGGCCTAAAGCAATGAACAGATCCAGCTGTTGCCAACAACACCTTATTGTGCCTCGTCCTAAGTCTTCCTCCAGATGCTCTCATCAAATTTTGGCCCCTTCTGCACTATGCGTTTAAAAATACATTGAACCGTCATGACTTTCCGCAGAAAAAAAAATCCTGGGAACTGTAGTTTGCTGGGGGTGCTGAGACCCCAGATCTCCTCACAGGTAACTCTGGGAACTGCAGCTCAGGGGAGGAGAGGGGAAGAATAGAGGTATCCTAAGAACTCCCAAGCAGCCTGAACAAACTAGTTTCCAGCATTCTTGGGGTGAAACCAAACTGTTTGAAGCAGTAGACGAGTATTTTAAATGTATGTTGCAGGTATCTCCCGAGCTGGGAGGCCTTTGGGCAAATCTTACTAAGTCAACGGGGTCTTTGGCAAGCCATGTCTCCCAAGACGTTTTCGTGGACTCTCCTATCAGGGCAGAAAGTGGATTCATTGCGGTAGGGCAGCAGATCACCTTAATCTACTTTAATTGCGCAAATCTAAATTCCTGCTGTTCTGCAAAATACCAGGAGCCTTTAGGCAGCCACAGAAATCGAGCGTAAGGCATTTCCCAAAAGTGTTGCCCAGCAGCGGTCAACTCCTTAAGTGTGAATTTTAGTAATCCAATAAATATGGGGAGTCAACATCAATTAGGCTGTTCCACATGTGTGCTCCTTGCAGGAATGTTTTAACAACTGTAGCCGTACAGCACAGCCTGTTCTTTAAAGCGCTGTGCATCCGCTCCCCAAACAAAGAATTACTCATGCAGATGAATTAAACGTCACAGTCCCACCTCAATATAAATAAATGGACCTCATGATTGAATGGGTTGAGCTACTTGAAAAGAAGCAATGTTAAAGGCCACCCCCAGTCTCTTGAAAATGTGTGGTGGCTTCTAAAAATTCCTGATATCAGGGTTTCCCAAAGTAGTTAATACTGACCCTCTTCCCCCTTATATGGGGTGAATAAAGACTAGGATCAAAAAGGGCTGCGGTGGGGGAAATGCTTCCTATGTATAGTGCGAATAATAATAATAGTAATTATATTTATAATTATACCCGGCCCATCTGGCTGGGTTTCCCCAGCCACTCTGGGTGGCTTCCAACAAAATACAGTCATACCTTGGTTGACGAACACCTTAGCAGTCAAACGTTTTGGCTCCCGAACGCCGCAAACCCGGAAGTGAGTGTTCCAGTTTTTGAACGTTATTTTGGAAGCCGAACATCTGGTGGGACTTCCGATTGGCTGAAGGAAGCTCCTGCAGCCAATCAGAAGGAGCGCCTTGGAAGTCAAACATTTTGGAAGTCGAATGGATTTCCAGAACATATTCCGTTCGGCTTCCAAGGCACGACTGTATTAAAAATACAATAAAACATCAAACATTAAAAACTTCCCTAAACAGGGCTGCCTTCAGATGTCGTCTAAAAGTCAGATAGTTGTTTATTTCCGTGATATCTGATGGCAGGGTGTTCCACAGGGCGGGCGCCACTACCGAGAAGGCCCTCTGCCTGGTTTCCTGTAACCTCACTTCTCGCAGTGAAGGAACCACCAGAAGGCCCTTGGAGCTGGACCTCAGTGTCCAGGCAGAATGATAGGAGTGGAGATGCTCCTTCAGGTGTAGTGTGAACAAATTAATAAGGAACTATGAGCCTCAGAAAAACAGAATGCACCTCCCCTCCCAGCAAGGAACCTCTGCATTTAATAAGATGACTCCACCGTACAACGATAGCCCGTATTTTTTACATTTTAGGATTTCTAGCAATGGTGATCGATGATTAAAAAGTGTTGCTTATATATAGGTATTTCTTGGCTTCATTTCACTTCCAATGCCTGTGAATTTGCACTGGGGTTGAGGACAACTTTGCAAGCTCATGAAGGGGGTCAGTGAACTCAATCGGTTTGGAAAACCCTGCGCTAAACCGACAAATCTACCCACTCAACTTTACCTGACTGGGCTGAATTCTGCGCAGGTGCACTTTCCATATCTGAGCTTCCCTAGAGATTGCCGTCTCCAGAAGGAGACTCAACCTCTGGCTCTCCAGGGGTCCTGAAAACTTCATGGTACCCCGAGGGACTGCCGGCCACCCAACTGGATACAGCTACCTGCAAAGAAAAAGAACATAGCAGAAAGTTACTGGTGGGCCAAAATCGTTGATCTGGTCCTACTGGTAGATTTCTGGATGACCTCCAGCAAGCCGGCAAAGGTTTCTGACACCCAACAGTTTTAACAATATTTGAACTATTGAGAGCTGCATCTGCAAATAGTTTACTTGTGCATTTTATACCTCCTTTTATTTTACAAAGCGGCGTACAGGCAAATACAGAAACAAAAGGCAAGTCAGAATATCAATCAAATCTATCGCGAAATGCCAACAAGTGAGCCAGGCAATGTAAAACCATCAACACCAAATTCTGGAACTAAAACCAGAAGGTCTGGTTGCATAAGCATGTATTGAACAGCCAACTGAAGTCATCAAATAGGGAGAAGACACATCTTTGGGTAAGCTGTCTGCAAAACCTTGAATTCTTTTAAGAGATGCAATGGGCACGTAGTTTTGGCACCCCAATAAGTAGCCAAACTTATTACAAAAGCTCTGGTTTCTGGCTCACATGCAATGCACTGCAAATTTCTGCATGCAATTCAGGCGCTCTATCACTGAGCTATCTATGGCTCTTCCCAAGGTTTCGGTGGGGGTTCTTTTTCTTTTGTGTTTTAAAATAGTGTTTCTAAAAAATTATGCACCATTTACATTTCATTCATTGTTAACTGCATGTCAGTTGAGGTGCTTTTAAGTAGAAAAACAGCTAGCAAACACAGTAAAGTGGGGGGAATCAAGAGGATGTGACCATTCAGTAAACACAAGAGGATACCTGGGCAGTGCTGGATCTTCCATTGAAATGAATGGGGAAGCCCAGGCCGGCAAGACTCTGGGTCTTACAAGCTCTAAATTGCTGCACACGGGGCCAAAGGAAGGCCAAGCCTTGTTTTCGCCTCTGCTTTTCTGCATTTGTCAGTGGAAAGTCCCGACATAAAGTGTGGAAGTCAGTCGACTGAAATTATGACACCTAAGTACACAATCTGCCGTGCCCAGATTTGGATTCTGCCTCGTACCTGCAGACTGGTCAGCAACAAGTGCTACGCTATACTGCTTTGGCACGGAAACTTTTTCTGTGCATTTAAGAGCCCGGGCACACCTCCCTGAAAATGCCACCCCCCTTTTCAATCTGAAATTGCTAAGAGCAGCCAGCTGGAACGCAGCCTCGAATGTCAGCATGTGGAATATTCCATGAGATGAGAGTTGAGTTTCAGGTCTGGCCAAAACGCAGGATTCTAGAAGGGCAGAAAAACTGTTCAAAGAAGGAAGCTTGTTTTTTCCAGCGTTTTGAGACCGGCTTGCTCCAGCTGAACGGAGTTTCTGCTCTTAAATCCCTACATGCAAAGAGGGACTTTGCCCCCGACTTCAAAAGAGGCCCAGCTCAGTCCCTGTGCCAAAAATCAGCGCAACCTTCCAAATCGACAACTGGCAAATCAAGTTTTGAAGGTGTGTGTCTGCTTTCAGGTGTAATTTCATCTGTAGTTTCTACGTTCTCTCCACACTTTCTGCACCTGCTCCTGTCTCCTCCACTACGTTCCGGCGTCTGGAGAGGAAACAGCGGCCGTGAACTGTGGTTTGCCTATTCAAGCATCGCAACAAACCATCTGTAGCGCAAACCATGGTTTGCACACCCACTGCAAGCCACGGTTTCCGATTCCACTTTGCGAGCCCTCGAGTTTCTCAACATTGCACCAGCCTTACTCTACACTTGTTTCATCCGAAATAGGACTTTTCCATCCATCACCCCTGGACATTCCTTTATAGTAACGGAAGGGGGTGGGAGACATTGGTACAGGATTCCTGTTTTTCCACATATCTCCATCATTCCCCAAGCTAAGTGAACTTTGGACAGATATACTTTCTGGCTTAAAAACACCTTAGCAGAGTGTTTCAACAAGTCTGTGTCCTTAGGTTTTCCAACAGGGCTGGAGAACTTAAATATATCACAGAATTGTAAAGTTGGGACACCAAGGGTCATCTAGTCCAACCCCCCGGAAGGCTGGAGTCCTGTCCATTGTCATCCCATGGTTGGGTTCGAACCACCGGCCTTCTGGTTAACAGCCAGACGCACTGACCCATTGTGCCCTGTGGCCCTTTTCCGGGGATGATGGGAACTGCAGTCCAGCCACAACGGAGAGGGCACTGGCTCCCGATCGCTAATTTAAGTTGTATAAAACCAACTGTTTGGGTCTGTTCAGGAAGTCAGCTTAAAACTGGCCCCCAGACTCCAGATGGTGGCGCTCACCTGACCTCCCAGAAGTCGAGTCACTGCTGCTTGCTGAGACGCAGAGGGTTGGGGGCAGCTGGGCGCAGAGCAAACACGCCGGCAGGAGTGCTGGAATGGCTCTGCCAGTGCGTCTGCACTGCACTGACCTCCCCAATGCCTCGTCCCTCTCCTTCTCTATAGCAACAGCAACAGCTGTCATGGAATCATGGAACTGCAGACTGGATTTGATTTAAATCAAATTGATTCAAATCATGATTGAAATCACTAGTCACTAAGAGTTGATTTAAATCGTTGTTTTTTACAGAAAGACTCATTCTTGCTGGTATAATCTTAATATTTGCAACAAGGGGAAAGTTTCACTTTTGGAATAATAAATGTTCAGAGTAGTTTTTACAGTTAAATCAAATATTACTGATTTGGTTACACTATTAGAAATACATAGACAGATAATTATGAAATTATTGTGAGGTTTAAAAACTTTTCTGCTGTACTTTATTGGAAGAAGAAAAATAATCCTTTCCTTAATAACATTTTAAACAATTTGTTTAACTAAAACAATAACATAATAGTATATGTATCCATGTTTGTTAACTGATGTGGTTACTTAGACTGAGTTTTAGCTCACATGAAAAACAAATCCTTATTTCCTGATGAATAGCCTTTGGACTATAATGTAACTTAAATACAAAAAGTATCTTCAGAAAGGTTTTTCCTACAAAAGCATTTTATTTTAAAAATCCAATCTGAAATTTAAAAAATCTTATTATTTGATTTTTATCCACCCTGCTTGGAAGGGACCCCAGGGGTCATCTAGTCCAACCCCGTGCAATGCAGGAATCTCAACTAAAGCATCCATGATAAGAGGGCCATCCAGATCAGATGCTTGCCCCTCGCCGTACCCCTATCCATGCCCCCCAGCAGTTATTCACCACATGCACTGCCTGCCTCCCTCCCTCCCCCCACTGCAATAAATATACTCTGGTTAAAAGGAACCCGTGGCTGCAGGCCGAGGTCCGTGGGAAAGCACGTTCAGCTTGGAAAAGCTTCTGCCAGGTTGCGAAATCGGACGCCTAGGAAGTTGGCCAGCTCTTTGGTCAAGCTGCTGACAAAGCTTGCAATTGTGAGATTTACAAATAGCCCGGGTGCACCTGTAGGATCTAAACGGCATTCTCTCTGCCTGCTTTCAGGCAAGCACAAAATGATGAAAGTCGGCACTGGAAACAAACTAATAATAATACAGTGGTACCTCGGGTAACAGATGCTTCAGGTTACAGACTCCGCTAACCCAGAAATAGTACCTCGGGTTAAGAACTTTGCTTCAGGATGAGAACAGAAATCGCGCGGCGGCAGCAGCAGTGGGAGGCCCCATTAAGTAAAGTTAAGGTTAAGAACAGTTTCAGGTTAAGAACAGACCTCCAGAACGAATTAAGTTCTTAACCCGAGGTATCACTGTAATAATATTATTTCTACTCCGCCAGCCACTCTGGGCGGCTTCCAACCAAAGATTAAAAGTGTATTAAAACATCGGTCATTAAAAACTTCCCTAAACAGGGCTGCCTTCAGATGTCTTCTAAATATCAAATAGTTGTTTTATTTCTTTGACATCTGATGGGAGGGCTTTCCACAGGGCGGGCACCACTACCGAGAAGGCCCTCTGCCTGGTTCCCTGTAGCTTTGCTTCTCACAGTGAGGGAACCGCCAGAAGGCCCTCGGTGCTGGACCTCAGTGTCCGGGCTGAACAGTGGAGGTGGAGACGCTCCTTCAGGACCGTTTAGGGCTTGAATGGTCAGCACAAACACTTTGAATTGGGCTCGACAATTCTAGCACAACAACAACATTGCAAGACAAAGCTTTCAATCTCCACAAAGTTCGTTCAGAGAAATCTTTATACACCAAATTAATATTGTAGAGACAAGCGAGTTTTTAAAATGGCCAGAGGTCAGGGTGTGGAGGGTGTGGTCTTCCAGATGTTGCTGACCACTTGCAAGGGCGGCTGGGGTTGATGGGAGTTGGGTTTTAGCAACATCTGGAGGACAAAGGCTCCCCATCCCTGCCCTAAGCGACTGCAGCAAGGGACTTTTAAGATATGTATCTGCAGAAGATCTTAACAGTCCAGCAACTTCATAAGCCAAAAAACCGAGAACCGATTTGCAGAAAGGCCAAATTGCATATAATTAAACATGTGCCTTAAAGCTCTGAGGAGCAATTGCTGGGGATCACAAATAGAAGAGAGTGCTAAATCTTGCTTGTGGGCTACCCAAAGTCATCTGGTTGATCCCCTGAGAAAAGGATGTGGGACTAGATTTAACACACTTTAAAAAAAAAACTGTATTTACTTGATTGCAAGAAAACCTCTAAGCCATGGGTAGGCAAACTAAGGCCCGGGGGCTGGATCCAGCCCAATTGCCTTCTAAATCTGGCCCGCAGACAGTCTGGGAATCAGCATGTTTTTACCTGAGTAGAATTGTGTCCTTTTATTTAAAATGCACCTCTGGGTTATTTGTGGTTATTTGTGGGGCCTGCCTGATGTTTTTACATGAACAGAATGTGTGCTTTTTTGAAAATGCATCTCTGGGTTATTTGTGGGGCATAGGAATTCGTTCTTTTCTTTCCCAAAATATAGTCCGGCCCCCCACAAGGTCTGAGGGACAGTGGACCGGCCCCCTGCCGAAAAAGTTTGCTGACCCCTGCATCTAAGCGGTTTACGCGTGCGCAAACGCAAAGAATTTAAACTATTGATTAAAAAAATATGACCGAATGATCCAAGAGATAATACAAATCTACAGTAGCTAAAAAGAAATAAAACAAACCCAACTTCTCTCAACATTTTAAGAGGAGGGAAGGAGCCTGCCTGGTGTGGATAACACAGGCAGTCCCAAAATATGGTGCCACCACACTCAAAGAAGGAACAAGCTTGTTTTCTCCTGCTCTGGAGGGTGGGACTTGAATTGAAAGGAGATTTCGACCAAACATCAGGAGGAACTTTCTGACAGTGTTTGACGGTGGAACGGTCTCGCTCTGGAGGTTGTGGACTCCTTCCTTGGAGGTTTTTAAGCAGAAGTTGGATGGACATCTGTCCTGGATGCTTAGGCTGAGATTCCTGCTTCGCAAGGGGATTGCACTACGATGACCCATTTTTGCAAGGCAGAATTGCACTGTAGGCTTTTTGGCAAACAAGATCTCAGACATCTGCAAGCAGGCCGTGGGCTGGCTGGGGCTGCCCTAACCCCACCCCATTCCACATGTTCCAAACAGACATATGCGGAGATGGACTGGTTTCTAAGCAGGGAGTCTACTATCCAGCTGTGTTCTGACTGAAACTTCCTCTTAGCATATTGAGCTTTTTGGGGGAGGGGGGGTCAGTTTGCTCCCCCCAAAGCTGCTTTTCTAAGCAGTTAACCCAATACACTGCAGTTTGGGGAGCCTGGTTGCCCAAGAGGACACTTGAGAGCAGCACTCTAGTTCTGAACTTGAAGCATGGGAAGTCCTATTAAAAATTTATAATTTGGCAGAATATTTGGATTATTTGATACGTAAAGGTCCGCATAGTTAAAGCTATGGTTTCCCCAGTAGTGATGTATGGAAGTGAGAGCTGGACCATAAAGAAGGCTGATCGCCGAAGAATTGATGCTTTTGAATTATGGTGCTGGAGGAGACTCTTGAGAGTCCCATGGACTGCAAGAAGATCAAACGCATCCATTCTTAAGGAAATCAGCCCTGAGTGCTCACTGGAAGGACAGATCCTGAAGCTGAGGCTCCAAGACTTTGGCCACCTCATGAGAAGAGAAGACTCCCTGGAGAAGACACTGATGCTGGGAAAGATGGAGGGCACAAGGAGAAGGGGACGACAGAGGACGAGATTGTTGGACAGTGTTCTCGAAGATACCAGCATGAGTTTGACCAAACTGCGGGAGGCAGTGGAAGACAGGAGTGCCTGGTGTGCTCTGGTCCATGGGATCATGAAGAGTCGGACACGACTAAATGACTAAACAACAACAACATATGTATAATGTGGAATATTTAATGTGATTGGATTGGATTGTTAAAGTGGAAAATTTAATAAAACTGACTTTAAAAAAAAAAAAAGAGTAGCACTCTAAAACTGCAAACACAGAAAGTAATGATTAAGTTTCCCTGATGATGAAACAGGGAAGAGGATTCCCTTCGGTTCATTCCATGGCGTGACTTCTGTTTGAAATGAAGGGAACTTCGAACCCTGCTGTGTTTTCTTTCGCAGCATAAAAAGGAACCTGGGCTAGTTTTGCTTTTTTTTTTTTTTTACCAGACTGGTTCTTTTTGGAGTTGACAGAACTCCACAAATGAAACCAGAAAAAAGCCCAAAACTCCCTGACGCCTCCATTGTGGTTTGCAAAGATATCTGTCAAGTGATCTCCCCTTCCAGCCCACGCAGCGGGAGTCGGGAATTTGTGGGTCACAGAATCTTAGAATTGTAGCGCTGGAAGGGGACCTTTAATTCAGTGTTGTCTACACTGACCGGCAACAGCTCACCAGGAATTATTTGTTTTATTGCTGCATTTTATACCCCACGCCTTTCTTGCAAGGAGCTTAAGGCGGTGTATGCAGTTCCTCTCCTACTCTTCGTTTCATCCTCACGACAACCCTTTGAGGTCCAGTATACCTGAAGGAGCGTCTCCACCCCCATCATCCAGCCCGGACACTGAGATCCAGCATCGAGGGCCTTCTGGCTGTTCCTTCGCTGCAAGAAGCCAAGTTACAAGGAACCAGGCAGAGGGCCTTCTCGGTAGTGGCACCCGCCCTGTGGAATGCCCTCCCACCAGATGTCAAAGAGAAAAATAACTACCAAACTTTTAGAAGACATCTGAAGGCAGCCCTGTTTAGGGAAGCTTTTAATGTGTAATAGGTTATTATATTTTAGTGTTTTGTTGGAAGCTGCCCAGAGTGGCTGGGGAAACCCAGCCAGATGGGCGGGGTATAAATAATGAATTATTATTATTATTATTATTATTATTATTAGAAGTAGGACTGGGCCGAGGCTGAACAACTGGCCCAAGGCCACCCAGTGAGCTTCGTGGCTCTGTTAAGGATTTGAACCCAGTCCATCGCTCTAACTGCTACACCGCCCTTAAACCACAGCCACCGGTGGCCTCACCTGTGCACCTAAGTTCTGCCCCTCACCTCAGCTTCCTGTGAACAGTGGTAGTCCATGCCTTCCTTCCTAGCGACCTTCTTGAGGCTTCTGCGGGGCTCCCCATATTTTCAAGGCCTCTGCCGCTCCGCTCTTGCCATTTTTCCAAGGCAGGGGCAATCTGGCGTTTTTGCTTTTATGCAGAAGGGCAGAGACAGGAAGTCACTCGCAAGCAGAAGCAAGACATGAAGTGACTCACTGAGGGAGGGAGGGTAGTTCCCTGTGTCATATCACCACTCCCCACCTTGGGTCAGTTCCTGTGATGATGCAAAACATATAGCTTCTTGCCTGCATCTTGCAAAAGGAGATAGCTGCCGGTCTAGTAAATACTCAGGACTGCTTCAGACATTACGCTGCAAATGGTATTTTAAGTGCACACACACGTAATGTGCAAATGCCACAAACAAGCTTTTCCGACTCTCGGCAATCTCTTAAAGATCGTTTTATGCCAACAGGCTTTTGCAGCTGGTTACCTATTGCTTTTTTGAACGGCTAGCCGCTTTTATGACAATCTGCCTTGCTTTTACAGTGATACCTCGGGTTACATACGCTTCAGGTTACAGACGCTTCAGGTTACAGATTCTGCTAACCCAGAAATTTTACCTTGGGTTAAGAACTTTGCTTCAGGATGAGAAGAGAAATCGTGCGGCGGCAGCAGGAGGCCCATTAGCTAAAGTGGTGTTTCAGATTAATAACAGTTTCAGGTTAAGAACAGACCTCTGGAACGAATTAAGTTCTTAACCCAAGGTACCACTGTAATTGGTTTTTTTGCGCTCGAATGCTGTAAAAGGGTAAAGGTAAAGGACCCCTGGATGGTGAAGTCCAGTCAAAGGCGACTATGGGGTTGCAGTGCTCATCTCGCTTTCAGGCTGAGGGAGCTGGCATTTGTCCTCAGAAAGCTTTCCGGGTCATGTGGCCAGCAGGACTAAACCGCTTCTGGTGCAACGGAACACCGTGATGGTTAAGTGGTGCTTCAGGTTAAGAACAGTTTCAGGTTAAGAACGGACCTCCAGAACAAATTAAGTTCTTAACCCAAGGTACCACTGTATGTGAAAACAGTCAAGATCCAAGGATCCCAAGGCACATACCTCCAGATGTTGGAGACGCCAGGCGCCATCCTGGCACCCGGGCATCTTCGCTTGGCCACAAGCGGCCGATAGCCAGGTGCAAAATACACCTTGCGAATTTCGAACGCTGTCTCTGGGGCTTTTTTCTGAACAACCGGCAACTGCACCTGCATGCAGCCAACCTCTCCTCCGCCCTTTTCATGCCTCTCCTGGTTCTGGGAGACCAGGAGGGAGAGGAGCTTATCACAGCAGGAGGGAGACCCACCCCTGCACCTCTTTGCCAGACTGACCCATCTCTGCCTCTTGGCCTCCGTCCTCTCCTGCTGCAGCTTCTGCCTCTGATTCTGGACTTCTCTCTTCTGCAGACTCTCCCAGCTGACTAAGCCCTATGACCTCTTTAGCTTCCAACACCACCTCCTCTCAGTCTTCTCCCTCTGACCACTCATTGTTGTCCCACCGCCAATCCCTGGGCTCACAGCCCCTTTCTGCAGCCAGAGGACCCAGGGAAGGGCTTCTAAGAATCATCTCGTAAAGCTCACAGGGGAGAAAGCAGTCCTGAAGGTAGCAGGGTGAGTCTCAAGCTGTATAGGACTTCAAAGGTTAAAATCCAGAACTGTGTCCTTGGAAGGGACAAGGCGTCAAGGCAGCTGGTGGGATGTGAAGAGTCAAACTCTTAGGGCAAGGTCCAGCAGGGATTTCTCCTGTGCAAGCTCCGTTGAAATGAAGGGGGTGTCAGAAGCAAGCCACCACTAAACCACCACTTCTTTATTAGAAGAAACAGGATGTGCTCAGGTCTATTTGTTGTTGTTTAGTCGTTTAGTCGTGTCCGACTCTTCGTGACCCCATGGACCAGATCACGCCAGGCACTCCTGTCTTCCACTGCCTCCCGCAGTTTGGTCAGTCTCATGTTTGTAGCTTCGAGAACAGGCAGGTCTATAGTGCACAGAACCAGGTCTATAGTGCACAGCAACTCCTCTTCAATAGATCTGCCCCTATGAGGCAGTTGCAGAACCTTCCCACAGCTGCTTAAGACAACTCCTCTCCTGGGTTTTACCCAAGCAATCTGAGACTATGCTGGCATTGCCTGCCTTACCTCCTCCCTCTTCATGCGTCTCCTGGTCCTGGCAGACCAGGCAGGAGGGGAGCTGGTCACAGCAGGAGCGGGAGACCCCTGTGCTTCTTCTCAACCAGAGCCAGGGCTTTTTCAACACTGGCTCCGGCCTGGTGGAACGCTCTGCCTCATGAGACCAGGGCCCTGCAGGATCTGATTTCTTTCCGCAGGGCCTGTAAGACAGAGTTGTTCCACCTGGCCTTTGACTTGGGAGTCAATTTGATTCCCTCCCCCTTCTTCTTGTTTCCTTTCTCCTCCTGTGATGAGGCTGCGTTTTAATGTTTCAATGTTTTAATGTTGTATTTTAATCTTGTTTTCCAGTTGTATTCATTCAACTTGTTTTTATTATTGCCTCGCAAGACAAAAAACTCGCTAGACGAAAGGGTTTTTTGTTTTTTGAGCTGCTTCGCAAGACGATTTTCCCTATGGGCTTGCTTCGCAAGACGGAAACGTCTTGCAAGTTTGTTTCCTTTTTCTTAACACCGTTAATACAGTTGCGACTTGACTTCGAGGAGCAACTCATAGAACGCGGTATGGTAGCCTTTCTTGAGGTTTTTAAAGACTTTGGTGATTTTTGAAGCTTTTCCAAAACTTTCCCGACACCGTGCTTTGCGAGACGAAAAAAATCGCAAAATGACAAAACTCGCGGAACGAATTAATTTCGTTTTGCGAGGCACCACTGTATTATTATTCACCAACCTGACTCATCTCCCTTTCTTCAGCTTCAGCTTCTGGACTGCTCTCTGCCACAGACTCTCCCTGCTCACCAAGCCCTGTTGCCTCTTTAGCTTCTGACACCTCCTTTCCCCAGTCTTCTCCCTCTGACCACTCATGGTCTTCCTACTACCACTGCCCAGGCTCTGAGCCTTCCTCTCTTGGGGGTTCCCCAGCTGGTTTCTTCCACCATTCCCCTGCGTCAAACCAGCCCATGACGTACAACCACCATTGGGGCAACCAGGGATCAGGCAGGGGAAACATAGCGATTTCAGAAATTCCTGCAGCAGATGGAAAGCCTCAGAGCGCAAGTTAAATGTTAACGGGGAACCGAGCCAATTTGGTCCTTTACTATTTAAACACGCACGCAACCCAACACATGCTTCATTCATTACACAGGAAGAGAGAGGTCTGTGGGCAAAATCTCTCTTGTGTGGGGAGGACTTCAGGACACACTGGGAGGGGCAGTGGAATTATGCTGACGCAAAAAAACAACAACAAGAAAATGCTGTTGCAAAAAACAGAGTTATTAAATAAACAGATAAAATTGACTTACTCTGTAATAAAACCAGGGAGAATTAAGGGACAAACAAACACCAGTGCAAAGGACCGTCATCCCAGTAACTTTCCATTCATCTGTGAGAATCCAAGAGGCTGGGAACAAATCTATTCCTGCTGAGCAACTGAGGTAAAAGAGCAGCGATACCTTTTTACTTCCACGGGCAAAAGTAAAATTGCAAGAGAGCAGCACACTTCTCTCCCAAACCACTACAGTGGGAGTCTAAGAACAAAGAACACGGCCTTATAACCAGGGAAGGAAATGTCAGGGAAACTGCTCTCTGGATTCGGCCTTTAGGCCATACACCACCTTGTTATGTTTTAGAATGTAACCCATGAGATCGCTTTGCCCCATACATGCCCAGTCGACTCCTTAGGTCAGTGGTGCCGCATACTAGCTGCACATCTGTAAGAACTTGAGTGTTTTGTGTGGCAACTTTGGAACTCCCTGCCTATTGATAGCAGGCAGGAACCGTCGTTGCTTTCTTTTCGGCCATTGCTAAAGCAGTTCATATTTAGACATGCCTGCCCAGATGCTTGGAAAGTTTGTACGAGCTTTGATTTTTTGTTCTTGTCATTTAAATTTGTGTACCACTGGTCTCGGGGTGCCTACAACATAAAATCCCAATACAGTGGTACTTCGGGTTACATAAGCTTCAGGTTACACACTCCACCAAGCCAGAAATAGTGCTTCAGGCTAAGAACTTTGCTTCAGGATAAGAACAGAAATCGTGCTCTGGTGGTGCGGCAGCAGCAGGAGGCCCCATTAGCTAAAGTGGTGCTTCAGGTTAAGAACAGTTTCAGGTTAAGTACGGACCTCCAGAACGAATTAATTACTTAACCCGAGGTACCACTGTATATAAAGACAAAATACATAATAAAAATAAAAACCGAGAACAACCCACTAGTCCTCCCCTCCCCTTTTGATTTGTTTTAGTCTATTATTTTGCAGTTTTAACCCTTGAATTACAGTGGTACCTTGGTTCTCAAACTTAATCCATTCCGGAAGTACGTTCCAAAACTAAAGCGTTCCCAA
The DNA here is from genome assembly GCF_964188315.1 of Podarcis muralis. Lineage (NCBI taxonomy): Eukaryota > Metazoa > Chordata > Lepidosauria > Squamata > Lacertidae > Podarcis > Podarcis muralis. The sequence goes on from NC_135663.1 coordinate 11,061,439, forward strand.
ACCAAGGCGCACTTTCCCATAGAAAGTACAGTGGACCCTCCGGTTACGAATTAAATTTGTTCTGGGGTCCGTCCACAACCCGAAAAGTCTGTAGGCAGAGGCGCCGCTTCTGCACACACGTGTGCCACGGCTGAGCATTTTTGCGCATGTGCGCAGAGCACTTCTGCACATGCAGTGAAACCCGGGTTTGCCGCATTCGTAACCCGAAAGTTACTTATCCCGAGTGGTACATTAACTAGAGGGTCCACTGTAATGCAAAATGGATTAATCCGTTCCAGACTTTTAAAAACAACCCTTAAACGGCAATTTAACATGAATTTTACTATCCAAGAAGACCACTGATCCATAAAATGAAAGCAATAAACAATGTACTACAGTCACACAATCAATCAATCAATCAATCAGTAGGTAGCTGGACTGGGTTCCAAGCAGTCACAAAAACAAAACAAAAAAGTCACAACACAAAAATGCAAAATAAATAGCAAAACCAGACCACAGCGTTAACACTCAAAACGGAAGTGTGGCACTCAAATCAGAAGCACAACACTCAAAATGGAGCACGTTCACAAACTGGAACACTGACTTCTGGGTTTGCAGTGTTTGGGTTCCAAGTTGTTTAAGTACCAAGCCATTTGAGAACCAAGGAACCACTATGGCTGTGAATGTTTTAGCGAGTAGTTTATCGTTTCATCTTTTGGGGGGTAATGCGCCCTGAGGTTGTTGGTTTTTTTTCTGCAGTCAAGCAGTACAGTATATAAAAAACCAAAACCAATCCCACACTCCCAGCTGCCATTCATTCCAAGGAAGCATTTGCAAAAGTGCCTAATGTTAATGAGCAGAGAGAGTGGTCTCCAGCCTTCCTCTCTTGGGATTAGAGGCTGATCCCAGACCCAGCTGCTTGGGGTTGGTTCCCCCCCCCCCCAAGACCTCAGCAGGTGCTCAGAAGGAGCAGATGTGCTCCAGCGATGCCGCGGGGCACCCGAAGGGCATTTTCCCACACCGCTCTTCACAGGCAAATCCCAGGCCCCTTAGAAGGGAGGGGAAGGCAGGCAAGCAGAGACCGCCAGCCCCATCTAACCTAAAAAAATATATGTTAATCTTGGAGCCCGCTGCCAGTTTTCTAAATTGAACATCTGCCAAATGGAAGAGACAGAGAAGGATTCAGGTCTGTATTAGGAAAGTAAATCAGCAAGAAAGGGGGGGAGGAGGGCCCCCCCATCTATATGCAAGCACTTAAAAAGGGACATTTTCAAGTCAATGCAAAGCACAGGCTGTGTGGAGCCAAGGGTTGCCCTGGCGACTTGCCAACCTGCCTGAGGACTCCAACTAATTTCCAGAGATATATATATAGAATATATACACACGCACAGAGTCAGTTTTTGATCAGATGCATGCTTTAAAAAGTAAAATTTTAAAAACAAAACAGGAATTATGTCTAGCAGTTTATAAGGCATGCATGCAAAAGGAGGGTTTGTGGCAGAGGGGGAACTTATTTTCATTTGCTTATGATCCTAAGTGGCTGCAAGGCTCCTGTTCCACAGTGCCAGTCAAAAGCGGGCACACAGCCTTCTCTTCGAAAGTGGGCAGCCGCAGTCCAGTGGCACAGCGTTTGTTCCGCAAGCAGAAGGTCCCAGGTTCAATCCCCAACAACTCTGGGTAGTTGTAAACCGCTTTGGATATTTTAAAATATAAAGTGGTATAAAAATGCTTTTACATGCCACAACAGCAGCAAGAATACTTATTGCAAAGTATTGGAAGACACAAGATCTACCCACCCTGGAAGAATGGCAGATGAAGGTGATGGACTATATGGAACTGGTGGAAATGACTGGCAGAATCCGAGACCAGGGAGAAGAGTCGGTGGAAGAAGATTGGAAGAAATTTAAAGACTATCTACAGAAATACTGCAAAATTAATGAATGTTAGAATGATGTTGGATTGAAGTTAAGTGGCTTTTAGCAGTAATGTGATAAAGGAATGTGTAAAAATGGATTGTTAACAGGTGATAATCTAAAGTTATAATATATTAAGATTAAAGATTAGGATAAAAACAAAGAGGGAAAGGATTTGCTGAACCAACTAATTGAACTGGAATACAAAAAAGGGAGGTGTGAGGAGGTCTGGGGAACAAGCAAATGAAAGATAAGATACGGAAAGATTGAATTGTTTTTAACTGTTTTTACTTTGTATTTTCTCTTTTTCTTTTTTCTTTTTGTAACATTTTGAAAACTTTAATAAATATCTTTTAAAAAATAAAATAAAAATGCTTTTACATAGATGAAGTTAATTGAAATTACATGACAATGTCTGCTTTGGTACGTGTCTTCATCTTAAAAACGATGATTCAAGACAGAGGAAATTGAGCAGTAAAGTGTGAACACCCCACCCATTAAATGTGTATCTCAACTTTGCTCTCACCATTCGCTCTGTTGGCTAAAGATGGTTAGGATATAAGCAATGTAACTTGCAAACTTATGCACGCTTAAGCAAGGAGCAAGCCCCACCGAGCACAGCGGAGCTTACATCTAAGTAAGCATGCCGAAGTCTTTGCTCTAGCACTGCAAGCCTAGATAGGTCTACTCAGAAGTAAGTCCCACTGAATTCAGTGGGACTCACTCCCAGGTAAGCATGTGTACGACTGCAGCCATAAAGCAATACAATAAGTACAGTGGTACCTCAGGTTACATACGCTTCAGGTTATAGACTCCGCTAACCCAGAAATAGTGCTTCGGGTTAAGAACTTTGCTTCAGGATGAGAACAGAAATCATGCTCCGGCGGCACGGCAGCAGAAGGCCCCATTAGCTAAAGTGGTGCTTCAGGTTAAGAACAGTTTCAGGTTAAGTACAGACCTCAGGAACAAATTAAGTACTTAACCTGAGGTACCACTGTAAGTAATTTTGAAGCCCTAATTGTGCAGAAGAAAATGATGACCCATTGTAGACATATACATTTCCCCTATTTTTTATATTATAATAAATAAGCATTATTTGCACTTGGAAGAAGAGCTATTTTACCTCTTGCAAGCTGAAAAATTCAGCCAGCGTCTTAATGGCATGCCATCGAGGTTCATGAAATAGGAAGCAATTATTTAGATTGGCACGTAAAACGTAAGCTCTTGCCATTTGTTCACGATGACTCATCCACTGGCCTGGCTCTCAAGAACACCTATGAAATGTCCTGGCAATACTTCACAACTCCTGGGCTCATTTGCATCACGCCACCAGACCTAGCCCAACTCTTACCATGCTATTCAGCGCAGCTGATCTTTGGGTGTCAACTTCCCAGATTTAAAAACCTCCCCAGCCGGGGAGGTGTAATGAAAGGACCGTGTTCAGAGCATCTGTGAAAGGACTGGGGCACCATTTGTAGCTCAAGGGCCACATCCCCTTCTAGGCAATCTTTCTGGGGCCACATGCCAGTGGTGGGCAGGGCCAGAAGCAAAACTGGGCGGAGCAAGCGATGCAAATTTTACCTTTGTGCAGTAGGCTGCTTTCTACATGCACTCATACACACCATTGTCTAGCAGTGTTAGAAACTCAGATATAGCTCATCGCCAAATGGTCCCTTAAACCTGGGTTACGGAATGTCTAGGCGCCTCTTTTTTTGCAGTGAAATGTATTATTTCTATTATTATTCATTTCGTTTCTGTCACGCTTTATGTTTTAAAGGGGGGGAAATCTCAAAGCGGCTTAAGGTAAAGATAAAGGGACCCCTGACCATTAGGTCCAGTCGTGGCCGACTCTGGGGTTGTGGTGCTCATCTCCCTTTATTGGCTGAGGGAGCCGGCGTACAGCTTCCGGGTCATGTGGCCAGCATGACTAAGCTGCTTCTGGCGAACCAGAGCAGCACACGGAAACGCTGTTTACCTTCCCGCCAGAGCGGTACCTATTCATCTACTTGCACTTTGATGTGCTTTCGAACTGCTAGGTGGACAGGAGCTGGGACCGAGCAACGGGAGCTCACCCCGTCACAGGGATTCAAGCCGCTGACCTTCTGATCAGCAAGTCCTAGGCTCAGTGGTTTAACCCACAGTGCCACCTGCGTCCCAGGGCCTCAAAGCGGTTTACTACGCATTAAAACGTCAAATAAAACAATCCAGAATAAAACAAACAGCAGCAGGAAGCTAGTGTGGTGTTGTGGTTAGGGGACTGGACTAAGACCTGGGAGATCAGGGTTCAAATCCCCACTCAGCCATGAAGCTCATTGGGTGACCTTGGAGTCAGTCACAACCTCTTAATCTACCTCACAGGGTTGTTGCAGGGATTAACTGAAGAGGGGTATGTGAACCATGTCCTCCTCAGAGAAAAAGGCGGTATATAAACTCAATAAACAAGCTTTTCTGCTTACCTGCTTAAGAAAGCCGGAGAGGCCAGCCAGATGGGAGATGTCAGTCGCCCACCTGGCATCCATTGGTCACAATCGGAACCTGTGCCAGTTGCAAAACGCACCTGGTGCCTGGCTAATTTTTAACACTGCTCTCTAGCCTCCAACCAGAGGATGGGGCACCACCAGAGTTCACCATCTAGCCACAAATCTTAGCTCAGTGGCAGAGATTTTGCTTTTTATGCAGGACGTCCCAACCAGCAACTCCAGGTAAAATTGGGAGATTCCTATCTGAGAAACTGAAGACCCGCTGCCAATCTGTGTAGACGATATTGAGCTAGATGGACCAATGGTATAAAGATCACTTCCTGGTGCAACTGGACTTCCCCGCGACCCTTCCCCTCTGCAGGGAGGTGGGACCGATTTGGATGGTCTGCCCCCGCTACTTAATGGATCCAATTGGCTTCCAGAGAGTGGTAGGGGATGTTTTATCCAAGTTGATGGCCTTTCAGCTGATTCCCTGGTGGCCCGCTGGAATGTGGAGTTAACCAGGGCTATTGACTGTCTGGCTCCGAAGCGCCCTCTCCGATTGCATGGAGCCCGGACAGCCCCTGTGGTTTTCCCCAGAGCTGAGGGCGATGAGGGCGGTTCCCTCATTGCGAGAAGTGAGGTTACAGGGAACCAGACAGAGGGCCTTCTCGGTAGTGGCGCCCACCATGTGGAACACCCTCCCTTCAGGGAAGTTTTTAATATTTAATGCTGTACTGTTTTTAACATTTGATTGGAAGCCGCCCAGAGTGGCTGGGGAAACTCAGCCAGATGAGCGGGGTATGTATGTATGTATGTATGTATGTATGTATGTATGTATGTATGTATGTATAAATATATAAAGGTAAAGGTACCCCTGCCGGTACGGGCCAGTCTTGACAGACTCTAGGGTTGTGCGCTCATCTCACTCTAGAGGCCGGGAGCCAGCACTGTCCGAAGACACTTCCGGGTCACGTGGCCAGCGTGACGAAGCTGCTCTGGCGAGCCAGCGTATATAGGCAGTTTCCTATTAGCTCAGTCGTTGGGACATGAAGTTCTTAATCTCAGGTTCATGGGTTTGAACCCCACGTTGGACAAAAGATTCCTGCATTGCAGGGGTTTAGACAAGACTACACTCATGGTCCCTTTCAACTCTGCAGTTCTAGGGTTCTGTAAATGAACTCAGGCTTCCATGCAGAGCAACTAAAGGCTGCTCAGCTCTTTGAAAGATGAACTCCGCTCCCCGCACTGGAAACGTTCAGAGTTAATTGCCAAGGAGATCTCTTTCTTCTGTCCGGGGACCCAAGCCAATGAGCTGACGAAGAGCTGGGAAGCCCCTGGTTGAAATCCCACATCAGTCACCAATTCAATAAGGCAAACTGCTTGCCACCATTGCCTTAGCCTCACATCTCCAATACGGAAGATAAAGACTACCAAATTGCCTTATTAGGTTCTTCCAAGAATGGTTAAGAAACTGAAACAGGACAACCTCCCCCCCCCCCCCAAAAAATTATATACCTTATTTTTCGCTCTATAGGGCGCATTGGACCATAGGACGCACCAGACCATAGGAGGGGGAGAACAGGGGGCTTGTGGGGCTGGCAGTGGGGGGAAGCGCTGTGTTCCCCCACCGCTAGCCTCAAAGATCCCTGAAGCCTTTGGAGCGCAGTGGGACCTCGCGCTGCGCTCCAAAGGCTTTGGGTTCCTTTCGCTGACCCAAAGCCTTTGGAGCGCAGCGCGAGTTCCCGCTGCACTCCAAAGGCTTGAGGCTTCGGGAACAGCCTTTGTAGCCATCCCGAAGCTAGAACAGTGAGATGGAGGGCTGCGCAGCGGCCCGTCTCGCTGTTCTGGCTTCAGGGTCAGCCTTTGTAGCCTGCGCAGGGCAGCGGAGTGCCTTCACCCCGCTGCCCTGCAGAGGCTTTGTGCAGCTAACCCCAAAGCCTTTGGAGCGCAGCGCGAGGTCCCACTGCGCTCCAAAGTCTTCAGGTGGCTATCCCTGAAGCCAGGAGAGCGAGAGGGATTGGTGCGCACCGACCCCTCTCGCTCTCCAGGCTTCAGCGAAAGCAACGCATAGCCTCCGGAGCGCGTGCTGAAGCCAAGGAGCCTGCATTCGCTCCATAGGACGCACAAACATTTCCCCTTCATTTCTGGAGGGGGGAAAGTGCGTCCTATAGAGCGCAAAATACAGTAAATGCCAGGAATGAGAGAAGAACGTAAAAAGGCTCAAACTAAAGGCCTGTTTAATCCAGCATTGTTTACAAGGGTGCCATCACCAAAAAGCCCATTTGTGGCTTCTAGCAATGGTCATTCAAAGGCATACTCAGGGCTTTTTTTCAGCCAGAGCTCAGCACCATTGCCATTCTAAGAGAACAAGAGAGAAGAAGAATAAATAATAATAATAAATTATTTATATCCCGCCCTCCCCAGCCGAAGCCGGGCTCAAAGCGGATGACAACAATAAGTTCATGGTGAGCTCCAAACACCTCCTTTTCTAGAAAAAATAGCACTGGGCACACTGTGTACTGAACCCAGAGGTAGAACATCATAGCTAGGAGCCATCAATTGTCTCGTCCTCCATGAATTTATTGAGCTTTCTTTTAAAGCTGTCAAAGTTGACGGCCGTCGCTATAACTTGTCGCAGCAGAAGTGTTTGCTTTCTGTCTGTCCGGAAACTCTCACCATCCAGATTCATTCGATGATCCTAGGTTCCCAGTATTATGAGAGATTGGAGGGTGAACACTTCTCTCAATCTGTTTTCTCCATGCCTAATTTTATATATCTCTATACCCTTGAGCTGAAAAAGTCCTGTTCCTTCCTCGTCCGTGTCAACATTAAGAAAAAGAGGTAGGAATAGGAACAGCGATATATATGCCAACTGTCCCGGGATCAAGTGACTTTTCTTCTTTAAAGTTCTCAACGCTCTTAACCTAGCTCAAGGTTGTCCTCTGAACTTAACTGACAATCAATCACAGCCAGTCCATCATTTGAAAAATAAGACTTTAGAGCCGTCTTGCCTGAAAACGACAACTAGACATTCTGCTTCGGTAACTGTAACTCTGGTTCAAGGACCCATTTGGCACCTAGATTACATGTCTGAGTTTCTAACACTGTTCTAGAGTTAGGGGTGAGCAGTGCCAACACCTTGGTTTAAGAACAGCTTAGTTTATGAACAACTTGGATTAAGAACGCTACAAGCCCAGAAGAAGTAGGTGTTTTGGATTGTGAACTTTGCCTTGGAATAAGAACATGTTCCGCTTCCTGTTGAGCGTATTCCATTTATACATTGAGTCCCCCGCTGCTTTGGGAAAGCACGCCTTGGTTTAAGTACGCTTTGATTTAAGAACGGACTTCCAGAATGGATTAAGTTCATAAACCAAGGTACCACTGTACTAGACTGTTGAGGGTTGTTTAAAACCTAAGAAGACTGCCTGCCCTAGCGCTCTAAAGAGGACCTCTCCAAAACTGAGTACAGTGGTACCTCAGGTTATAGATGCTTCAGGTTACAGACTCCGCTAACCCAGAAATAGTACCTCGGGTTAAGAACTTTGCTTCAGGATGAGAACAGAAATCGCACAGCGGCAGCATTAGCTAAAGTGGTGCTTCAGGTTAAGAACTGTTTCAGGTTAAGAATGGACCTCCAGAATGAATTAAGTTCTTAACCCGAGGTACCACTGTAAAATGGCAAATGGAATTCAATGTAAAACAAGTGTGATGTGATGCATGCTCCTGGGGTTTGAAATGGCGGTGACTGACCAGTAAGTAGCCGAGACCTTGGGGTCATAATGGACAGCTCAATGAAGACGCTGGCCCCGTGGGCAGTCTTTGCAAGAGGTCTTCTGAACCAGCCAGGCAACCCCAACGACTAGCACAACCACAAGCGGGGGGGAAAGGTTGTTGGGGCGGATGATCCACCTGCCCTCAACACAAGGCAAACAGGTTAATTCTGTGCTCCGAACACCACCAGGTAATTCTGTACTCCCACCCATTAGCCACACACACACACACACACACACACCCCGGAGGCAAAATGGCCCATTCCCAACCCTCCCCTACAATAGACCAGTCCGTTCCGCTTCCAGCCCTGCCTGCTGGGAAAAAGGCAGCGGGGCTGACCTTCTGGTGGTTTTCGGGACATTTTGTTGCCGGATTTACAGCCGGGATTTGACAAGAGGAGTGCAAGCCGGCACGTCCTGCAGCCAAATGCCCCTGGAGTATTTTGTTGTCCTGATGGTAGGCTTTATAATGCTCCAGATTTATTGCAGGACACATGTGGGGAGGGAAACAAACAGAAGAGTCTCCAGAAAAAAACAACCCAGCAATTGCAAATGCAGGCCAACTGACTCAGATGAAGGGATTCCTTTGCAAGGGAGAATCTGCTGGAGGGAGGGTGCTTAACCCTTTACCGTCTCAAATTAGAGGCTGACACAGGATTGGGAATTCTGTAGAGATGCTGTCCAATATCTATTTACTCTCCCTGAGTGAATACAGTGGTACCTCGGGTTAAGTACTTAATTCGTTCCGGAGGTCCGTACTTAACCTGAAACTGTTCTTAACCTGAAGCACCACTTTAGCTAATGGGGTCTCCTGCTGCTGCCGTGCCGCCGGAGCCTGATTTCTGTTCTTATCCTGAAGCAAAGTTCTTAACCTGAAGCACTATTTCTGGGTTAGTGGAGTCTGTAACCTGAAGCGGCTGTAACCTGAAGCATATGTAACCTGAGGTACCACTGTACAGTGGTGCCTCGCAAGACGAAATTAATTCGTTCCGCAAGTTTTTTCTTCTTGCGAGTTTTTCGTCTTGCGATGCACGGTTTCCCATAGGAATGCATTGAAAATCAATTAATGCGTTCCAAGGGAAACCGCCTTCAGACCAGGTCCAGGGACAGTCTCTCCCCCGACCTCTTCTGAAGGCTGGGGGGGGGGGGGACAAGGGCTTCTGAAGGCTGGGGGGGCTGGGGGGGAACAAGGGCTTCGCTGCCGACCCCCAGCATTTTAAAATCTCACCGGGACACGGGGAGATTTTAAAATGCTGGGGGTCGGCAGCGAACACTTCGCTGATCCCGGGACGGCAGGCAGATCTGCACCGCCATCCAGAGCGGGGCGGGACTTAGCGCCCCGCTCGGGATGGCGGCACACATCTGCCTGCAGTCCCGGGACGGCAGACAGCTCTGCGCTGGCATCCAGAGCGGGGCGGGACTTAGCGCCCCGCTCGGGATGGCGGCACAGATCTGCCTGCAGTCCCGGGACGGCAGACAGCTCTGCGCTGGCATCCAGAGCGGGGCGGGACTTAGCGCCCCGCTCAGGATGGCGGCATAGATCTGCCTGCAGTCCCGGGACGGCAGACAGCTCTGCGCTGGCATCCAGAGCGGGGCGGGACTTAGCGCCCCGCTCGGGATGGCGGCACAGATCTGCCTGCAGTCCCGGGACGGCAGACAGCTCTGCGCTGGCATCCAGAGCGGGGCGGGACTTAGTGCCCCGCTTGGGATGGCGGCGCAGATGTGCCTGCAGTCCCAGGACTGCAGGCAGCTTTGCGCGGCCATCTGGAGCGGGGCGGGCTTCGCCCCCGGCTCCCGATGGCCGCGCAGAGCTGCGCTGATCCCGGGACGGCAGACAGCTCTGCGCCGCCATCCCGAGCGGGGCGGGACTTAGCGCCCCGCTCGGGATGGTGGCGCAGATGTGCCTGCAGTCCCGGGACTGCAGGCAGCTTTGCGCGGCCATCTGGAGCGGGGCGGGCTTCGCCCCCGGCTCCCGATGGCCGCGCAGAGCTGCGCTGATCCCGGGACGGCAGACAGCTCTGCGCCGCCATCCCGAGCGGGGCGGGACTTAGCGCCCCGCTCGGGATGGTGGCGCAGATCTGCCTGCAGTCCCGCGACTGCAGGCAGCTTTGCGCGGCCATCTGGAGCGGGGCGGGACTTCTCTGCTGTCCCGGGGAGATTTTAAAATGCTGGGGGTCGGCAGCGAACGCTTCGCTCCCGCCCACCAGCATTTTAAGATCGCCCGGGGCAGCGGAGAAGTCTCCGCTGTCCCGGGAAGGCAGGCGGGGGGGGAGCAAAGACTTTTGACCCCCGCCGGCCTTCAGAAGAGGTCCAGGACCTCTTCTGAAGGCCGGCTGTGGGCGAAAGTCTTTGCTCCCGACCGCCAGCAATTTAAAACAGGTCCCCGGAGATTTCCCTATGGGCTTTCGTCTTGCGAAGCAAGCCCATAGGGAAATTCGTCTTGCGAAGTGCCTCCGAAACAGAAAACCCTTTCGTCTTGCGGGTTTTCCGTCTTGCGAGGCATTCGTCTTGCGGGGTACCACTGTATTCAGGTTTTTGAGGGTTGTTGTTGCTGTTGTTTTTGAAAAAAGAAGAAGTGTGCACACTTTGTATTAACCCTAATATTATTCAATTAAAATCCTCTGGGTTCCATCCCATATTAAGCAATTGACTATAAGCACGCAAGGAAATGGCTGAGACAAGACAGGGCAGGTTAACCATTAAGCGAAGAGACTCCTCCACTCCAAAGTTCAAACAAGGAGAAAATAACGTGATTTCAACAGCTTTGGGATTGGAAACGGAGGCCTGGAGAGAGGCTGCATAAACATCATAAATGTAAAGCACATTGACTTCCCTGGGAATTGTAGTTTGTTAAGGGTGCTGGGAACTGTAGCTCTGTGAGAGGGTAAACTACAGTTTCCAGGATTCTTTGGGGGGCTACATGCACTTTAAATGTGCAGTGTGCATGCAGACTGAGACTCAAATCATGGTAAGATTTCAGCAAAGGAAAGAGAGATTCTGCACTGTCTAATTTGGGTTACAATCTGCGCAAGGCAGGGAGCTGAAGAGAACTCTTGTGGTGTGGTTCCCTCTCCAAACCATACACACCTTTTTGCAACACAGCTTAAGGCCAGATAGGCGGCATTGTCTCCCCGGGGGACCAGTTGATTATTCCAAGCATTGTTCACATTTATGAGACGCCACAGAACACCTGCAGGCAGGGAAAAACCCTGACACAGCAACAAAAATCCATAAGCTAAAAAAAATAAATATTAAAAATCCAAGCAGCACATATGAAGACCCAGTTCACGCGCAGCAATACTAAGTAGGCAACAGATGTCCACAGGGCCAAGTGAATATGCTTTGGTGCTTGAAACAGACAATTCGAACTGTGTTCCCATCGTTCTCATTAGCGTGGGAATAATCTATCAGGATTATCTATCAATCCACAAAGCCTAAAGAAATGAACAGGCCCAGCTGTTTCCGACATCACCGCATTGCGCCTTGTGGTAAGTCCTCCCCCAAATGCTGCCATCAAACTTGGGCGCCTTCTGCACGACACGTTTACAACATTATTATCGGCCATGAGTTCCCCCAGATTCCTGGGAACTGTAGTTTGCTAAGGGCGCTGAGACTCCTGCCCTCCTCACAGAGCTACAATTCCCAGAGGGTTTAACAATTCTGTTGTTGATGCTGCTGCTGCTTCTCTGTATATTATATTACAAGCTGACTAGTGTGGCTGGGACCATAAAGAAGTGAGAGCTGGACCACAAAGAAGGCTGATCGCCGAAGAATTGATGCTTTTGAATTATGGTGCTGGAGGAGACACTTGAGAGTCCCATGGACTGCAAGAAGATCAAACCTCTCCATTCTGAAGGAAATTGGCCCTGAGTGCTCACTGGAAGGACAGATCCTGAAGCTGGGGCTCCAATACTTTTGACACCTCATGAGAAGAGAAGACTCCCTGGAAAAGACCCTGATGTTGGGAAAGAAGGGGACGACAGGGGACAAGGAGAAGGGGACACTGTTCTTGAAGCTACGAACATGAGTTTGACCAAACTGCGGGAGGCAGTGGAAGACAGGAGTGCCTGGTGTGCTCTGGTCCAGGGGGTCACAAAGAGTCGGACACGACTAAACGACAAGTGTGGCTGGGGCAACCCAGTCAGCTGAGCAGTGTACAAAAAAACAAATTATTATTATTATTATTATTCCACTTCCCAGGGAGCTCTAGGGGAAATGCAGCTCAGTGAGGAAGAATACGAGCATAGCTTCCAACGTTTCCCTTTTTTTAAGGGAAATTCCCTTATTCTGAATAGGATTCCTCGCAAGAAAAGGGAAAAGTTGACAGCTATGAATACGAGTCTCCCAACAGTTCTTAGCACTCTTAACAAGCTACAGTACCCAGGATTCCTTGGTGGAAGCAATGACTGTTTAAAGTGGTATCATTGTGTGTTAAATTTGTAGTGCGGATGGGGCCTTGCAGAATCACAATTCATACATCCCTATGTAAAAGACAGCAACAAAAGCAGTACATATGGCGGTGGGAGAAGAGGGGATAAAATTATTTTCCCCCAAGAAAACAAATAATATTTTTCTGTTGGAGTGTTTGTAAAGAATCCGTTGGGAGGTACACATCTGAATCCCTCCTCAGCCACCCAGAACTCCATACTGGCTATACCTTTAAAAAAAACACATACAAAATGCAATCATCTGGAAAGGGCCCAAATACAACACACCTTAGGTTTTCGTTTTCCCCGAAAGCTGAAAGCCCCGGAGGCAAAATACCTTCAGATGCAAACATCAAAGGATTTTCATCCAACAAAGTGCAGATTATTTTGCTGCTCCTGTTTATATATGGCCAGAGCAGTTTTGGGGTGTTTCGCTAAAACGCAGGGCCTCAACTGCACCACAAACAGAGGTGATGTGGGGCACACAGTGGCCTGCCTCAGTCGAAGCAAGTTATCTCTCCCCAGCAACACATAATATTTACTTTAAAGTTACACACATCATTTCCCCACCAGTGGATGATGTGGGGCAGAGCTGGGGAGAGATGCGCAGAACTCCAGAACATCACCAGGGGGAACACACCTGAAATAGGTGGATGAAGGCACATAAAACTATAGAGCTGTAGAGTTTGATGGGAACCCAAAAGTCATATATTCCAACCCCCTGCAATGCAGGAATTGCAGCTAAAGCATCCATGACAGATGGCCATTCATCCTCTGCTTAAAAACCTCCAAGGAAGGAGAGTTCCCCTCTGTCGAACCAGTCTTGTTGTCATAAAGTTATTGCCATACTTCCATAAGGCAACAGGTAAAGGTAAAGGGACCCCTGACCGTTAGGTCCAGTCGCGGACGACTCTGGGGTTGCGGCGCTCATATTGCTTTATTGGCCGAGGGAGCCAGCGTAGAGCTTCTAGGTCATGTGGCCAGCATGACTAAGCCGATTCTGGCGAACCAGAGCAGCACACGGAAACGCCGTTTACCTTCCCGCCGGAGCGGTACCTATTTATCTATTTGCACTTTGACGTGCTTTCAAACTGCTAGGTTGGCAGGAGCTGGGACCGAGTAACGGGAGCTCACCCCGTCACGGGGATTCGAACCACCGACCTTCTGATCAGCAAGTCCTAGGCTCTGTGGTATGTAAAACCCACCTTAGAAACCCTGACAGGTGTACTACTAATATAACCAGCAAAACTAGCGCAATAAGCCCCTCATCTGTATGCAGCCCCCCGAACCCGGACTCCCAGAAATTTAGCACTAGTGTCTAAGAACATTAGCTATTTTTCTAGACCATGGGTAGGCAAACTAAGGCCCGGGGCCAGATCCGGCCCAATCGCCTTCTCAATCCGGACCGCAGACAGTCCGGGAATCAGCGTGTTTTTACATGAGTAGAATGTCTCCTTTTATTTAAAATGGGTTATTTGTGGGGCATAGGAATTTGTTCATTTCTTCTTCTTCTTCTTCTTCTTCTTCTTCTTCTTCTTCTTCAAAATATAGTCCACCTCCCCCTCACAAGGTCTGAGGGACAGTGGACCGGCCCCCTGCTGAAAAAGTTTGCTGACCCCTGTTCTAGACCTTCTGGCAAGGAGACAAAAATACAGGTTTTTTTCCAGGACAAATTTTACACCTGACTTGGTGGCTCAGAGATTGTGTGGTTGTTCCAAGGTGCACTACTGCATCCCTGCAGACCTTTTTCTCAACAGAAGAAAAAAAATATTGTTACCAAGATCTGAAAGAGAATCCCTCAAGACAGCAATTAATTCTCTGCGGCTGCTTCGCGAGTTACGTTTGAGCCAGGCTCACGTTGCAAAAATATGTACACACAAAATCCTAGCGCCCGCAGGGAGATTATAGGGGCAGAGGGGGAACTGCTGCAATCAGCTATATCCTAAAGATCCCAAATTCTCAAACAACAAAGGCATCACTACAGAAGGAGGGGGGAGATGAAAGAACTTCAAAGAAAGCCTTCTATTACACCAATAGGGTTGAATGAGGTTGTTAAAAGGGGTTCTTACTGCACAGTTTGCAGGCAGTTGTGACATACCACAGTTCACAGGTTGCACATCCAGAAATCACTGGACGTACACTTTCCAAACTGTATTAACAAGGCACCTTTGCAGCCACAAGGCATTTTCTATTTACAATGGTACCTTGGTTTACGACGTTCCGGAAGTCCATTCTTAAACCGAAACCGTTCTTAAACCAAGGAGTGCTTTCCCTAAAGAGGGCTTGCGCCGCCAGTGCCCTTCCACCATTCGGATTCCGTTCCTAGACTGTGGTAAAAGTCACAAACTGGGACACTATTTCCGGTTTTGCGGAGTTTGTAAACCGAATCGTTCTTAAACAGGACTGTTCTTAAACCCGAGGTAAAGGTAAAGGGACCCCTGACCATTAGGTGCAGTCATGGCCGACTCTGGGGTTGCGGCACTCATCTCGATTTATTGGCCGAGGGAGCCGGCGTACAGCTTCCGGGTCGTGTGGCCAGCATGACTAAGCCGCTTCTGGCAAACCAGAGCAGTGCACGGAAACGCCATTTACCTTCCCGCCGGAGCGGTACCTATTTATCTACTTGGATTTGGATTTGATATCCCGCCTTTCACTCCCTTTAAGGAGTCTCAAAGCGGCTAACATTCTCCTTTCCCTTCCTCCCCCACAACAAACACTCTGTGAGGTGAGTGGGGCTGAGAGACTTCAGAGAAGTGTGACTGGCCCAAGGTCACCCAGCAGCTGCATGTGGAGGAGCGGGGACGCGAACCCGGTTCACCAGATTACGAGTCTACCGCTCTTAACCACTACACCACACTGGCTCTCACTTGCACTACTTGCACTTTGACATGCTTTTGAACTGCTAGGTTGGCAGGAGCTGGGACCAAGCAACGGGAGCTCACCCCATCGCGGGGATTCGAACCGCCGACCTTCTGATCGGCAAGTCCTAGGCTCTGTGGTTTAACCCACAGCACCACCCACGTCCCTCTAAACTGAGGTACCACTGTATTATAAAGAGCTGGAATGCTCTGATATATAATAAAATGGGGGGGGGGGGTGTTTAAAATAACTTTTGTTAAAAACCTTGTGCATGACAACAGCTGCACGAACGGTTGCTAGCCCAGAGATGGAAAGAAGAGACAACCCCAACCAGAGAAGAATGGTAAACCAAGTTGATGGACTGTGCCGAAATGGCAAAATTAATTGGGAAGCTCAGGAACCAAGAAGACAAGATCTTTAAAAAAATAATGGGAAAAGTTTATGATGGTGTATACAGTGGTACCTCGGGTTAAGTACCACTGTACTTAAGTCGTTCCGCAGGTCCGTTCTTAACCTGAAACTGTTCTTAACCTGAAGCACCACTTTAGCTAATGGGGCCTCCTGCTGCCGCTGTGCGGCCGGAGCACGATTTCTGTTCTCATCCTGAAGCAAAGTTCTTAACCTGAGGTACTATTTCTGGGTTAGCGGAGTCTGTAACCTGAAGCGTATGTAACCTGAAGCGTATGTAACCCAAGGTACCACTGTACAAGATTATTGTAAGCAGATTGAAACTTTGGCAGGATTTTAAACACATTTGTAATGTATGGATAACTTAGAAAGGTTAGAATTTTTGGGGGGGGAGTAGTGATATGCAGTTGAAAATAGGATTAATAGGACCCATGGAAGGGATGGGGGGGGGGAGTCAGGAGATTCAGAGTAATCTCAGCATTTGGATTCGGAATTGGTTTTGTGGTATGTTTATGTTTTTGAAAATCAAATAAAAATTTATTTTAAAAGGAAAGAAAAAGAGCTGGAATGCTACAGCAGATAACTGCAATCCTGTGCACGTCTACTCAGAGATATGATCCTCTGAATTCATTGGGAGGTAGATTTGGGAATCTGGCCTGAAACACTGGACAGCTGCTGCCAGTCAGTGTAGACAATACTGAGGCAGATGGACCAACGGTCTGACTCGGTATAATGCAGCTTCCTCTGTCCCCGTTAAGGAGAAAAGCCATAATCTGTTTCAGCCCCACGAAATCTGCAGGAGCAGGGCAAAAATACCGATCTATCTTACCGGGATGGAGTATGGATTGCAATATGAGAAGCACAGGTTACTCGGGAAGTTTTGCAGTTGGTGTAGGTCGTATTTTAGGATCTATGGAGTGTTTTTATTGAAATACATGAATCATCAGCAAAGCAGGGTTTTTATTGAAAACATTTCCATTTGTCACTCATGAAAGCTAACCCCAAGCCAGGTTTTTTTTTTTGCTCCAAGCGAAGGAAAAGGTTTAACATCCTTTGCCAAAGAAAGATGAATCCTTTGAGTCAACGATGCAAGTGGAGCCAGCATGCCTGGTTCAAGAAACATAACAAGTTGATTTATACAATGCCAGACCAATGGCCAATCATGTTCAATATGCAGGAAAGCATCCTTCATAGCCCTACCTAGAGGCAACAGAGACTAAACCAGGGATTTTCTTTACACAAAGTGCTACTCAACCTCTGAGAAATACCATTCTTCTTCTTTGGATCTGCACAATATTTTCAGCAATGGTTACCATTATGCCCAATTTATTCTGGCTTTCCTAGTCGCAAGGACTTCTGCCAGAAACCTAACTTTTTTAAAGTTGAAAACGGATACCCAGAAAGTTTTAAGGATATGCCCAGAAGCACATTCTGTGCTTCGTTTACACGAGTGGCAGAACTGTTACATAAGCGAAACGAACACCTCGCACCGGTGCAAACTAGACACATCTATTTAAGACTATACAGTCCTTGGAGCAAGGACTCCTTTTTGCTTTTCGCTCTGCAAAGTTTACAGGCAAGGAAGAATTGCACTCTGTAAAAAACCAAAACGAAACAAAAAAATCATTTGGCACCCGGCAATCTGTTTTGGCTACAGGTCTTGGCACGCTGGGCTTTCTTTTTTTAGTTAATGCTTGCATTTGGGTGGTAGCAACATGACACCAGCGAAAGGGGATCTCTAGTCCCTGTTGGCAAGGACTGAACTCTGCGCTAAGCGTGGCCACTCCCACCTCCAGCCCCTGCCACACACCTCTCCCTCTGCCCACAGCTGGCATGCAAAGTTTTTGTGCAGTGGCACTGTCCCAAGGGGAAGATCCTGGGTATTTAACTGCAATGTTGCCCTGACTACAGGAGTCACCAAACTTTTTCAGCAGGGGGCCGGTCCACTGTCCCTCAGACCTTGGGGGGGGGGGACAGACCATATTTTGGAAAGAAGAAAAAAAAGAGCGAATTCCTATGCCCCACCAATAACCCAGAGATGCATTTGAAATAAAAGCACACATTCTACTCATGTAAAAACACCAGGCAGGCCCCACCAATAACCCAGAGATGCATTTGAAATAAAAGGATACATCCTACTCATGTAAAAACACGCCGATTCCCGGACCCTCCGGGGGCCGGATTTAGAAGGCGATTGGGCCGGATCCGGCCCCCGGGTCTTAGTTTGCCTACCCATGGACTAGGGTAAGCCCCCCACTCCAATGCCTTGTGCAGACCCAGGAGTTAGGCCTTTAATGCTACAACCATTCGCTTGCAAGGATTGTCACCCGCTCCAGACAAGAGTGATGCAACCTAACTCTGCAAAAAAAAGGGGGGGGGATTCAATCACCCCAGGCATCGCCCGCTGGGCTCCTGGGGAATCCCTGCTGCAGATGAGCTCGACAGGACCCGAACTGCCTTTCAAATGCAGCGGCTCACAGACTCTGCAACGCTTCTGGCAGCCACAATGACGTAACCAGCAGACGGAGCGGTGCGGGCCGCTTGGACATAAACAAGCGCTAACCTGGAACTGAAACTACAGGCAGGGACAGGATTAGGAGCGGGGGTGGAGAGAGCCACTTTCCCAAAACAGTCACTCGCTGGGGGCAGCCGAGTTTGCACCATTTATGGTCTTTGCAGCCAAATGCACAAATTCCAGGAAACAATGCAAGGCCTCCCTCTAGGTGTTCTCTGCAGAACTGACTCCCCTCCCCTCTTTCCTTGCCACAGCTGAGTGTTTTCCGTCCCCCCAGTTTCCCAAACGGAGTATGCACCACTGAACTTGCTCCAAAGGCATTCAAAAGAAGGTCAAAGTGCGCGCAAAGCAGACGCCGTATCCTAACCACGTATAAACTCCTATGCAAACCCCAGCAGAGTACAATGGGTCTGGCTCCCTAGAGAGCTTGCATCCGACCGCAGCTTGGACTGCTCATCGCCCGTTTCCTTTACATTGCGCCTTGCATGCAAGCCGCAGCCGTCCTGCACCGGGCGCATAAACGATCTGCACCCCGTTGCAAACGCGCGCGCGGTTTTCTTGGAGAGGCGCTCGGCGTTGCAGCAACGCGAAAAGAGCGCGCTTGCTACACAGCAGGCCGCCCGCGGAAGGGTCCCCCGCATGTATTATGTAAACAACAACACGGGCAATGGCTTAGGCACCACCTCCCTCTTAAAGCGCACACGCGGCGAGAAAAATATGGAACAATGCAGCAGGGGAGTGCGAAAAAAAATTTATAACGTAATCCGGCAGAATGCAAACAGGAACCGCTTTCAAAAGACCAGCGTTGCGTATATTTGAAGTTGCTCAAGTCCTGCTCTGGCCTACTCCGCACAAATGGTTTGTGCATGGAGGTTTGTGCAGATCAAGGGTGCAAACGCAGGTCAATGCAAAGATACAGAAATGCATACAACAGGCCGACCGTGGCCAGGATTCAGCCTTCGATTGCAAAAGGAGTCTTGCTTGGATTTCAGACGCTATCACGGATATCAACAAAGAGGCTTGCATCCTGATCTGCAACGGCTAATTATTTATTATTATTATTATTATTATTATTATTATTTATTTATTTATTTGGCTCACCTCCCCTGCAAAGCCGTAGAAATCCCCTGTTGCAATTGGCCAGCATCCGGTCCATTAAAACCCCATGGTGGCAGCTCCAGGCATGAAAGAGAGATGGTTTGCTTAGTTGCTCTTCGTTAGTTTCCTGCTCGGTCCATGGTTGATGGGGAAGAAGAGGCGGCGGCGGGGCTGCAGCTGCCTCCGGTGTTCATGCCTCCATAGTGGCGGGTGCTTCGCTTGGGGCTCTCCGTTGCGCTTTGGAGGGAAAGCAAAAAAAAGGGAGAGAGAGAGAAGGGGGAGGTGAGGAAGAGAAAGAGAGAGAGAAAACTGGCCCTTTTGTTGTGGTTGGTGCAGTTGCTGCCCCCAGGGCAGAGAAAAGCGCCTTGCTTGCTTAGGAAGGGGAGGCGAAAGGAAAAGGGGAAGAAGGGGGGGAAAGAGGGAAGGGAAAGGGGGGTGGAAAATAATAATTAAAGGGGGGGATAAAACAAGAAAAAGAGAGAGAGTGAAGCAGAGAGCGAGCCGCTTCCCGGGGGGAGCAGGGGAGGGAAAGAAGAGCCGGCAGCGGGCAGCTGAGCCTCCTCCCCCGGCCTCGCTGCTCCGCCTCCTGCGCGCAAAAGTCGTGCGTAAAGGAGAGGAGGAGGAGGAGGCGGCGGGCGGGCTTTGCGCAGGGATCCTGGGCCGCCGAAGCGCGCGCCGGGACCCAGGAAAGAGGAGGCGGAACTGCCGCCGCCGCCGCCGACTCAGAAAGCAGAGGAAGCTGCCTTGTGTAGTTCCAGTCTCCAGCAAAGATGTGCTCTCCCAAGTCCACGTTTCCAGCATGTTTGCGTTCCTGGCTCTACGCTGGCTTGGTCATGTCCACAGAATGGAAAAGGGCAGGGTTCCACCACGGACGTGAAACCAGTTCTGTGATTGCAATGAGTCTTGCTTGGGTTTCAGAGGTGCGCCAATTCCGTGTTGCAAGGTGCAAAGGCGTGCCTAGGCTTCCTGGCGCTCTTGGCAAGGAGACGTATTCGTGCCACGCCGCGGGGCTCCTGTGATAGTCCACACCAGAGACCGGATTTCTCCACCGAGATGCCTGGAGGAGCCAGCACACCTCACCCAGCCGCCCAGGGAGCAGGCAGGCTTCTAGCCACTCCAAACCAAAGTGGACAGGTGTGATTTTTGCCCCTTCCTGGGTCTGTGCCCTTGGCAGGCCCAACCGGAAGGTACGCCCCATCTGATATGTCTGCAGACATGACATGAAGGCTGGCAGCGTTAACCCTACTTGATGGGAATTCCTTGCAGAAGACACACAGGCCATGTATCCACAGCAGTGAGCAGAAGAGGAGTGACGGCTAGGAGGAGCATAGAGAGAAGAAAAGGCGTGAATCTGCAGCAGCACAACCGGACGCCTTTGTCTGCCCCAGCTGCAACAAAATATGTCTCTCCCGTATCGGTCTCTACAGGCATTGCAGCCTTCCATCAGTTTGACTTCACCCCCCAAGGTGTCTCCTGAGACAGACAGATGCCAACTAATCACTCTACTTAGAACAAGGCCAGCACTGCCTGGCTGAGGGCTCTCCAGGGTTTCAGACAAGCGACATTTCCAGGTCTAGCTTGGAGATGCTCTTGAGGAATGGCGCTGGGACCTTCTGCCTCCAAAGCAGAGGCTTTACGGCTCAGCTGCGACTGTCTTTCCCCCATGGGGTCTTGAGCTGCTGCAGCTCTGATAGTTCCTGATGCAAGATTCTTCCTGTGCCTGCTTGGAGATGAGCTGGAGGCCTCTGGTTTGCAGAGCAAGATGCTCTGCTGCTAAGCTGTTTGTTGCATTTCCAGCTTGCCCGTTAGTCAGAGAAAAAGCTCCCAGATTTACTGGGGCAACCCTGTCCGATGAGCAACATATAAAAAATAAAATTATTATTACAGTCATACCTCGGGTTATAGACACTCCGGGTTGCATGATTTCGGGTTGCACACCGCGCCGAACCTGGAAGTACTGGGTTTTGGCGCTTGCGCATGTGCAGAAGTGCTAGATCGTGCTTTGCGCATGCGCAGTAGCATCGAATCGTGACCCGCTGCAGGTTGCAAACCTGCTTCCCACACGGATCACGTTCGCATCCACTGTATTATTATTATTATGAATTAGCAATAGAGCTAAATAATGCAGTCTGATCTGATTTGATTGGGTTTACTTCTACAATGAGCTGTGCTCATCATGCCTTTACAGAGCCATCAGAAGCAACTGAGGGTTGCTACTTTATGCATAGCAGAGGGAAGGACATTTCATAATACAGGTGCAACAGCAGAAAATGCTTGGTTTTGGGCCACCACTCTATGTTATTCTTCAGGATGCAGTGCCAGGAACAGAATTTACCCAGATCTAAGTTATCTTATAAGTATATCTTACAGATTTATACACTAGATGGCTATCAATACTTCTAATGATTTCAAATGACAATAGCAATCATTTGAGATAACAATGTTACATACATTATATATAATGTATTGCTGAATTAATGTCACCTCTAATACAATAGGAAATGCTACACATCATAAAGAGATCATATACATTATAAAAGCACTAACCAGAAGCGCGTGAATTTTAATCACAGGCAAAACAGGTTAGGATAAATAGGATCATTGCTTCTATGCATTGCTGAATGCCACAGAAATGATAAATAATGGTTATTACATAATAAGAGGTTCCAAACTGGGTATGAAAGCAACCATGTGACTTTTGTTCTTATCACCGCATGTTAATTAATCTCAAAAACTTGCTCGCTATTTTGTGGCACATTGGTTGGTCTTATTTAATAAAGGTTTGGTATATTTATTGAATGAAGGAAAAGGTTCTTTGGCGAGGTTGAATGGACAAGCATAATTCTTGTGTGTTCCTGTTGACATGTTACATACCTAACAGATAAACATGGCCTGATTTGCTGCTTGCATCCATTTGACTGATTAACATGATCTCAAATTATGAGAGCCCTGCTTTTTAATCTGTTCCACTCAAATCCCTTTGTGTGTGCTGTTGAGAAGGGACTTGTTTGCTCATTCAAGCCTGAGCGGAAGGATCAAGTAGGTAGCAGCTGTGTGCTGAGACATGTTCCCTTCCATCCTTCCCCCCCTTCATGCTCCCAGCTCAGAGAGAGCTGAGTGCATGATGCATGCCCAGCAAGGCAGCCGCTGTTGGCAGAGAGAGGGAGAAGAAAATGCCAGAGAATCAAAGCTGTGATAAGCTGGTGTTATGTGTGGGGAGCAACCCTGGATGTATTGAATGTGTTCATGATATTTTTTGATGGGCCAATTGAAAGGTTAATTCTGTCCTAGGAATGGGTAAATCTGTCGTTTTCGGCTTCACTGAGGTTTTTCCAGTATTGAATTGAGTTCTCCACATTTCTGTGGGATAACCAGCCTCACACAACCAACGTGCCAGTGCATGAAGGGGTTAATGCCATAGAGTAAGCTGTCCTGCCATGTTTAGCTAAGTCACTCCCCCTCACCTTGGGAGGAAGGTAATCAAGCCTATTGTTCCCCATCTGGCTACCTGAGAAGCTCAGTGTGTAAAGAGCTCTGAGCTGGTTGTTCCAAGCTCAGTAACTAAGCCAAGTTGTACTGCCTGTGTTTTCTGACTGATGCATGGAAAAAACATATGAACCTGACCTTTGAAGAGTTTGTAAGTAAACCATTTTTAACTTACCAAATGTGTGGTCTTTTTGTATGCTCACAGATTCTCCACTGCTGCGCGTGGGCAAGGGCTTTTGACATCACCCAAGCAACACAGGAAGGAGCACCGCACGGTATGAATAAGGTAATGTTGGGAAGGTATGTAGCTGAGTACTAGAGCATCTGCCTTGCATGCAAAAGGCCTTGGGTTCAGTCCCAAGCATCTCTAGCGGAAGGGTCCTGCCTGAAATTCTGGGGAGTCAAAACCTCTAATGAGCCAGATGAGCCAATGGTCTGAATCAATATAAACCAGCTTCATTGAAAATCTAAGCAAATAAACAATGGTAAACACACCTTCTTAGGTTGCTTAGATGCTTGTGTTTGCTTCCAGAGCCGTTTCTTCTCAGAGACTCTTCATGTGATATTAGAGGCCTGCCCGCTAATTATACCACTGCTTAATTTCATAAAAGGCTTTGCATAAGGGTCTCCCACGGAATCCGGTGCCTCGGGAACAGTTGCTCAGAACTGCCCAGCATTCTTTGCTTTTAACGCAAGCCAAACAGGCGTGGAAGCAACTGTCTGCACTGAGTTCGTATTTCATCCCATTAGCATTAGGAAACCATTATGGATGAAAACTGAAGCATGACTCACGCTTTCCTGACCAGCCTTGGTAATGGACACGAAGAGGAGCCAGAGGCAACCAAAACACTGCTAGAAATGCTCACATTTTTCCAAGTATAACTAAGACAGGAGAGGTGTGACTGCAGTCAAAGCACATTTCATCTCCAGTGAATACAGAACTCCCAGTTCTGCTTTCAATGGCAGACAAGCAACTTCCCCCTTACATTTCTGAACAGTGTACAGCCACCTTGTGAGACAGGTTTGGGTGCAAGAGAGTGGAAGGTCTCTTGCCGAGATGCAAAAATGAAGTGGCGATGGGAACCTGTGTCTCCCTGGCCGAAGTCAACGTTGTGTCTGCTTCACAGTAAAGATAAAGGTAGCCCTGACTATTGGGTCCAGTCGCAGACGACTCTGGGGTTGTAGCACTCATCTCACTTTACTGGCCGAGGGAGCCGGCGTACAGCTTCCAGGTCATGTGGCCAGCATGACTAAGCTGCTTCTGGCAAACCAGAGCAGTGCATGGAAAGGCCGTTTACCTTCCCGCCGGAGCGCTACCTATTTATCTACTTGCACTTTGACGCGCTTTCGAACTGCTAGGTTGGCAGGAGCAGGGACCGAGCAACGGGAGCTCACCCTGTCGTGGGGATTCGAACCACCGGCCTTCTGATTAGCAAGCCCTAGGCTCAGTGGTTTAACCCACAGCGCCACCAGCTTCACCATAGTGGCTCACAAATCATTCAGATGGCCAGCTAGTCACAGCTTCGCACAGCCTGTGCTGAGACTGTTAATGTGGCTGCTCTTTTTGTAGACAGGCCCTGAGTAGTTATCTTCATTCGAAGAATTGTTGGTAACAGTCAAGTCCTTGGAAGCATGAGACCCATTGTAAATGAGACAGTGGAGCCAATTTGGTGCATCACAGGTGTAGCCAAAATGGTACCCTACAGATGTTGAACTCCCATTAGTTTAAGTCAGCATTGTTGATGGTCGCTGGTGATGGGAGCCACAGTCTAGCAACTTCCAGAGGGCCAAAGGCTCCAAATCTCTGGTGTATTGGCTTGTACAACTTGTGTTCCACCACCAAGCAAAAACAAGTGATCAAACCTTTGGTGACAAGCATTCATGGCTGATGAGTCACAATGGCTTCTTGGGTGTACAAGTGGTACCTTGGTTCTCAAACTTAAACCGTTCTGCAAGTCCATTCCAAAACCAAGGCACGCTTTCCCATAGAAAGTAATGCAAAGTGGATTAATCCGTTCCAGGCTTTTAAAAAGCAACCCCTAAAACAGCAATTTAACATGAATTTTCCTATCTAACAAGTTGATCCATAAAATGAAAGCAATAATCAATGTACTGTACTATAAAATAAATAAGACAGTATTGTAGATGATAAAAATTAAAATTATTATTTTTCTTACCTGCACTGATGATTGTCATTGTTTGGATGGGGGGCTTTTATCCATTCTGCAGTCACACAATCAGTCAATCAATCAGTAGCTGAACTGGGTTCCACACAGTCACAAAAACAGATTAACCGAAAAAGCCTCAAAAACAAAAACGCAAATTAAATAACAAAAACAAAAGCACCAAACTAATCCATTCCTGAAGTCCGTTGGACTTCCGAAATGTTCAAAAACCAAGGCGCAGCTTCTGATTGGAGCACGTGCCCCAGAAACAACAGCCACATCAGACATTTGGCTTCCGAAAAACGTTCAAAATCCAGAACATTTTCTTCTGGGTTTTTGGCGTTTGAGAACGAAGGCATTTGAGAACCAAGGTATATTGGCCAATCCAGACTAGTGACATGTACAAATATCCACATCTTAAAAGCACAACAGGGTTCCAACCCTCCAGAGATTTGGTCTTAAGGTCAAATGTGTATTGTTAGATCTATTTGATTATTACAAAACTTGTTCACCCGTGCAAGCAGATAAACTCGGGACTGGGATAAAACGACACCCAAGGTTAAACTATGCAAGCAAGCAATGAAACAAACAGGGTGCCTGGGAAAGCATATGTTTAAAGGCTTGTTTTGGTACGTCCATGCGTACACTTCCATAGTTTATAGCGTTTATCAGACTCCGTTTGGTTCTCAGTTTCTTGGCAAATCCTGCAGCTTGGAATGTAACATATTTCTCTTGGTTAGACAAAAGGGAAATTATTTTAACAAAGTCATCAGAATTGGCCAAACTGGCACATTTAATTATTTCTAATCACCCTTTGTCTCCATTTAGTTGCTTGTGCAGCGCTGCAGAGACTGCAAGTGGAAGCCAAATACTGGGTGCGTCAAAAGCAGTTTAGTCTCAGACAGGCAGATTCATGCCCAGTTTCCCTACAGGCTGTAGTTAAGATTCCTTCAATTACATGCATGTTCAGGAACTGTACAATTCATGACAAAAGGTGTTGCTGATGCACATGGTATATGGACCTCTGAACTTATTTTAATGTGGCAAAAGCACACACTGGTTTTATATACACTGTACACAGGTCAGAACTGCTGTGTGGAGATCTCTTTAAAGCACTCCTTGGCGGGGGCCATTATTATGGGATAAGCCTTTCATGAGCAGCTGATCACCATCATTTGGCTGCCTTGCACCAGGCCACAGCAAAGCTTTCAAGGCCTCTCGATACGTCTTTTTATGGTACATTTCTGATGATTTGTGTCCATAATCTTATAGGGACAGTTCTACAGAAGAAGCAAAGATCACCCGTGTCGAAGCAATGATTCTTCAGCATCAGTTTTGTTGGACTGGTCATGGCGGATGCCTAATTATCGTTTTCCAAAGCAACTACAGTGGTATCTTGAGTTAAGTACTTAATTCGTTCTGGAGGTCTGTTCTTAACCTGAAGCATTACTTTAGTTAATGGGGCCTCCCGCTGCTGCCGCGCCACCGGAGCACGATTTCTGTTCTCATCCTGAAGCAAAGGTCTTAACCCGAGGTACTATTTCTGGGTTAGCAGAGTCTGGAGCGTATGTAACCTGAAGCGTGTGTAACCTGAGGTACCACTGCACTCTGTTCTGAACTTAAAAATGGAAAGCTTAATGCTGGCGGTCAACAAAAGAGGTTTAAAGACTCAAGGCAAATCTTTAAAAATGTAGTATAAACACCGACAATTTGGAAACACTGGCCTGCAAGCTCTCCAATTGGAGAACAGCCTTTACCAAAGGTGTCATGGGCTTTGAAGATGCTTGAACTTGGGACGAAAGGGAGAAACTTGCTAAGAGGAAGGCATGTCTGGCAAACCCTCACCGTGGTCAACTCCTGCCCAGAAACCTATGTCCCCACTGTGGAAGGACGTGTGGATCCAGAATTGGCCTCCACAGTCACTTACGGACTCATTTTTTAAAATGTATCTCTGGGTTATTTGTGGGGCCTGCCTGGTGTTTTTACATGAGCAGAATGTGTGCTTTTATTTAAAACGCATCTCTGGGTTATTCGTGGGGCATAGGAATTCCTTCATTTCCCCCCCCCCAAAAAAAAAAATATACAGTGGTACCTCGGGTTACATACACTTCAGGTTACATACGCTTCAGGTTACAGACTCCGCTAACCCAGAAATAGTGCTTCAGGTTAAGAACTTTGCTTCAGGATAAGAACAGAAATCGTGCTCCGGCGGCGTGACAGCAGCAGGAGGCCCCATTAGCTAAGTGGTGCTTCAGGTTAAGAACAGTTTCAGGTTAAGAACGGACCTCTGGAACAAATTAAGTACTTAACCTGAGGTACCACTGTATAGGCCGGCCCCCAGAAGATCTGAGGGACAGTGGACTGGCCCCCTGCTGAAAAAGTTTTCTGACCCCTGCACTACACTACTGAGTCACTGAAGCTAGCTGAGACTGAAGCCACTACGAAACCAGGTGTATCTTTGTTGGCAAAGGAAAGCAGATAAAACCCGGAGTCACAATGATTCAGTGATTTCCCACTCCTGACCCTTGGAGGATGTTACTGGGTAAGGCTGGTATTTTTGCTTTGTCATCATATGGTATTTGTTAATCATTACTGGCGAAACTGCTCTTCCAAACCGTCTGCTCAGCCTGTCATTCTTCCTTCCAGCTTTCTTCTACAGCAGCTTGTTTACAATCATTCCTACATGAGAATAAGAAAGAGAAGTATGTGGCTTGCATTTATTTATTTTTTGTAAGTGCCAAAAAAGTACTTGTCACTATATTAAGCCCAGAGAGGCCACACGTCCCCAAAGGAAACCGAGCTGGCTGGATCTAGTCATGTTGGAGTCTTTGGGATGGTTTATGCAGAAAGGCTGGGCGGTGAATTCCTCTCCTACACAGATTGGAGTCTGTTGCAAATGATTTATTTACACTGGAGTGAACAAGCTGAGCAGCTTCTTTTCATGCAGGCAGCAAGGAGGGAGGAAAGTAGGGTAGAAAGGGGGTGACATAGATAAGAGGGGTTCACTACCCACTTTTGACTCTGGCTCCACTCACTGCTATCTTCAGTCCTGTCTACTACCAGCATTTAAACCCTTCTCCCTGTCCAAACCCCCAGGCAAGAAGTTGACTCACATTGTGATAAGAGATGACAGCTATGTGTCTGACACATTGTTGGCTGAGAGATATGGTAACTATGCGCTCCAAATATTAATTCAGTAATTTTTGAGGACTGAAATAACTGAAGAAGATGCCTTTGCTGGACTTGATGCGATGAGAATGCACACTTTTATCATCCCATGGGCTCTCTGCAGGTAAATATAGAGAGCTCAAGGTTATATTCTTATCACACACACAAAACAAACAAGGTAAATTACTGTATTTTTTGCCCTATAGGACGCACCTAATTTTTTTTGGGGGGGGAATAAAGGGGGAAAAATTATTCCCCCCCCAGGCGCGGGGCTGGGGCAGGGGAAGCCCGAGCTTCCCCCGACCCCAGCCCCCAGAACATGCAGCTCTCCGCAAGCGTGGGAGCCCAGTGCCGGGCTCCCACACCTTGCGGAGAGCTGCGCGAAGCTAATCCTGGGCGCGCTGCGCCTCCGCGCTGTCTCCCAAGCTTGCGGGGCTGGCGGCAGGGAGAAGCAGGCTTCTCCCCGCCGCGAGCCTCCAAAACACGTCGGGAGACAGCGGGATGGCGGCATTCCGCCTCCCCGCTGTCCCCCGAGCTTGTGGGGCTGGTGGTGGGGCTCTCCTGAAGCCTGGAGAGCGAGAGGGGTTGGTGCGCACCGACCCCTCTCGCTCTCCAGGCTTCAGCGAAAGCCTGCATTCGCCCCATAGGACGCACACACATTTCCCCTCCATTTTTGGAGGGGAAAAAGTGCGTCCTATAGGGCGAAAAATACGGTAATCCCAAAGTGCCTTATGTCAAACTGTCTTTCTGAATTCTCTCTTGATCTGCTCGGTGGTTCAGATCCTTAATGGCTCATTATCTGTCGGGGAGAGAACAGCTAAATGGATGCTCCGTGTTAGCAAGAATACACACAAAACCACTTTGTCGCTTGGCCAGACTGCGCTTCCAAGGGCCCACCCACACAACCCAAAGGACAATCTGGAAGGCACTGCCAGAATCCTTCAAAGAAAGCTGCTGCAACAGCCAGGCATGTGGGCCTTGTTCCTGCGTTGTGATGCTAAGGCCTTGCCCTGTTCATCTTTTGTGTGCTGATCCCGGAACAAAACTGGACAGAGAGTGCCATCAGGGCCCCAGGTCAGGACATTCACCAGGTGTTAAGATTAGCGAGGAATGAATCTATCCTTTGCAGTTTCTCCCAGTTTTTAAACTTCCCATTCTTTAATTCAGTTTTCCACAGCAGCTTGCATTTTTTAAAAAAAGGAATCATTATGAAAAATCAGCAAATTTTAGTGCAATTCTTTCCTAATATACGTGTTCTGCACAACAATTTTCCAACGATAATAATTTTTTTAATATGCTGTAAGCTGCCCAGAGTGGCTGGGGAAACCCAGCCAGATGGGTGAGTATAAATAATAAAATTATTATTAATATTAATATCTCATCCTTCCTCTCAAAGGCACCCATGGCATTTTTAATTTTCCCCCAATAAAAAATGCATTTTTATGCATACTTTATGCTAATACAGTGGTACCTCGGTTTTCGAATGTCTCCGTTGACGAACATTTCGGTTTTCGAACATCGTAAACCCGGAAGTAAATGCTTTGGTTTTCGAACACGCCTTGGAAGTCGCACATGCCACGCAACTTCCGTACTCAGTTTTCAGTTTTCAAACATTTCAGAACTCAAACAGTCTTCCAGAACGGATTACATTTAAAACTGAGGTACCACTGTATATGCATTTTTCTACACATTACTTAGTTGGCAAATTTCACTGTAAATTTTCAAGGAGTGTGAATTTCAAAGAGTATATTTCGTTTTGAGAAATGTGTGTGGGTAAGTTTGCCTTTAAATACAAACTGAATCAAATTTATCCCCCATCCCTCTTGATGGTTTCATCCCTTTTAAAGTATGAGGAATGGCATCCTGGGCGAGGGCTTCCCTCGTGGAAGCCTCTGAACAGTACAACTCCCTCCCCGCAAAGGTGTGTTTAGTAAAGGGCCATAGTAACTCAGTGGCAGGACATCTGCTTTGCATGCAGAAGGTCTCAGGTTCAATCCCTGGCATTGAATTGGAAGGGATGGGAGAGACTTTCTGCCTATAACCCTGGGAAGTAGCTGCCACCATAGCTGTCAAGCGTCCCTTATTTGGCGGGACAGTCCCTTATCCCAGCGCCATGTCCCGCTGCTGTCCCTTATTGATGATGTCCCTTAAATAAGCTACTGAAGGTAATGGGGCCCTTTCTATGTCCAGCTGTCCTTTGTCAACAACAAATTGTTGCTGTTTTTTCTGTTGAATATATTCTATATGGTAATTTATGGATCTAACAGGTATCTAAAGCCATTTGCATGCAACAAAATATGTATTTTATCAAAGTTATTGTTGATCCCTTATTTTGGCTGCTGATCCCTTATTTTTGAGGCTGCTGGTCCCTTATTTTCAAATCTGTAAATTGAGAGCTATAGCTGCCACTCAGGGTAGATAGTGTGTCTGGCTCAGTAAAAGCAGCTTCTTATGCACCTTCGTTGTATAATTTTTACCACATGCTGAAGAAGCACCTCTTTACCCCGGCCTTTGACAGTTAAGATACTCAGTTTTTATGGGATCCACCTCTTTGGCTGAATTTATATTGTTCTGTTCCATTTGGAATGGTTTTATGCGTCATGGGTTTTTGTTGTTTTCATAATTGCAGGTGCTATTGTCGTAACCTGCCCTGGGACCTGACGGCGAAGGGCATGTAAGGAATCCTGCACATATATACACAAAAGAAAGAAATAACACGTGAGCAGGGATTTTTCTTGCATTATGAAATCCAGTCCCGGCCCAACATTATTATTATTATTGGCCACAGATGGGCTGGTCTCTGCCTGTTGGTGCAGTGCGTGCAGTGGCTGAAAGCTGGAGACAAAAAAGGAACATGCACTGCTTATTTATTAATTTCACTTATGAATGGCATCCTTGAGAATGGCTTCAAAGTGATTTCACAATGGAAGAAAAACATATATAAAACAATTGCATATATAAGAACAGTTAAAACACACAATGAGTCATGATTTAGCAGCACTTTTATGAAACAACAAGCAGATTACAAAAACGTTAACCATTCTATATTATATTTTTAATTAGTTAATTATCATTGTTAGGATGATTAACTATTATTAAGTATTAAGTATTGTTACTATTATAAAAATGACCCAGGGGGAAAAAATATTATAGTTGTCTGCAATCCTATATACTTTGTTTTATTCAATAATTTAAAAAATCAAAATAAAAACTAAAAAGTTACATATATGAAAACAATTTCAAATCCAATGCAGCTACTGGTTGTATTTATTATTACACATATTTTTAGGTTTATTCCTATATTTGTATGTGTTTCTATCTAGAGAAAAATAGGCTAGGTTGCTTTTCCTCTTATTTTAATCTTATAATTGCTGTAATTAAAATTGCACTGCAGAAATTTCCATTTCTGATCATGGCGTGTTCAGGAGTGTTTTGGGGTGTATGGGGTGTTAGTAGAGGGGACACGTCATGCTTCTTCTGGGGTAGTTTGTCCACCTTTGGTCCCCACCCTGCACTCAGCTCTCACCTGTGGCTCCTAGAAGCTGTAAGCATGCAACAGCGTCACACCCCGGGGCTTTGACTGGCCGGCTAAACCAGGTAAGGGTAGCTGATGGGTCTCAAACCCTCAGTGAGTTAGGCATTTCCTCCGCGTGTGAAGACATCTGCCAGTAGATTGAGCGGACGAGACCAGTCGTGGGTCCAATGGTCAAGAAGGTGTTTTCTGCACGTGCTGTAGAAGGAAGTGATGTGCAGATGGGCCTTGTGAACCTGGGAACATATCCCATCTAAGAGAAGGAAAACTGACCCGAAAGCTCTGCTGCCTTGCAGGTTGTCTTCAGGAGAAAAGGCTAAGGATGGCACCTTGTACGCAACTCCTGCAGCCAAGCTGGAGCCAAACGCATGGCTCTGCTATCCTTTGGACCACATCAGCTGAGGACCTCCCTGCATACTGTCCTGGATTCTGCAATGGGGAAGTCACTTTGGTGCTGCTAACACAGTGATTTGACTTCACCCCTGAGGGCACACTCCATTGTCTCTCAAGACAGATGGATGCCAACAAAAGGGGGTGTTTTTGGTGGTGGTGGTGATGAATCACAGCAGGGGAAGGGAGAGCTAACTCTCTTCTCCCCAGCTGTAACCTCTTTACCCAAAATCACCACCCACATTTTGTAGTCAATATAAAAAGCCTATACAGTGGTGCCTCGCAAGACGAAAAGAATCCGTTCCGCGAGTCTCTTCGTCTTGCGGTTTTCTCGTCTTGCAAAGCAAGCCCATTAGCAGCTTAGCGGATCAGCTGATAAGCGGCTTAGCGGATCAGCTGATTAGCGGCTTAGCGGATCAGCTGTTAAGCGGCTTAGCGGATCAGCTGATAAGCGGCTTAGCGGATCAGCTGTTTAGCGGATCAGCTGATAAGCGGCTTAGCGGCTTGGGAAAAGGGGGGGGGGGAGGGAAAAAAACCCTGCAGGAACTCGCAAGACATTTTCGTCTTGCGAAGCAAGCCCATAGGAAATTCGTTTTGCAAAGCACCTCCAAAATGGAAAACCCTTTCGTCTAGCGGGTTTTCCGTCTTGCGAGGCATTCGTCTTGCGGGGCACCACTGTATATATATATTGTTTCAAATAAAAGGGGAGGGGGAGGGGGATGTTCCAGAGGCCTGTATGCAAAATTGCTAGTTGCCCTATCTTGCTCAGACACAAGCTAAGAGTTTAGTGAAACATTCAGCTCACTTTCATACAATTTAATTTGCATGGGAGGCAACTCATCACTAGGAAAGCACAAAAAGCGGATTGTTCTGGCATCTGCATTGCTGCAGTTCTGTTGACGTGAACAGAAATGGCGTGGACAATCATTTACGCCTCACCTCAGTCCTGGAGAGCAGTTTTTGAATTGTTTCTGGAGGAGAAATGATACTCAGAAGTAGGGTGGTCAGGTCAGGAGCTCGGGGGAAGAGGATTTGTTCTTACACAAAAACATATTTAACAACTCTGTATATTTTGTTCAATACAACTGCCCCCCTTTAAACTAAGAATCACTTGGGCCTAAGAAGCAAAGTCCCAAACCAGATATGACAAATGGGAAGTTTTTATTTTGAAGAAAAAACAGCCACAGGGCCCCATTCTGGAATGTGTTTCTGTTCCAGGTTGGTGTCCTGCCAAAAATCACTGAACTACGTGCTATTTACCCCAGAAAGTCTTGTTTACTCCAAACAGTCCCTTTGAGGGCAAAGTAGCTATGGGAGGAGGTTCAGCAGAAAATTGGCACAGACCCCCCAAGTTCATTCCAGATTGGGGTTCTTTCTTCAAAATAAAAGTATCCAGTTTAAGTGCATACCTCTCTTAACATGTAGTTTGGCACTGAAATGTAAAGCCGTTGGGATAAAGATATACAGCTTAGAAGAGGCTGAGCAATAGGCTCATGTATGCAGAAGAAGTCTGAGATATTCATTAGATACACAGTTGAAGGGGAGCCTTTATTCAATGCCTGTGATATTACCCCCATATTTGGGTGGGGGATGGGGAGAGAAACCAGCACAGGTAGATCTTCAAGTAGATCTTGGAGATGTAATTAAAGATTGCCTCTTGACATATGGAAATATAAACATACTGAGATTTTTCAGAAATATATTAAATAGTATAGAAGTGATCTTCGTGTATGAAATTCTATGGGGGATCATTGCAATCCGTGATCATTATATGTGTTCTTATTATTTTGTTGTACAGTTTAAATAACATCCATTTTTTAAAAAATTACTCCCTAGTTTTGCTTTGAGTTCTACCTTAATCTTCCTACTGGAAAAAGTACTGTATATACTTGGTCATATATTTGAAAAAAAAGGCTCAGATTTTTCACCATGTGCCATAGCTGTCAACCTTCCCTTTTTTTGCAGGAAATTCTCTTATTCCAGCGCCGTTTCCTGCTGCTTCCTGCTACTATCCCGGATTGTTAGATATCTCGTAGACTGTCCCCGGGACAGGTGAGGCTGATGATCCCTTATTTTCAAATCTGAAAATTGACAGCTATGCTATGTGCACATAAGTCAAGAAACCACCACTTGCATTAGAGTCTCAAATTCATGTACAGTGGTACCTCGGGTTAAGTACTTAATTCATTCCGGAGGTCCGTACTTAACCTGAAACTGTTCTTAACCTGAAGCACCGCTTTAGCTAATGGGGCCTCCTGCTGCCGCCGCGCCGCCAAAGCACGATTTCTGTTCTCACCCTGAAGCAAAGTTCTTAACCTGAAGCACTATTTCTGGGTTAGTGGAGTCTGTAACCTGAAGCGTATGTAACCTGAAGAGTATGTAACCAGAGGTAGCACTGTACTGTACAGTATTCATAATGATATGGCATATACTGTTGGGAAACTGCCAGGGAGATATCGTCCATCATGGCCCCAAGCCGGCTGCCGGACGTCCATCGATCTCCCGTAGCCAGGCAGATCCAGCAGTTAGCGACACGAAGCCTTAGAAATGGATTGCCACATTCTAGGCTTGTGCACACTGTTCTTTATCAGCAGAAAACACAGCCAGAAAGCTTGCACCGCAGAAGAGCATAATTTTACAGACTTTATTTAGCGTTGAACAGAACAAAGGAAAAACATGACCGTTCTGTGTCAGTGCCTCTGACCGACTGAAATCGAAAGGAAACAGCAAACATAAACATCCTGTAACAGGAAATACGCAGACTCTGTGACTCACAAGCCTGCTCTCTCTTAAGGTGGAACGGAAATATCCTAACATCCTCCCCCTTTCCGTGTAACCTGTAGTACCTGTGGTTCACCCAATTGCAACCTCTGTGTGTAAACCTTAAGTTGTTCTTTGTTAACAACCTTAGACAACAGATCAGCAGGAATTTCATTTCCTGCCATGTAGGACACCCGAATCAGTCCCTTTTGAATACACTCTCTTGCACGATGTAGCTTAATCTGCAAGTACTTGGTTCTTTGCTTGCAACTCTCGGAGTTCAGCAAAGCCAAACACGATCTATTGTCTTGATACACTTGTATAGGACATTTCACAGAAACCCCGATGTCCTTAAACAGTTGCATCAACCATTCACAATCCATGAGTGAAAATGACAGAGCATTGAGTTCTGCTTCACAGGAACTTAGGCTCACTGTTGTTTGCTTCTTGCACAACCAGTCAAACAGGCAGTGGTTGTACATGTAGCATACTCCAGAAGTGCTTGTACCATCTGTGGTGTCACTTCCAAAACTTGCATCTGCAAAGATTTCAAGACCTCCAGTCTTCTGACTGGTGAACCTCAGCCTGTAGTGCATAGTCCCTTTCAAATAGCGGGCTATGCGCTTCAGAGCTTTCCAATCCTGAACCGTAGGATTGTTGGCATGTCTGCTAAGCAGATTACAGCTTACAGCTATGTCAGGTCTTGAACATCTGGCAATGAAATTCAGCTTGCCTAGAACGCATCTGTATAGCGTTGTGTCAGAAAACGCTTCAGCAGTACTGTCTACCTGGTAACCTGTCACCATCGGTGTGTCTGCTGGGTTTGCATCAACCAAATTCAACCTGGTTAATACATCAGCAATTTTCTGTGTTTGGTGTACCAGAAAATTACCTGCTTGGTCCTTCTCCACCTGCAGAGAAAGATAGTTGGATACTTCACCAAGATCCTTCATGTCAAAGTGCTCCTTCAGCTGAGCTAGGGTGCTTTGATAGAAAGCCTGATTCTTCCAAAACATCAGAAGATCATCAACAAAACATAAACAATACAGTTTGTTTTGCCCCTCCTCCTTGACAAACACACATGGATCAGCTTTGCCCTGGTGAAAACCTAGAGAAAGCAACGTTTCAGTGAGTTTTGTGTTCCAACACCTAGCACTCTGCTTGAGACCATATAAGGATTTCCGCAGTTTACAGACCATTCCCTTCTGTATCTGCATCCCGTCAGGTGGAAGCATGTACAGCTCCTCCCCCAAAATCCCGTACAAAAAAGCTGTATTTATGTCATGATGGGAAACATGCAGTTTCTCCTCCGCAGCGATCTTGAGCATCAGCCGAATGCTCTCATATTTGACGGTGGGTGAGTAGGTCTCGTGGTAATCCTGTCCTGGTACCTGTGAAAAACCTCTGGCAACCAATCTGGCTTTGTGTCTGACAACCTTGCCATTCTGGTCTGTCTTGGCCTTGAAGACCCATTTGCTGCCAACCAGTCTCATTCCTGGGACTACCGGTACCAGTTCCCAAGTTTGGTTCCTGTTCAAGGAATCAACTTCAGCCTTCATGGCATTAAGCCAAGGCTCAGCATCTTTAGAGGTTAACTCCTGAACCTCTTTGAAGCTTGAAGGTTCCCACACCTTCTCTGAGCTACTAAGAACAGCATTTGCAGTCTTAGCAAACTCATCAGCAAATCTCTTAGGAGGTCTGCCTTTGGTCGCCCTTTCAGATCTGCGTACTAGACGCAAGTCTTCTGGACTCATCTCCTCTTTCTTAGGAGAAAAATGACCAATGTGAACAGTGGTTCTTCCAGTTCATTGTCAGACGCATCAGATGGTCTGACTGAGGCCTTTGCACTCTTGTAGTCTGCTGTGTCATCACTCTCACTGACATCAGCAGCAGCGCCGCCCAATGAACTGGAATCCGAACTCTGATCATCATCATCATCATCATCCTCATCATCATCATCCTCAGCAGCTTCCTCAGCTTTAGCTGCTTGCTTGACATCACCTTCATCCTCCTCTGGGTAACTCTGGAAAATTCCCACATTTTCCCCCCACTTTGGATTGTACTCAACACTCCTTGTGAACTTTATGGACTTAGAGTCAGTCATCCATACCCTGTATGCACCTTTTTCGTACCCCATGAACAAACCATGTGCCCCACGCTTCCCAAGCTTGTTGGTTTGTGGGGTGCGTACCCACATGTCAGAACCAAATATTCTCATGTGTTTGGTGTTGGGTTTCTTGCCAAACATCTTCTCATAGGGGGTACAACCAATGGGTGATGACAATCTGCGATTAACGGTATAAGCTACCGTTGACAGAGCTTCCCCCCAAAACTTATCAGGGAGATTGGCATCATGCAACAAGGTTTTCATTCCTTGCAGCAATGTTTGATTTGCTCGCTCCGCAAGCCCATTCATCCATGGCGATCTAGGCGTTGACATGTCATGCTGGATTCCCTTCTCAGTCAGGAAAGCTTCAAACTGCTGAGAAGTGAACTCCCCGCCGCGATCAGTAAACAGACAGCCGATACGTTTACCGTGAGCATTCTCCAGCCAAGCACAGAATGCTTTGAACCTAGGAAACGCTTGCGATTTCTGCTCGAGCATAAACACATGAATGTACCTAGAAAAAGAATCAATTAGAACCATGAAGAACCTTGCTCCTCCTAAAGAGGGCGTAAGTGGCCCAACCAGGTCTGCGTGCACTAGCTGGTAGGGTTTGGAAGCCTGCCTGCTAGACTCTTTGCCTTTTGGAGCAACCTTCACCTTGTTCTCTGCACAAGATACACATTTCATGTGATACTTACAAGGTTTGATGTTCAAACCTTCAACCAATCCAGGCATCTTGGCCAGCGCCTGCCAAGACATGTGACAAAATCTTCGATGTGCATCATGAATGCATCCTGCATGAAGAACCTTGTTAGTTTGTGCAACACAACAAGAATCAGCATTAGACACAACAGCATTGTCATCATAAGTTATACAGAATAAACCATCTATAAACTTTGCATGCAAAATGTCCTCTTTGCCTTTTCTGATGACACAGACGCTCCTCTTGAAGGATATCTCAAAACCACGCCCAGTCAGCTGTGGGACGCTAAGCAAATTATCCGCAGCTCCAGGAATATACAGTACATTACTGATGGTTGTATGCAAACTTGCAAGTTTCACAGTCCCTTCTCCTGCAATTTGCAACGTCCTTCCATCAGCCAGGTGGATCTCTCCTTCTTGAGGCGAGAAGGAGATAAACAGGTGCTTATCCTTTGAAAGATGGCGGCTCGCACCAGAGTCCACAATAAACCTGGCTTTAGCCTTTGGAGCAGTCTTTGCAGCAAGCAAAACCTTGTTTTCCACCGGCGTGGGCTTTTGCAGCTTGCCCCCCTGCTCCTGGCCATGAGACTTGCCTTTAGCCTTTGGTGAAGCAGTGCCAGCTAACAAAGCCTTGTTTTCCACTGGCGTGGGCTCTTCACCCCCCTTCTGCTTCGGGCCATCTGCAGGCATCTGTCTTTGTTTACCTCTGGCCTTCCGGCCTCTGCAAAGACGATGACCTTGGTTCCCATGAGAAACAGAGCTCTCAGCTGCCGACTCCTTGGCTCCCCCTGGAGGCTGGAATGCTGCCTGGGATGACGTGACGGTCAGCTCCCCCTGCAGCTTGCAACCGGTGCCCTCAGCATCCCTGCATTCACTCGCATTCTGGGAAACAGCCAGGACCTCCGATGCAGTCAAACTCTGGGCTGGGATGACTGACTTGTGAGCTTTCATCAAAGCATACCACATTCCACGTGCAGTGGTGTTGCCAGCCAGCGTCTTAATTTCCTCAAGAGATACGGATAAGACTATTACGTCTACCGCCTTCGAATCATCGGCTTTCCATCTCTCTGTCAGAGGAACTGGGGGGGCTTGAGACACAGTATGCCAGACTCCATACTGACGCAGCAAACTCTCACACCATTTTGCCCAGGTCTGATAATTGTGCCGATTTAACTTTGGGCACTCAGTGGCCTCTGAAGCTTCAAAAGCGTGGAAAAACTCCATTCCAGCTTTTACTTGAGCCGTGAGCCTTTATGCCTTCAAAGACTCCTTATCGTGGCAGCTCATTAATCACGATGCCTTTTAGCTCGGCTCCCAGGCCAATTAAGCCTTGCCGGAGTTCAAAGGCTCCGTCCGAGGTAAAACAGAAAAGCCTCCCTTTCTCTCGCTTTTCCCACGTACCTCTCAAACGCAGTCTGTTGCAGCTTTACTCTCCTGTAGGTGCTGTGAATCTGGGCCCGAAACCTTGTTGTTGGGAAACTGCCAGGGAGATATCGTCCATCATGGCCCCAAGCCGGCTGCCGGACGTCCATCGATCTCCCGTAGCCAGGCAGATCCAGCAGTTAGCGACACGAAGCCTTAGAAATGGATTGCCACATTCTAGGCTTGTGCACACTGTTCTTTATCAGCAGAAAACACAGCCAGAAAGCTTGCACCGCAGAAGAGCATAATTTTACAGACTTTATTTAGCGTTGAACAGAACAAAGGAAAAACATGACCGTTCTGTGTCAGTGCCTCTGACCGACTGAAATCGAAAGGAAACAGCAAACATAAACATCCTGTAACAGGAAATACGCAGACTCTGTGACTCACAAGCCTGCTCTCTCTTAAGGTGGAACGGAAATATCCTAACATATACATCGTCTTCTGAACATGTACACAGAGAGGTCTCTCGGAGGCAGAGGGACAATGCATAAAGTAGGCCTGAAGGCCATGTCAGTGTTACATAGAAAATACTTTTATGTAGGAAAAAGCATGTAACCCATGTATAAATAATTGCATGTGAGAATTGCACATGAGAATTACATGTACACCAAGATGCAACAACACTGTGTGGCCACAGAATACATGTACAACATGGTCACATATGACAATCCACATGAGGGCTGCCTGTTTTTTACTCCACAGCTGTGCCTTCTGCTCAAGAAGAATTAAAGCTATCTTAACTCGGCCAATTATAAGAGTCCTTCACATGGTTTTTAGATCCGTCCTTGTTTTTTTAGCAAAATGGTTAATTCCCCAAATGAGTTGTAATTATTCCTTTTGTTTTCAGTTAATGGGTATTTTATCATCTTGAATTATCCCACTCTGAGTCATGCCCCTGGGTAATTTGCCCGCTTGTTAACGCATATTTGGAAACCAGACTGTTCAATCAGAATGACTACTTTGTGATCGTAAGTAACCCTTACCATAATTTATTTATTTTTCGAATGCTTGGATTATTCCGAAGACAATTGTGGCATAACTACCGTAGCACTTCTGCCATTTATGGGCATGCCTTTTATGCAGAAAAAATGGTTTGGCTTCCCATGAAATTTTTGCTAATTTCCTTTTCCTTGGTGGCCTGCGACTCTCTTATTGTACACAGAATCACACTGATGAAACCAAATCCTTTTCCTTGTAAGAACAGGCATGGTTTCCTTCTGAATCATCCCACACTAATTTTAAAAATATGCTGGGAGGGTAAACCCACACAGGTCATATCACAGCTTAAATCTTAAATCTAATTAAATATCATGTGTAGAGCTGGCATTGTTCCAAGTGAGACTAACATTATTTCTGCCACCTCCCTAAACATACCTGTCTTTCCTTACAGCAAGTCTTTGGGTTGCTCAGTCAAGTTTCTCTGACTTGAGGGAGAGTTTAATATGAATCCATTTATTTTGCTCACTGGAGGAGTGTCTTCACTTATGTTATTATACTCAGTGATATATCAAAGGTGATAATCTTCCTATGTTGTGCTGGGTGAAGTCATAACACAAGTTCATTTTGAAGCACAGACATGGCCTGTTAGACTTTACTAGTGTGAAGCGCAGTCAATGACCAATGAACCCAGTTCCCACTAATGGTAATTATGTTTTTTTCAAATACAGCAGTTGCAATGCTGGAGCCATTATCTGAATCATGGAGATAATGTGTGATAGCCAAGGTAAGTCATACTCAGAGTAGACCCACTGGAATGTAAAGTATCTTGCATTTCAGTGAGTCTATTCTGACTTAGTCGGCTCTCACCTTACGTGTTCAATAAAATGGCGACATATCTGACAGCTGTCCTAAGCCTACTTACCTGTGAGTAAGACCCATTGAATTAAATGGGACTGACTTCTGAGAAGAAATGGCAAGGACTATGCTGTTAGTGTTGCTTTCATTCCAACCAGTCTCTCTTATCTCACTGCAAGGAGAGCTCCCTTGCACACAAAATGGGATGGAGGCTTTGCACTGCAATTGCAATAAGAGTCATAACTAAATGTTCAATACACACCATTAGCTAAAAATGTATATTGACGGATAACCCAGGGTAGCATTTGCCATTGGTAAGGAAAACACATCACATTTGGTTTCCTTACTGTTTTGTATTTTAATATTGCATTTCAATCTTCTATTTATGCGAATTGCCCACATTTCATATGCTATTGGATGTCCTACAGGAATATATTAAATACAGTGGTACCTCGGGTTAAGTACTTAATTTGTTCCGGAGGTCCGTACTTAACCTGAAACGGTTCTTAACCTGAAGCACCACTTTAGCTAATGGGGCCTCCTGCTGCTGCCGTGCCGCTGGAGCACGATTTCTGTTCTCATCCTGAAGCAAAGTTCTTAACCTGAAGCACTCACATAGTAAGTAGCTCCTTTTGGCTCTCACACATGATAATGAATTTGGAGTTACAGGAGTTTCCACTATAGCCGGTAGTGCTATAACATTAGGCACTTGATTGGGCAAAGCAGTGATTGGCAACTTTGTTCGTTGGACAGCCGCCATCTCGCCAGCCAAGCAGCTTAGGAGTTGCAAGACTCCTCCAGTTATGACATTATCACCTAACTCTGGTAACCTGAAGGTTGGTGCTTGTTTTAAAAAGATGGTTGTTCACTTGAGTGCTGGCTGGTTCCCATTGGGACTAGTAGGGCGGAAGGCAGGAAGCCCAACAGTGCAGAGCCAAAGCCAATAACAGGCAGAGCCAACTAATTATAGTTTTCTCACCAGCCTCCTCTCTGCTGAGTTGCACAAGGGACTAAGGAGGAGGAAGGTAACAGGTAGTAGCACCCCCACAATGGGTCAGTGCATCTGGCTGTTAACCAGAAGGTTAGTGGTTTGCGCAAACCCAGGGACGGCTGTGGGAAGGATTGCAGGGGGTTGGATTAGTTGACCTTTGGGATCTCTTCCCACTCTATGATTCTAGGACTTGAAGGAAGTAAGAAGGCAGGCTGAGGTTGCTGGGGCAGTGTCCTATTCGCCCTAATCGACCGGCCTCCACTGGTACTCTTGAAATTTCCTTTTTCCCCAAAAAAAATTTTTAATCATTTTATTACACAAATAAAAAACACAGACAGAAAAGACAAATAATACAAACAAATTCTTGTCATATCCTTATTTTTCTAAACATTGTTAAGTTGGCTTCCCCAAGTCCCACCTATCTGATTTTTATTTTATTTCATCTTTAGCAGTTTACATATATCATAATTTCTAACCATCTTTTTTTAATCATACCTAAAATAACTTCACATTTTATCACTTACAAATAATATTTTAAAATACCCTGTCTTCTACTTCTAACCCTACAGCCTATATCCACTTCCAAAGCTATTCTAAGGTTTAAATATTAACATATTTTTTCAAATATTCCTTAAACTTCTTCCAGTCTTCTTCCACCTTCTCTTATCTCTGGTCTCGGAGTCTCCTGGTCAGTTCGGCAAGTTCCATATAGTCCATCATCTTCATCAGAGTGGCTGGGCAAGCCCAGCCAGATGGCCGGGGTATAAATAAATTATTTTTATGATTATGATGATGATGATTATCTGCCATTCTTCGATAGTTGGTAAATTTTGTTTCTTCCAATTCTTCGCTAACAATGTTCTTGCAGCTGTTGTGGCACTCTTGAAATTTCTACTGCCTTTTATTTGTCTTATGTGTTTTTAATGTTTCAAAATTTATATATACTCCATATTCAACACAGAGATACTTACGTTGAGATGGGGGGCAAAGATTAACAAACACAATTAAAAGCAGGGATTTTTTCCAGGGGGAACTTCCAGGAACTCAGTTCCAGCACCTCTCAAGTGGGCGCCATTGCCATTCTAAGAGAACGAGGGAGGTGTTCATGGTGAGTTCCGGCATCTCTTTTTCCAGAAGAACAGCACTGACTAAAAGAAAGAAATGAGAAAAAGTATCATGCGTCTTGGTTGTTGATTACTGTGGGTTGTATTCAGCCGATGAGCCCCTTGCTAGTGGAAACCCACACAATAACTTCTGCTACAGCAGCAGGGCTTTCCCCCCGGTGACCCCCACCTATTGGCTAGAGGTTAAAAAACAAAAAAGGTAAAGGACCCCTGGACAGTTGAGTCCAGTCAAAGGCGACTATGGGGTTGCAGCGTTCATCTTGCTTCAGGACGAGGGAGCCGGCGTTTGTCCACAGACAGCTTTCCGGGTCAAGTGGCCAGCAGGACTAAACCACTTCTGGTGCAACGGCACACCGTGATGGAAACCAGAGCACATGGAAACGCCATTTACCTCTCCGCCGCAGCGGTACCTATTTATCTACTTGTACTGGCGTGCTTTCGAACTGCTAGGTTGGCAGAAGCTGGGAAAGAACAACAAGAGCGCACCCTGTTGCGCGGATTCGAACCGCTATCCTTCTGATCGGCAAGCCAAAGAGGCTCAGTGCTTTAGACCACAACGCCATGGAGGAAGAGAGGGGAGATTGCCCCATCAGGCCAGGATCTCCGTATCACTGCATCAAAGTCTTCCCTTATATGAGTGT
The DNA here is from genome assembly GCF_964188315.1 of Podarcis muralis. NCBI lineage: Eukaryota > Metazoa > Chordata > Lepidosauria > Squamata > Lacertidae > Podarcis > Podarcis muralis. Next base: position 11,105,155 of record NC_135663.1, read on the forward strand.
TTACTCTCTGCAGTATCTGTCTAGAAAAAAAGTGGGCTAGAAATTAGTTTTACGTAACTAAATAATTGTCCATTAAAGAATCCCCACCCAGACCCTAGATTTAAGGGCCTTCAAGGCCATTTCCCAACAGGAGAGGTATCTGCACAAAGAGTGAGAAGCAATGCCTCTCATCATCCTGGTTTGCAGCAGCTGTTTCCACTCTTCTTGGCTCAACCCTGCACTCATGAAAAGGACACGTAGCTCCATTGCAAGATATCCCTCTAAATGAGGTTGCTTGGCCATCCCTGGTACCAATGTATTCCTCTGCTCTGTTCCATATTTCCATTGCTGGTACACATCAGCACCTTTGAGCTATTATTTCCATAGCTTAATATGGCTTTGATGTTTCAACTTCCAAATGCCCCCAGCAAAAAAAGGTCTTGCACCCCCAAATTATGTTAGGCTGACTTAATTAATTAGCTGAAATTATGTTAGGCTGACTTGATTAAGTGCCCCAACACCCCTGAACTGGGATTGTGTCATTGCAATCATGTTTTACAACTATTGCTGCTTTCGGTATTATGCAAAAAAACCAGCTTGGTGACCATCGGGAACATGATACTCCTGTGGTTTCTTTTAAAATAATCCACGTAACACCAGCCTGCAATTTAGCAGCTAAACAACAACAGAGGGATTAGAGCCACCCAAAATATTCTATGTAAATACTGCGTTGCTTTGTAAAAATAACATTGTTTATCCCTAAAACACACCATAGCCCTGAAAAACCTGTAGAAGCTCAGTTTGCTAAATAGTTTCCATGAATGGTTTCCAAAACATTTACCTTTAGAACTAAAAATGTCCAGCCTTGATGGCATTTGTTTAAAAACCATGAAGTTGCACTAGAAAGTTCCATCTTCCAACTGTCCTGTGACCAAAACCTATTGTTTGTCCTTATTAAAACTGATGTTCTGTTGTAGTTTTTGACTTTGTGTGTGTTTTAAATTATGGCTGTAAAGGCTGGGCTGGATGAATCCCAAGCCAGAATTAAAGATTGCCGGAAGAAATATCAACAACCTTAGATATGCAGATGAAACAACCTTGATGGTAGAAAGTGAGGAGGAATTAAAGAACCATTTAATGAGGGTGAAAGAGGAGAGAGCAAAATATGGTCTGAAGCTCAACATCAAAAAAATGAAGATCATGGCCACTGGTCTCATCACCTCCTGGCAAATAGAAGGGGGGGAAATGGAGGCAGTGAGAGATTTTACTTTCTTGGGCTCCATGATCACTGCAGATGGTGACAGCAGCCACGAAATTAAAAGACGCCTGCTCCTTGGGAGAAAAGCAATGACAAACCTAGACAGCATCTTAAAAAGCAGAGACATCACCTTGCCAACAAAGGTCCATATAGTTAAAGCTATGGTTTTCCCAGTAGTGATGTATGGAAGTGAGAGCTGGACCATAAAGAAGGCTGATCGAAGGATGAATTGATGCTTTTGAATTATGGTGCTGGAGGAGACTCTTGAGAGTCCCATGGACTGCAAGAAGATCAAACGCATCCATTCTTAAGGAAATCAGCCCTGAGTGCTCACTGGAAGGACAGATCGTGAAGCTGAGGCTCCAGTACTTTGGCCACCTCATGAGAAGAGAAGACTCCCTGGAGAAGACCCTGATGCTGGGAAAGATGGAGGGCACAAGGAGAAGGGGATGACAGAGGATGAGATGGTTGGACAGTGTTCTCGAAGCGACAAACATGAGTCTGACCAAACTGCGGGAGGCAGTGGAAGACAGGAGTGCCTGGTGTGCTCTAGTCCATGGGGTCACGAAGAGTCGGACACGACTAAATGACTAAACAACAAGCAAAAATTAGCAATAATTTCATCGTTTTTTCTTTCTTTGTAAACCACTGAGGTTCTCCCCACACACACTATTTTTACAAAAACAAATAAATATAAATGGAATTGGGAGTTCACCTCTGGAGACCTTGGTACAATTTCAACAAACAATGTTGGGGGTTGAGGAATGCCCTCTGGGGACCTTGACACTGAAAAGGCTGCAGCTGAGCAAGGGGTGAAGCTGCGCCCCTCCATTTTCTTCTGCCCAGCCCCCACCCCAAGCAAATGACAGTTGGGAAATGGCAGTTGGGCGCTTCTCTCCCCTCCCCCACGTCATCCCCGCCTCGCCGCAGAATCAGCTGGAGGAGGAAAACAAAAAAGAGCCCCGAGGGAGGGAGAGGCCAAAGGTCTCTCTCCTCATTGGCTGATCTTGACAGCGAATTGCCGTCACCTCCCACCAGTCAGCGCCAACTCCTCCGAACCACAAAACATTCGGATGGCCGGCGCAGAAACAACAAAAAAAGAGGCCCGCCCCCCGCGTCCAATCACCGCTCTCCAGCCGCCGACCAATCAGCAAGCAGCCTTTTGGGCGGACTTTTCAAAACTCAGGTTTTCCTCCCGCCCCCACCTTTGTCCCTTTAAAAGGAGCGATGCGTCCCGAGGCATGGAGTGTCCTTCCGCCTCTCGGTTAAAAGCAAAAGGCAATCATTTGCGCGGTTGATGGGAGGAAGCATTCCCGCCGTTCCCCAAATCGCCACTGGCGTTCGATGAGGTATATTCCATTCGTGGGGGACGGAAAGTGAAAAAAACGAGAGGGTATATTTTTTTACGTCATTCCCTCCTGCCACAGGGCCGCATCGCCGCCGCGGCTGCGAATCCTTCCGCCCAAAGCAACTCAAGGGAAACAAAACAAGGAGGAGAGAAGGGGCGGTCGGTCACGTGAGGGAAAGAGGGGCGGGGCCCGGGGCTCTTCGGCTCTCTTCCGAGCGGACTCCATTTTGATGTGGGTCTGAGGCGCCTCCGGCTCGGCTGCCCCGCGGAGGTCTCCGGGGCTTGGGGAGCGGGAGGCGATGGTGCCGCTGCTGCTTTCGCGCTGACGCCGGGCCGGGAAGGACGGGGGAAGGTCGGGGCTTGGAGTGGGCGGAGGGCGGCTGGATGGGTCGGTGAGGACGGGGCGCCTCGGCCGTTCGCTGTTGTCGCCGCCGCCGCCACTGAGGGGACAACCGCCCGCCGCCTCCCTTCGCTCCAGCCCCCGGCCTCCCTCCTCCGTCCCTTCCGGGGTCCCGAGAAGACGAGAAGCGGCGCCCCTGAGGAGAGGTATGTCCAGCTGAGAGATGGAAAATTGGGGGGGGGGGGTAAGGCTTTTGTAGCGTCGCTTTCTTCCTTCAAAAACGTCCCCTGTCAACTGCTTCCTATTCCGAAAATCAGCTGAGCAAGGAGTGCTCCCCGAAACCCACGAAATATATATCATTAGAACAAATCTGGCCTATTTATCAAAAAGAAACCCGCCCCAAACGTTTAAAAGCTGCTGTGTCCTGCCTATTTTGATAGTACTTATTGTATTGTATTGATAGTACTCGATTGTATTTATTTTAGGGTGTGTGTTTTTTAAGTACATGAAAAAGACTTAGCAGGCTATGTCTGGCGATAGTTTCAGATTCCATAGCATGCATGAATGAGAGATTCATATGAACTGTCTATGTATATATCTCCCCCCCCCCCCAAAAAAAAGGAAGAAAAAGACAGGGCCATGAAAACAATTGTAAAAGCAGGTACTGGAATAAAACGTCAGAAAGCCAGGAAGAGGAAATAATTGGCCGAAGGCCTCTTTGTTTTTGTGCACCCTTGTCCTCGCCAGTTTCTTAAAACAGTACTATTGAGGGGGGGGGGTGGAGGACGCAGCTTGTTTGGAGATACATTTTTATTTAATGTGTCCTTCTGTGTTTGGGGGAGGGGTGATTTGTGTGTTTACGGTTTGCTTTCTTTGTTGCGATGTGAACCACTCTCAGATTTACAAAGTTAAATCTGTGCTGGGAGGGGGAAGGGTGAGATTGAAGGAGCGTTGTGGGTGTCCTGTGAAGAACGGATTTTAAGAGAGCTGAACCGATTGATTGTTTACTTATTACAATTATTTGTACCCCTTTCGGATCCAAATCTTTTCGAGGCAGCTTGCAAGTAACATGAAGATAAATGAGTAAAATTGCACATGACAATCCACCAGTATTAAAATATTACACTAAAACAATGTACCAAGGTGATACTGCATACTCAGTGGCTGCAAGGATATTTTCATTTTCCAAGTGCCTTTCAATCACTCTAGTAAGCCTCGGTGCAAAATAAGGCAAACCAGTAATATCCATATGAAGGGGAGGAGCTGACAGGGAGTGGAGCGCAGTGATTTTTTGGGGGGGGGAGGAGGCAAGGCTCATGAGGGGCGAGCCCCATTGAAAGCTTTTGTCTGCCACAGATCCCAGGAGAGCTTTAATGGGAGACAAGTTTTAGAAAGGGTTGAGGGAGGCTGACAGGGGTGTAGCTTTGCTTAAAAGGGTGGGCTGAAAGGATTTTTTGGTGATGGAAAGCAATCTGTAATTGGGAGGGCAGAGCCCCCCTGGACCTTAGGTAGGACTGCTGGCTTGGAGAGACTCTTGATGGTATGGGTTGCAAGGGAATTGAGCTAAACCCTATTGCTGTGTTAGTTCCAGGTAGGTAGCCATGTTGGTCTGCTGTAGTCAAAACAAAATAAAAAAATTCCTTCCAGTAGCACCTTGGAGACCAACTAAGTTTGTTTCTGGTATGAGCTTTCAACGAAGGCTCATACCTATTGCTGTGTGTTTGGGAAGAGTTTGCTTGAACTCTTCACTAGGGCTAGTTGGAGGTGAACAGAGGACACCAGAAAGTATTTTGCAATAACTGTCCAGGCTTTGATAGCTGGGAGGAGGCACGTAGAGCTGGACAAGTGCGTCATGGGTTGGGGGAAGGCCCCATGTAAGTTCCCCAGAAAGGAGGAAATGGTTGCATGTGGGATAAGCAGGAGGAGGTTGGGGTGTGTATTTGAGGGGAATGTCTGTGGCAGTGATATAGGTGGGGCTTTCAAGAAAAATATCAGCGGAATAGAAATAGAGAAGTAGGGCAAAAAATGAGATTTTGGCTGGTTTCACATCCAGCAAAGAGGATTAAAAGGGATCTCTTGTGTTTCGAGGTGCTCTTGTGCTAGGTGCAGATTGTGCAGAGCAATCCTTTTCAGCTTCTGTTTAAAGGGCATTTTCTTAACCAAACCCCAAGCTGTTGGTTGAGAGTGAAACCCTTTATGTGTTTTACAGGTTTTGTGTGCGAGGGCTTGGCTGAGGATGGCAACAGATGATCTAGGCCTTGGGACAAATGTTTTTATAGTTCGTCTGTCCGTCCCTCCCTGCCACCACCCACCCATCTCTGCTCCCCAGATTTTTGTTGTTGTTTCGAAGTTGAACATAGATTATCCCTTTGCTTAGGGTGGAATTGAAAACAGGCTGACTCAAAGTGAGTGATTGGGTGTGTGTGTCTGACAGATTACCTATAAGGAATTTAAATTGTTATTTTTTCTTTTGTAACGGTCTAAGGGGCAGAAACAAACAAATTAATTTGAAACCTAATAAGGAAAGAGCAAGATACTGCAAAGCTCCCACTGTATTGGGATCACAGGAAAGCCAGATGGGTAAAAGCCAAAATTTAGCAGGTAGAATTGCAGAGTTATATGCTTAAGGGGTCAGGGGAGTTTATTAGAATGCCTTATCATTTGGGCAGCCTTATATCTTTATGCCAGGTTACTCAACAGTAAGCTGGCTTTATTATGGCATGTCTGCTTCCCAGGGAAATATTCAGAGTGTTGTAGCCTGATGATGTTTCTTACTGGTGAGTCGGTATGTCTGTTCTGCTGCTGCCCCCTTCAGTCATTCGGAAGCTGCTTCCACTGTGTGTACGTGACAGCATTCAGCTATGCTCCACCCCCCCTCACCCCCCCCAACTCCCTATGCACTGGCCTCTTAGTCAAGCACTGGGTGAAAGGCCCAGGTTTTCAGCTGGAGAGAGAGGAGTGTTTTTCCTCTCCCATTGCATGGTTTTAGTATGATACACTGTAAACAGTTTAGATAGATGAGCATGTGGGCAGTTGAGAGAAATGTGTCATCTGAAATTGTCAAAGGATACTATGCTCTTTAATTGTAAGGCTTGTTATCTCCCTGGTCTCAACACAAGTTGGGTGAATTGGAAATACAGCATTAATTATTTGCTTCTGAGTGGTGATTATGTTGCTGTTGTAACACACATTTAACCTCTGAAATGGATGTGATTTTTCGCTCCTGAGAATGTTCAAATTGTCTTTCCTTCCTCCCCTCCCCTACTTTCTAAGATGAAGGACATTGGAGTTGAAGAACAGATGAGCAGTTGGCTCTTCAGGCAGCTGAAAATCCATTTGGAGCAAGAATGGAAATACCAGCCTCGGGAAAAGGGGCTTAGCTTGATTGAGTGTACTGTTGAGGTGAGGAAAAGCTTTTCTCTGGGTCTGGGAATTAAGGATTCACATGATTGAACTTTGGTTGCATGTGAGAGATTTGATAGGGAAATGGCCAAAATCATAGATTTCTCTTCATGTAGCTTATTAAATATATATTCAACCTTCTCTCAAAGGAACTCAAGGTGGACTATTGATTCTCTTCCTTCCCCTTTTATCCTTACAACAACCCTCTGAGGTAATTAGCTCTAGGTCACGGAGTGAGCTTTATGGCCGAGTGGGGATTTGGAACTTCCAGGTCTTAGTCCAGCACTCGAACCCCACTGGCTAGCTTGTAGAACTGGTATTAAAAGTGCTATAGGGTGTTCAGATCACATTACATACAGTTGGCTTGATCAGATGTAGCACTCACAATGTAGAATGATCACTGTGCACTCATTCCTTTCCTTGTACACTTGCTTTGCTGAATTTATCATGCTTTGTTCCAATGACATTATACCCAAACTGCAAAGTATATATTCATTTTGTGGCTTGTAGTGCAAGATTAAACCAGGACTTCTTCTGAACTGCATTTCATTTCCTCCCAAAGGTTCCTGTTCAAACTTAGGTTCAGAAGAAAAGAAATCGGCACATACTTCATTCTATTTATTGTGTTATTTTGTAAAGAGATTTTGGGTTGTATCCAGTTAAGTTGTCCTTTTGGTGCAAAGACTTCCAGTGGTGCAACGGAACTCCCCACCCCCGCAAAAAAAATCTGTTATTGACAAGCTGTTTGGCGAATCAGTGACATGTTGAGGGGAAGGGCCTTCTGGCTTCTGGACATCTTAACTATGGAGTATTTGCCTGCACTCTTCATCCCCACTCCAAATCGCCATGAGGTTGGCTGTCACACCACATCAGAATATATAGATCAGCTTCTAAGACATTTCTTTGCAGGGTTTGTACGTATAACACAAAGCTATTTCTCTTGCTACACAGAATGAAAACGCCTTATGTCCAAGACTGAGGAATGCAAAAGTTGAAGATCTCTGGAGTCTTACCAACTTCTTCGGGTTTGCCACAGAAACATTTGTCTTGGCGGTCAACATCCTAGACAGATTTTTGGCACTCATGAAGGTACGTCTAGAAGGAGCAGCTGTATGCATTTTTGCACATATTCAATAACAATATGTTTCTATTGTCTTTGGCATTTGTTTTTGACTTTAAGGCAATACGGTAATCTAAGATAATTGCCCTATTATAGGTGTGTGACAGAAACAGAAAACAGCATTCCCACGTTTTCCTTGTCTTCCTCAGTTCCCTGTCTTTGTCTCTCACTTTTTTTTGCTCCAAAGCCAAATTGCAATCATATTACACTTCTTAGTGAGGTTATCTGAATCTATGGCACCATTCCAGATGACACCTAGTGAATAATATTGCTGAATTTGTAGTAAATGCCCACTACCAGCAGGAGTACTGTTACAGGCTGAACTTACTAAACCTTGTCCTAGTATTGCATAGTACGAGCCAGCTTTCTACTATAAGGGTCTTATTGTTCTAGGCAATAAGGGTATGCAGCAGAACCCAAATAATTATGAATGGATTTTCAGTACCTTTTTTCATTATTTGCCCATTACACATTGCTGCTAGGTAGCTTACCATCCATGCTACTAGCTGTTCCCAACGTTCTTTTCCTTCTCCCTAGGTGAAACCTAAGCACTTGTCCTGCATTGGGGTCTGTTGCTTCCAGCTGGCTGCTCGAGTGGTTGAAGAGGAATGCAACATCCCCTCCCTCCATGATGTCATCCGGATTAGCCAATGCAAATGCACTGTGTCCGACCTGAAGCGGATGGAGAAAATAATCTCAGAAAAGCTGCACTTTGACTTCAAAGCTACTACTGCCTTAACCTTTTTGCACTTGTACCATACTATTGTACTCTGCCATACCTCAGAAAGGTAAGTGTGGGATCAGCCTTATTCCCTGTTGTTCAGTGGGTAGTTTGAAGCCCTCTTTCTGACTGTTAGCCTTCTGGATCGTCCCTCTCCCATTGCTGCCTGTACTTTCCTGCTTGCTGTGGCTGCAGATGCTCCAGTTATTGTTTCCCAATAATATGTGCTCATGCACAGTGAGATAAGGAAATGCAGCCAAGATTGGAGAGCCCATAGTCTCTACAAGATGAATGGGAGCGGTCAGGTGCATTGAGGAATAGGATCAGTGCACCCGCCTTACATTTTGAGTAACGCTGCAGGCATCTTAGCTGAGTTGAACTCTGCCACACTGCTAGATAACCCAGGTTTACATTTTCCCATCTTGTCCCTTGAATAGGAAAGAATTGTTGAATCTTGACAAACTGGAAGCACAACTTAAAGCTTGCAACTGCCGACTAGTCTTTTCAAAAGCAAAAGTAAGTAAATAACAGCAAAGCATAGGAGGAGTATGGGCAATATAATGAATGGCACAGTTATATTTGGCCATTAAATTGGAGATGCTAGCAAACATACAAAAGTGATAACAGCATGAAGAATATTAAGTTGGCTTTATAATCTCAGTAGTTTGTCTTCTTGTAGTGGGTATAGTGTAGTGTAGTCTTAATTTGCCATTGCCACCTCTTTCTCATGGTACACTCTGGAATGATCCCCAGGGGAAAAAAGGAAATATTACTATATCATTAATGTGAAATATAAAACAGTCATCTACTTGTCTCTGTACTATGGCTTTTATGTGTTGGTGGTGGTGGTAGGAGTAATTTATTTATAAGTTAAAGCAAAAGTAAACCTGAAATGCGTAGTTGACAAGCAAAAGATGGAATCCAGTAGTGTTACTGAACTAGATATGTGTGTTTTTACTTTCAGCCATCCATCTTGGCCTTGTGCCTTCTGTCCCTGGAAGTGCAGGCTCTGAAATCCATTGAATTGTTTGAGATGGTTCTGTATGTTCAGAAGCACTCAAAGGTAAGAGATTCAACCATTTTTGTTTTATCTCACTTAGACCCAGCAATCCTAATACAGTGTGCTCCTCTGAATATGGGAATTAGTTTCCAAACGCATGATGTAGGGAGATTGGGGAGGTCACATGGCTGAAAAGCTTTGAAATAGCTTTGCAGAGGCAAGTATCAGAAGTAAAAGTGTAATAAGAACCCAAAAATGAAAGACATTCCCATTTTACCCATCTTGCATCATATGATTCTATACAGGAGACATTTGTTGCAGTATGAAATTTCACATACTTCATCTGCAACCACAAGCATTCTGTAAACTGTCATTAACTTCAGTACCTCATCAGCTCACACAGTGCCAGTGCTGGGATTTCAGTTAAATATGTAAAGTCTTTGCAGATGTGGTGTGTGGCTGAATCTGCAATTGAGACTAAGTGAGGGTCTTTTAAATTACTGTTCTTTTGTAGAATCTTAGCACAGTATGTTAGGGGAACTGTATGAGAACTAGGCCAGAAGCGAAAGTTGAGCTCAGCTGACACACAGAAAGTGTTTCAGAATGCAAACACTGCAGTGTGTTTAGGCATCCAGTTCTACTGGTGATGAGCTTTTCAGCACATCCCTCAGTCTGCGATTCCAGTTGGTCTTTTTTTGAACACAAGCTCCACACTCGGGTTATTGTGCATGAGATTACAGGCATAGTGGATTAGTAGTAGAGGTCTCTTGAATGAATACAAATAAATATGAGTGTCTTCTCTTGTTTTTAGATAAGTGACAGCGATTTGCTCTATTGGAGAGAGCTGGTTTCAAAATGCTTAGCGGATTACTCGTCTCCTGCCTGTTGCAAGCCAGACCATAAAAAACTAGTTTGGATTGTTTCAAGGCGTACTGCTCAGAATCTTCAAAACAGCTACTACAGTGTTCCTGAGTTGCCCACTATCCCAGAGGCTGGATGTATTGATGAGAGTGAGAGGTAGGTATATCCCATGGGGCTTTCTCTACTTACCTGCTCATCTTTCAAGTAATGGCATCTCAATAAATTTAATGGTAACTTTCTTTTGTGGCATGTGTGTAATTTAAGATTAGATAACCAAGTAGTATTGGTTTGTTAGCATTTCAAATATTAGAGCAACATTTACTATCTTGGTGGATTCCAGATCCCATAAAACCAAACAGCTTTTATTGCATCCGTTGTGAGGGTGTTTACATACATTAGTGGGAAGGAATCATACCTCAGAGCACACTTCCTTTTACATGTGGAAGGGCTATTGATTCTGTAAGCAAGTGGAAATCACTACTGCAATAGCAGTAGTACAATCTTAATTCTTGAACTTAACAAGTGACAAAAACATAGGTAAATGTTAATAACTTACTGCGGATTCTTTGGAGTACAGTGGTACCTCGGGTTACATACGCTTCAGGTTACAGACTCTGCTAACCCAGAAATATTACCTCGGGTTAAGAACTTTGCTTCAGGATGAGAACAGAAATTGTGCAGCAGTGGCAGCAGCGGGAGGCCCCATTAGCTAAAGTGGTGCTTCAGGTTAAGAACAGTTTCAGGTTAAGAACGGACCTCCAGAACGAATTAAGTTCTTAACTCAAGGTACCACTGTACTATAATGTGGGTCTCTCTGACAGTAAATATTTTGAGGAGACTACAAGCACTCGGTGCTGTTTAAATTGGTTTAAAGCAATTTTGAATTGGCCAGTTAAGCTTTGAGGCTCCAGGAGTTGGATGCTCAGTAATGAAATACGAGACCAATATGCAGTAAGACAGTTAGCAGCTGTGCAGACCTTGATTGACCTTATCTAAAGTGAAAGAACTTATTTGAATTCTAGCAGCTGACACTGCTTAGTTTAAAATTGTAGACAGCGATGAACATTGTAATCACTTGAGAAACTGATAATCAGAGTCAAGTTCTTGTTGATTTTGCGCTGGAAATTCTGTGCATAATGTCATTAACAGAACGCTCACACCATGAAAGCAGAATCTATTCTTAATGCAGTTGGGTGCAGTGCAGACTGCTAGGGAATTTAAAATAAATAAATAAGCACTCATGCTAAGAAATGTGATGCAAATAATGCAACCCAAAAGTAGAAAAAGACCCTCATAAACAGTGTCTGGAGTGGGTTTTTAAAATACTTTTTTTAAAAATCATTTTTCACTTATGTGAGCTGTATATAACTCTTCATATTTTACCCCCTAGTGAGGACTCCTGTGAAGATATGAGCTGTGGAGAAGAAAGTCTTAGCAGTTCTCCACCAAGTGACCTGGAAAGCACCTTCTTCTTTGACCTCAAGCCAAAATCAACTCCGTGTGCTAGGCTGAGCTATTAATGCATTAAAGCACTATAGGCAACAAGTATCTAAGCACCCTCTGTACCTTGACGCAAGGTCTCATGCAGTACCCAAAACATACACGCCACTTACTGTGGCAAAAGTCAAATGTAGCAGGGTTGATCCAGCCAACCATTTAGGTCTTTATCCAGTGAGGAGCATGAACAAGTGCACACTGTTTGTTAGTAGGCTATAAGAGAGCTGTAAAGCTTAATATGTGCTTGAACGGCTTGCTGAAATTAGAGTTTGAATATGGGGAACTATTTTTGGGATAGACTGAGTTGCAAAGAAGTGTATGCTTGTTTCTGTCTGGACTGAAGTACTTTTAACCAAAACTTTAGTTGTGCATTCTTTTTTAAGAAAGGAGTTTCTCTCTCCTTTTTTTAAAGCTTTGTTGAATTTCAGGAAGTGTATTAAATAAGGAATATGCTTGTGTTATTTAGGGATGAATAATGTCCCCTTTTAAAGTGAAAACCAGAGGGTAATCTGGTTCAATGTGCCAGGTATATTTTAGTGTTAAAACTTCTCAAGGGTCGGCTTTCCTATCCATTTTAGGAACTGAAGTGTATTCAGAAAACCTTAGTGTTAATGTGAAAAAGCAAACTATTAAATTAGAAATTTTGACATTCAATGTAAAGTCTACTTTCCCTTTTACCACTACTAACTCCTGTAGCTTTTTCCCAGTATTTTACATTGTCATAAATAATTTCTTAATCATAACACGTTTGCATGCTTAAGTGAAAGCTGTTAGCGGAAAGGCTATTTGATTATGCAGAAGTGTTGGTAAATGTGAAGTTGATGAAAGTGGTTGTAATGACACTTAATTGCTTGCTATTTTCTTTTCTCTTAAAGCACAGACTTTTATGGTTGCTTTACTTATTTTTTTTCAAATATATGCAAAGTGAGCAAAAGAAGAAATTTACTCCGTAGTATAATAATGTAAAAGCAATGTCATGGTAGAAATGAAGGGGCTGCGTAAGTTAGGATTTTGTAGCATTGTGTGGCCAACATGTCTAGGCTGAAGTGCAGATGTGAATGGTGATGTATGGTGTGCTCTGATTTTTATAAAGGAAAAAAAAAGTTTACAAAAATTGTGTAAAAATGTAAATTAAAATCTGTATAAAAACTTTAAAAAACAAAATAAGCTGAAAAATATTGTATTTTTACAGTGTGTATGTAACTTTCATGTATGTTGCATGTAGATATTAATTTATTGTATTCTGTATATGATATAAATACTGTACATTGAAGATTTGCCTTTTTGGTACTGCAAGCCAGAGTCTCAAAAGATGTTTTCTGAAAGCTATTTTCTCTCAAAGATAACTCAGATCTCTTTGCTTCAGTTCAATAAAACCAAATGCTTTTCCTAACTAAGTCTCAGCTGTGATTTTGGCAACCAGCATGGAAATATGGCTGGGAATAAGTCAGAAATACCAGGATGCCCTTTCTGGAATATGATAGCTTTTTATCAATTAGAATGTAAGTAAGGGACGCGGGTGGCGCTGTGGGTAAAACCTCAGTGCCTAGGACTTGCCGATCGCATGGTCGGCGGTTCGAATCCCCGCGGCGGGGTGCACTCCCATCGCTCAGTCCCAGCGCCTGCCAACCTAGCAGTTCGAAAGCACCCTCAGGTGCAAGTAGATAAATAGCGGGAAGGTAAATGGCGTTCCATGTGCTGCGCTGGCTCGCCAGATGCAGCTTGTCACGCTGGCCACGTGACCCGGAAGTGTCTGCAGACAGCGCTGGCCCCGGCCTATAGAGTGAGATGAGCGCACAACCCTAGAGTCTGGCAAGACTGGCCCATACGGGCAGGGGTACCTTTACCTTTTTAATGGAAACAAAAGCTTTCTTAATGGGGAAATGCCCTTCCCAGAATTTGGAGGCAAACTACTAGACCCATGGAACAGATTGGCTCCCAGGACTTGGCAAAAAAATGTGCAGGAACCGTACTAGGATTTCAGGGTTAGAAAGATTTAACTATTCTATATAGACTAAATGGAGGGTATTTGGGTTGCCCCATGATCCAAGCCATATGATCTTATTGCTTTCAGATACTTGGGAAAAAATGATTATTTACTTAACACAATGTATTATCCTAACGAATCATGGCATTTTATGTAAAGATGACTACCTTTATTATATTCTATTTAATTTTATATATATATATATTTAATGGTCATGCTCAATTGTCTCCTATCTTGCTCACATAGCGGTTTCTAATTAACTACCACTACAACAGAAGCAACAGTTTCAATCTATAAGTTAAGTAACTGGTCAAAACATTTCAGTACAGTCAAAGACAGCCCTGTTACCACCCAGACTACCTAAGGCCTGCATGATTTTTCTTAAATCTTAGGGTGGCCAGGTGAACTCCATTAGGGAAAAATAAGTCTTGGTCAAAAGTGCAGGGCAGGAGATGTTTTCGTTCCCTGAACAGGAGGTAGGAATCTATTTGAAGGCCACAACGTAAATTCATGTATACTAAAAAGGTTCTGTGTGGTGATGCCTCTCAGATACTCAACTTCCAAAAAGCTTGACAAGGAGAGCTGAAACTTGAAGAAGGGGAATTTTGGGGCATATATTAAAAGCGCATGTAGGAAATTGGATTACTGTGGAAAATGGAGAGCATTTATTTACTTGATGCTATTTATGAATCACAACCTATGAAACAACTGTAACAAGGCTACCTCTGTCCAGACAGGGCTCTAGTGCCTAAATCCATAGAGCAAAACACTCCCAAGACAGTGCTGTGTCTAGGAGAAACCCCAGACTAGAATCATAGAGAAGTACAGTCAGATCTCGCGTTACGTTTGCTTCAGGTTGCGCGTTTTCAGGTTGCGGCAACGCAGAAGTACCAGAAAGGGTTAGTTCTGGGTTTCGCTACTCGCGCATGCGGAAATGCAAAATGACATCATGCGCAGAAGCGGCGAATAGCGACCCGCGCATGTGCAGATGTGGGTTGCATTCTTTTCAAGTTGCGAACGGGCCTCCGGAATGGATCCTGTTTGCAACCAGAGGTACCACTGTAGAGTTGGAAAGGATCTAGCAAGGCCAGATCTCACGGATGATGGGAGTTGTAGTCCAACAACATCTGGGGACCCACAGGTTGAGAACCGCTGAACTAGTCCAACCCCATGCAATGCAGGAAACATTTGCCCAACATGGGGCTCGAACCTACGACCTTGAGATTTAGAGTATCATGCTCTACCAACTGAGCCAGAAGCTGTTCATGTAAAGCTGGTTCCTTTAGGATGGGAGGGCAGCCCCATCCAAAGGCGTTGAAACCACCTAACTTGGTAGATGAATCCCACCCCCGCCCACCATCCTCTTGTTGAGAGGGAGCCAGATTCTGTCCTTGTCTTTTAAAAAGGGCCAGGGGCTAAATTTGACCCTTTGGCTGCCTTCATTTGGCTGGAGGAGACTCTTGAGAGTCCCATGGACTGCAAGAAGATCAAACCGATCCATTCTGAAGGAAATCAGCCCTGAGTGCTCACTGGAAGGACAGATCGTGAAGCTGAGGCGCCAATGCTTTGGCCACCTCAGGAGAAGAGAAGACTCCCTGGAAAAGACCCTGATGTTGGGAAAGATGGAGGGCACAAGGAGAAGGGGATGACAGAAGACGAGATGGCTGGACAGTCTTCTCGAAGCTACCAGCATGAGTTTGACCAAACTGCGGGAGGCAGTGGAAGACAGGAGTGCCTGGCGTGCTCTGGTCCATGGGGTCACGAAGAGTCGGACACGACTAAACGACTAAACAACAACAACAACAAACCTGATCCAAAACACCCACCCACCCCACTCACACATGAAAACAAAGATCACCACAGCCAACCACAAATGAATAACCACACCCTAGTCCAACCCCAACCTCTCTCACCACCAAAGGAACAGAAATGAACAGCAAAGAACCTGCACAAGCAACGCTGACACCAAACCCGACATATAGTAAGTAAAATAGAAACATCGCCACCCGACTCCACTCCTCCCCATCTCTCCCCCCCTCCACCTATTTCCCCCTTTTCTAATGTCTCAACAAATGAAACTGATTTGATTTGTAAAAATGTTACATGGGGGAAAAAATACGAGAGAGAGACACTGCACACACTTTTGTAAATCAAGAAAACCTATAATAATAATAATAATAATAATAATAATAATAATAATAATAATGGGTGGGACGCGGGTGGCGCTGTGGGTAAAAGCCTCAGCGCCTAGGGCTTGCCGATCAAAAGGTCGGCGGTTCGAATCCCCGCGGCGGGGTGCGCTCCCGTTGCTCGGTCCCAGCACCTGCCAACCTAGCAGTTCGAAAGCACCCCCGGGTGCAAGTAGATAAATAGGGACCGCTTTCTAGCGGGAAGGTAAACGGCGTTTCCGTGTGCCGCGCTGGCTCACCAGATGCAGCTTGTCACGCTGGCCACGTGACCCGGAAGTGTCCCCGGACAGCGCTGGCCCCCGGCCTCTTGAGTGAGATGGGCGCACAACCCTAGAGTCTGGCAAGACTGGCCCGTACGGGCAGGGGTAGCTTTACAATAATAATAATAATAATAATAATAATAATAATAATAAATGGCCATCCTGCCATTGCAATAAAAGGGGTGGGTGGGTGAGTGGGTCGCCCCTCCTGCATTCATGCCCACCTTTTTCTGTTCTTGACTTGGCTGTTTGCAACACCAGAGCGGGACTCTACAATATATGAATTAAAACATCAACAACACAGAACACGTGCTTAATAACAACAATGCTTATCTTTTTAGCTACTATATTTTGATGTTATGATTATTTCAGATTATAAATGCTATAAAGTAAAGGTAAAGGGACCCCTGACCATTAGGTCCAGTTACGGATGACATCTCGCTATATTGGCCAAGGGAGCTGGCGTACAGCTTCTGGGTCATGTGGCCAGCAGGACTAAGCCACTTCTGGTGAAACCAGAGTAGCACACAGAAATGCCATTTACCTTCCCGCCAGAGCGGTACCTTTTTATCTACTTGCACTTTAATAATAATAATAATTTTTATTTATACCCCGCCCTCCCCAGCCAAGGCCGGGCTCAGAGCGGCTTACAAGCAATAATAAAAACAAGAAGAATGATTACAACTTAAAAACAAAAATAAAATACAACATTAAAATAATGGAACATTAAAATATTAAAATGTAGCCTTATTGCAGGAGGAGAAGGAAAAGAAAAAAGAAAGAGAGGGAGGGAGGGAATCAAATTGGCTCCAAGCCAAAGGCCAGGCGGAACAACTCTGTCTTACAGGCCCTGCGGAAAGAAATCAGATCCTGCAGGGCCCTGGTCTCATGAGACAGAGCGTTCCACCAGGCCGGAGCCAGAGTTGAAAAGGCCCTGGCTCTGGTTGAAGCCAATCTAACTTCCTTAGGGCCTGAGACCACTAGGGTGTTGTTATTTATGGACCTTAAGGTGCTCCGCGAGGCATACCAGGAGAGGCGGTCCCGTAGGTACGAGGGTCCTAGGCCGTGAAGAGCTTTAAAGGTCAAAAGCAGCACCTTAAATCTGACCCTGTACTCCACCGGGAGCCAGTGCAGCTGGAAAAGCACTGGGTGAATATGCTCCCATGGCACAGACCCCGTGAGGAGCCTCGCTGCAGCATTCTGCACCCGCTGGAGTTTCTGGGACAGCTTCAAGGGCAGCCCCGCGTAGAGAGAATTACAGTAGTCAAGCCTGGAGGTGACCATCGCATGGATCACTGTGGCCAGGTCAGGGCGGGAAAGGTAAGGGACCACTTTGACATGCTTTTGAACTGCTAGGTTGACAGGAGCTGGGACTGAGCAACAGGAGCTCACCCGTCCTTCTGATCTGATTGGCAAGCCCAAGAGGCTCAGTGGTTTAACCCACAGTGCCACCCGCATCTTAAAATTAAACCCAAAAGTCAAGTTGCATTGGCCGGGAATCGAACCCGGGCCTCCCGCGTGGCAGGCGAGAATTCTACCACTGAACCACCAATGCTATACATGTGACATGTTCATCACATGTGACGACTTTTACGGTCGTTGTGTTTTGCTGATTTTTTAGGCTGCAACTGTTTTAGGGATGATTTGTTGTTTCGTGTGATTTGGGCTGCATTTGCGATGCTCTATTACCGCATTGCCATTTATTGCTCGTGAGCGGCTTTGAGAGTCGTCTGAATGAAAAGCGGCATAGAAACACGTCCCTTCTACCCAAGAATAAAACAAAGCCCTACCTTCGCAGCGATGAGCATGCGCCGCGCGGCACCATGTAGCCCTGGCGCTGCCCTCACTTTGCTTCTCCTGCCCGCTTCCCATCCGCTCTCACTCTCCTGGCGAAGCAGGACGAGGAAGGGCAGAGGCTGGGGCTTCAGTTCCGCAAATGCGCATGCGCTTCTCCAGGCAGCCCCTGCTTCCTGGAGGCGAGGAGATTTGCTTTCCAAATGCTGCAAAGCAGCTTCGCGGACCTTTTTCCCCGGAGCAACCTGCGCGGCGGAGTCACCCTCACAGGTACCCTTTCCTGCAAAGGTCCTACTCCTGCCCTGCTCGCTGTTCCTCCCCATTATTTACTTCTGCTCCCTCTCCTTCCTTGAAGAAATGGTCATATCCGGACTAAATGCACATAAATATAAAGGTGGGCACGTGGGCACATGAAATGCACGCAGCTCAGTGGTGGTTGTTTAGTCGTATTGTCGTGTCCGACTCTTCGTGACCCCATGGACCAGAGCACGCCAGACACTCCTGTCTTCCACTGCCTCCCGCAGTTTGGTCAAACTCATGCTGGTAGCTTCGAGAACACTGTCTAAGCATCTCGTCCTCTGTCATCCCCTTCTCCTTGCGCCCTCCATCTTTCCCAACATCAGGGTCTTTTCCAGGGAGTCTTCTCTTCTCATGAGGTGGCCAAAGTATTGGAGCCTCAGCTTCAGGATCTGCCCTCCCAGTGAGCACTCAGGGCTGATTTCCTTCAGAATGGAGAGGTTTGATCTTCTTGCAGTCCATGGGACTCTCAAGAGTCTCCTCCAGCACCAGAATTCAAAAGCATTAATTCTTTGGTGATCAGCCTTCTTTATGGTCCAGCTCTCACTTCCATACATCACTATTGGGAAAACTTTAGCTTTAACTATACGGACCTTTGGTATGATGCCCCTATTTTCATTCGAGAAATGCTGGAGGGAATGTCTCTATTTTCATTGGAGAAATGTTGGAGGGTATGGAATAGGGTATGCATAGAGCCATAGAACTGTAGAATTGGAAGGGACCCTGAGAGTCATCTAGACCAACCCCCTGCAATGCATGAATC
This sequence comes from Podarcis muralis, assembly GCF_964188315.1. Classification (NCBI taxonomy): domain Eukaryota; kingdom Metazoa; phylum Chordata; class Lepidosauria; order Squamata; family Lacertidae; genus Podarcis; species Podarcis muralis. Next base: position 11,123,971 of record NC_135663.1, read on the forward strand.
CATGACAGCTGGCCACCCAACGTCTGCTTTAAAAAACCTCCAATGCAGAAGTTTAGTCATCATTAAGAGTGGGTTTCTGTCAATCATTGTTTGTGCCCGATCTGCTTCTGCACAGTGACTGCCCCGGCTCCTTCCTTCCTTCCTTTCCTTGCTATCCGTTTTTTCCAAAAAGCTTCCTGATTTCTCTGCTCCATGTCCCTGTTGCTGCTGCAACTCTGAGCTCCCAACAGCAGGGACAGCCCTCTAGTTATTCCCAAGCAGATCCCTTCTCTTTCAGCAGCAGAGAGAGGGTGGGGTCCCTCCTTTCTACCCCACCCTCTCAATTTGTTCCCACCCCCAATCTATTCAATACAGTGGTACCTCAGGTTACATACGCTTCAGGTTAAAGACTCCGCTAACCCAGAAATAGTGCTTCAGGTTAAGAACTTTGCTTCAGGATGAGAACAGAAATCGTGCTCTGGCAGCAGCAGGAGGCCCCATTAGCTAAAGTGGTGCTTCAGGTTAAGAACAGTTTCAGGTTAAGTACGGACCTCTGGAACGAATTAAGTACTTAACCTGAGGTACCACTGTACTTCGTCTTTCCTGTTCTTTGCTTGGGTCTTATTTTACCACCTTAATAATAATAATAAAATTATTATTATTATTATTATTATTATTATTATTATTATTATTATTATTATTATTATTATTTATACCTCACCCATCTGGCTGGGCCTCCCCATCCACTCTGGGCGGTTTCCAACAAAATATTAAAATACAGTAATGTATCAAACATTAAAAGCTTCCCTAAACAGGGCTGCCTTCAGATGTCTTCTAGAACTCTGGTGGTAGTTGTTTATCTCTTTGACATCTGGTGGGAGGGCGTTCCACAGGGCAGGTGCCACTACCGAGAAGGCCCTCTGCCTGGTTCCCTGTAACTTGACTTCTCGCAGTGAGGGAACCGCCAGAAGGCCCTCGGCGCTGGACCTCAGTGTCAGGCGGAACGATGGGGGTGGAGATGCTCCTTCAGGTATACAGGACCAAGGCCGTTTAGGGCTTTAAAGGTCAACACCAACACTTTGAATTGTGCTCGGAAACGTACTGGGAGCCAATGTAGGTCCTTCAAGATCGGTGTTATGTGGTCTTGCGGCCGCTCCCAGTCACCAGTCTAGCTGTTCTTTCCATGCAGATTCTCCTCTCTCAGTGTATTGTGTGGCTCTGACTCTTTGTGAGTGTATGCTAAAGGTGACTTAGGAGTGTGTGTCTCCTCATTTCTTTGTGTGCATGCACGCAGGCTGTGTGTTAGAACTGCGTGTCTGATTTTTTTCCCTATGTGTGCGCACAAAAGGTGTGAGTTTGGAATGCGTACCTCATTCTGTGTGTGTGCATGCATGCATGTCTGAAGGATGTGAGTAGAATTGTGCCTCTGATTTTTTGAGTTAAAAGTGTGAGTTAGGAGTGTGTGTGTGTTGGGAATGTGCACTGTTCTGTTCTAAGGTTATGCGTTAGAAATGTGTGCCTGATCGTGTTTATGGTTCTGCATGTCTGGTCCTGCCCGCTGTCGAAATACAGCCTCCGAGAGGTTTCCACTTAAGTAATCTGGCCCTCAGGCCGACAGAGGTTTCCCAACCTGTTCTTGCACGTAACAGGTAGGGGGAAATGGCATCCTTGCCCAGGCAGCTCACAAGATGAGACCCGCTGTCAAATTGCATTATGTACCTTCCACACCGTTCTCTCAGATTCCTAGTTTCCCTGCTTCTGGCCGTCTTTCCCAAGCGGCTTACAAAACAAGACAAGGAAGCTCCACTAATCAAAAGCCAGGGTTCTGCTTTAATTGTACAGTCATACCTCAGGTTACGACGCGGTTGGCGCCGTGGGTTAAACCACAGAGCACAGGACTTGCCGATCAGAAGGTCGGTGGTTCAAATCCCCGTGACGGGGTGAGCTCCCGTTGCTCGGTCCCAGCTCCTGCCAACCTAGCAGTTTGAAAGCACGTCAAAGTGCAATTAGATAAATAGGTACCACTCTGGTGGGAAGGTAAACGGTGTTTCCGTGTGCTGCTCTGGTTTGCCAGAAGCGGCTTCGTCATGCTGGCCACATGACCTGGAAGCTGTACTGGGCTCCCTCGGCCAATAAAGCAAGATGAGTGCCGCAACCCGAGAGTCGGCCACAGCTGGACCTAATGGTCAGGGGTCCCTTTACCTTTACCTCGGGTTACAAACGCTTCAGGTTGCGCGTTTTTGGGTCGCGCGCTGCATCAAACCCAGAAGTACCAGAACAGGTTACTTCTGGGTTTTGGCTTTTTGCGTATGCACAGAAGCGCTAAATCGTGCTTTCGCACGCACAGAATCGCAACCTGCGCATGCGCAGGCACATCGCTGCAGGTTGCGAACGCTGCGGGTTGCGAACGTGTCTCCTGCATGGATCACGTTCGCAACTCGAGCATCCACTGTACAGGCAACTCCCCACTTGCACATGATGTACTTCTGTGCAACTGCGTACACATGCGGCACAGGGACCCCAGAAAGGGAAGTGGACCCTCTGCAGAGCCTCTCCCAGGTGCTCCCCACTTCTAGGTTCCACTTCCGGGTTTCCAGCGCTGTGGGGTGCTCAATCACACACAAGCAGATCATGTGCTAGTGGGGAGCTGCTTGTATTATTATCCTTTAAAATTTGCTTTTCACCCTTCCTTAAAAACTGTGATGTTGGTCAGCCTGGAGAAATCTGCTTTGTGGCCCAATTTTGAACCCTTGCCATTGTTTGCAAAAGTGTTTTGGGTGGTTTTTAATTGCTTTTAATAGGCTTTCCACCTTATTTTCAATTGTATTGTTTTGACATTTCGATGTGTGCCACTCTGGGCTACTTTGTTTTTTTAATAATCTTCATTAATTTTAATTACACACATATACAAAGAATTTACAATCTCATACTACAAAAAGAAAATTAAAGAAAAAAGAATTAAGAAAAAAGAAAAGAAGAAAATATAGAAAGAAGAAAGAAGAAAAAGCAGATTTATGTGCACAAAGAAACTTAATCTTTCTAATTAATACTTAAATAAACACTTAAATAAAAAAGACCTCTGACAAAACGAGTCTTCCAATCATTCTCACTGTACTGTTTATACTGTCATCGTTTCTTTCGCACAGTTTTATATTCTTTAATATTGTTCCCATCTACTCCACAAACGGTATTTGTTGTGTTTACAAGTATCACTCAAGTTCGGCTAATATGGTGCGGTTGGTACAATATGATCATATATAAACTGGACTACTTTGGGTGGGATGCAAATTGAATAAACAAAGAACATGGCCAGCAGGCCAAAGGGTTTCCCCATCACTGGGTAAAATAGCTGTTGTTGTTGTTTAGTCGTGTCCGACTCTTCGTGACCCCATGGACCCAGGTAAAATAGCTAGGCCCTTGCAAAATGCCAATACCAACTGACCTTTCTCTGCCTCTTACTGTCTCTTAAACAGGGTTGTTTGCTACTTACGCAGAGCTCTTTTGATTTGATTTGCATCTGAAGACGTCAACAGCAAGGCAGGAGTGGCCGTGAAAGATGCCTCAAGTCTGGACCAGCAGTGGGACCCCCTTCTTGTTTTAACGCCCCCTCTCAAAGAGACCCAAATATGGCGCCACATCAGACATTCAGGGAACGGATCCTTTCCGGATTCCTCAGGAAAGAACTCCTATTCAGCGCTGCTTTCACCATCAGGCTCGCTCTTGTCTTCTACGGAGTTTATCAGGACAGGACGATGCTGGTGAAATATACGGACGTCGACTATCAGGTCTTCACCGACGGCGCCAAGTACGTCACGGAAGGGAAATCTCCCTACCTGAGAGCCACTTACCGTTACACCCCGCTCCTGGCCTGGATCTTAACACCAAATGTTCACTTGACTGATCTGTATGGAAAGATCCTTTTCGTTGCTGGGGATATGGTTGCCGCTTACCTCATCTACGAGATCCTTTTGCTCAGAGGCCTGGGGGACAAGGAGGCTTGTGGCTGCTGTGCTTTCTGGCTCCTCAACCCCCTGCCAATGACCGTGTCCAGCCGGGGCAACGCAGAATCTCTCGTCGCAAGCCTGGTCCTTGGCACCATGTACTACGTGGAGAAGAGGCGCTTGGCGACGGCGGCCGTTCTTTACGGCCTCTCCGTGCATATGAAGATTTACCCGGCGACCTATGCGCTGCCGTTAGCCCTCCATCTGCAAAGCTGCGGGAACCCCGAGCGAAGAGAAGCAAACGTTTCGAAGCGGAAGCTCTCGCTCGCCGGCGACTTCCTGCGGCCTCTCTTAAGGCTGTTGTCCAGCCGCGACGTCCTGGTTTTCGGGACGGCGGCCGGTTCCACGTTCGCAGCCCTGGGCCTCGTGTTTTACCTCCGTTACGGCTGGGAGTTTCTGGAGCACACCTACCTCTACCACCTGACGCGCCGAGACATCCGCCACAACTTCTCGCCTTACTTTTACATGCTGTACCTGACGGCGGAAAGCGAGTGGAGTTTCCCCCTCGGACTTGCGGCCTTCCTCCCGCAGCTCCTCCTCCTGCTGGTCATATCCTTGGCCTATTACCAGGACCTTGTCTTCTGCTGCTTCCTGCAGACTGCGGTGTTTGTGAGCTTCAACAAAGTGTGCACATCCCAGTATTTCCTCTGGTACCTTTGCCTCCTTCCACCTGTGCTGCCTCGCCTGAAGATCTCCTGGGTTCGGGCCGCCACGCTTCTCCTGCTGTGGCTTCTTGGGCAGGGCCTGTGGTTGGCGCCAGCCTATTTTCTGGAGTTCAAAGGGCAAAACACTTTCTTGCTCATCTGGCTAGCTGGCTTGCTCTTCCTCCTTATCAACTGCACGATCCTCGTTCAGATTATTTCTCACTATTGTACGGCGCAGGTGACCAGGAAAGTGAAGCAGCGGTGAGGCCTGACTCCTCACAAAGGAGGAATCCTGCAGGTGTTTCTCTGAGAGGAGTTATTCACTGAGCAAGACTGGGTAACAACAGACTTTTTAAAAAAAGTTTGGGGGATTTCTTTTTTGGTATTGGTTTTGCACTGTTTTGGAAACTCTTGCCCTTCGTTTTGAGAAAGGCGAAGGCTTTTTTTTTGAGGTCTGCTTCTTCTGAAACATGACTATTAATGTGTATTCATTTGTTACGTAACTGGTTCCCATTTCTTTCTTTCTTTTTTTTAAAATAAATGAATTTTATTAGTATTTTCCACACAACAACAGCACGAAAGATATCAAAAGATAACAATACACAACACTCAAAAATCAACATTCGAAAACAAACAAAAAAACAAAAAAACCCCAAACAAATCCATATCTTACAAGTTAATATTATAAACACTAAAACAACAAGACATTGACTTCCATCCATCCCACAGCACCTCCTTTATCTCTCATTCTGTCTTCCTGTTTTCCTGTTTTCTTTATCATCTCTATCCTAACATCTAGATATAAATCCTTCTTTCATATCCTTTCACTTCACAAGGTTATTCCAGACTCAGCCAGATTTCTGCCCTCGGACCTTGGCTTTTGAGGTATTCATTTAGGTACTCCCATTCTTTTTTTACTTCACTTTTTGGTTTTTGTCTTATTATATCTGTCAATTTGGCTAATTCTAAGTATTCTGAGAGCTTACATAGCCACTCTCCCCTAGTGGGTAACTGATTCCCTTTCCAGTACTTAGCCACCAGGATTCTTGCTGCAGACATTGTGTATAAGAAAAAAATAGTTTTGTCTTTTGGAATATCGTCATTTAAAATTCCTAAAAGGAATGCCTCTGGCCTTTTACTATATGATATTCTTAATATTTTCTTTATTTCTTCGTGGATCATGCTCCAAAATTTCCCAATTTCGGGGCATGTCCACCACATACGGTAGAAGGTTCCTTTTTGTATCTTGCATCTCCACTTATTATTATATGTTTTATTCATTTTTGAATAAAATGAATAAAACTGGCTCCCATTTCTACTGCATTGCACTGTTCAGATAGTTTAACGGCACTTGATGTCAGGAGCTGGAGTCTGGAGTAGGTCAGCAATAAAAAAACCACAGGTGTCAGGGAAGTTCACTCTTTATTCGAAGAAACCAAAACAGCTCAGGCCTAGTATCACAGCAACTCTTCTCTGTAGGTCTGGCCCCAATGAGGCAGTTGCATCGACTGGAGGTCCTCGCCTTCCCACCACTCTCTAAGACTCCTCCTCTCCCTGGTTCTTCCACAGCAAGCTGAGGCTCTGTCTAGTCTCTCTTTGCTCTGCCCTCTTCATTCCTCTATGGGAGACCAGGGAGGAGAGGAGCTGATCGCAGCAGGAAAGGAAGACTCCCTGGTTTCTTCAGCAGCCCACCTCATCTCCGTCTCCTGGTCCCCCTCCTCTCCAGCCTCTGATTCTGGACTGCTCTCTGCCACAGCTCTTCCTGCTCACTAAAGCCTGTTGCCTCTCCAGCTTCCGACACCATCTCCTCCCAGTCTGCCGCCTCTTCTCCCTCTGACCACTCATCACCGTCTCACCTCCAGTCCCCTGGCTCAGAGCCTTCTTCCCTAGCTGGTGCCTCCCACCATTCCGCTGTGTCCAGCACAGGTGTAATATGTGCAAGTCCAGGTGTAATATTGTATTTGCCCCAAAGTGCCGACTGGACTCTCCGCATATGAATCAGCCCTTCTCTGTGTTTCCCACTTGCGGGGAACGCAGGGGGCTTGGTCAGGCAAGAAGGGTCTTGTCAGTGTTGGCCCCCTTGCCTATGGAATGTTCTTTCTACCATCTCTGGCAGCTTTTAGGTACCAGGCTAAGCTTTTCCCTGTTTATCCAGGTCTTTTGTTAATTAATAATGCTGCCTCCTCTGGTGGTGCTCATCTTTTAGATGGGTGGTTAGGACTAGATCCTTATTTTACTGTGCATTTGTGTATATTGTATTGTTGGCGCTTTAATTTTTCTCTCCTCTTAATTTTTTTTCCATATACTGCGTTTCATTTGTTTGTCAAGTCACTGAGATTGTAAAAAGCCACCAATAAAAGAGAATAATAATAATAATAATAATAATAGACGTTTATTCACATTTACACCACATTCTTGACCTACTGCTCTGTAAATTGGCTAGCCATGTAGCTGGCAAGTACAAAGGTTTTGATGTTGCTGTTGCAAGTGTTTAACCTCTGCCTGGCTGCATTGCTTAGCACGCCCGAGAAACCCCCGTAGGTCAAAGAGCCTTCTGGGTCAATGGAGTAAATTCTCTGGAAAATTAAACTAAAGTAATTTCAGGGAGTTTCCAAGCGATTGTTCTAAGTTTCTTCATTCTCTCTCTTCTGTAGAAGTTGTTGAGTTTCCTGCATCCCACAATAGCAGCCGTTGCTGCAATAACACAATTGCTCTGGAAAGCAAATCTTTATGAGCCCCTGAGCTGAAGCTATTCTTGTGATGGTTGATTTTGAAATTGATTCCTTTTTTTGTGTTTGTTTTTGTTTCTTGTAATGTATTCCTTTGTTTGTTTCTTTTTTTTATGCCCCTTTTAGCATTTTTTTTGGCGTGTTGAAAAGCAGCATACCAAGAAAATTATGAATGAACACATATGTATTGAGGACCAATTTTGTTTTTATGGTTGTAAATTGCTTTGCATATTTTCTAATATTCTGTTTTAATGCTGTAACTTCCCTTTGTGCCAGGTCAGGGAATTGCCCCTCCTGTCCCTTACTGTACAGGAAAACACTGCTGGACATTTTCCATTTGATTTAATTTTGATTTATTATATTTCAATGCCATTTTTCATCCAAATGAACCCCAAAGCGGCTTGCAAACAATAAACAACAATAGCACAGTAGAACATAATTGAACATCACAAATACAACCTAAACCATATAGAATAACTAACAAATTGTCATTGAAACATTTGCAATCTATAAAACACTGTTAACGAAGCAACAAGAAGAAGCTAAAGTGTATGTCACATTATCCGATTAACAATTCGATACAGCATTTATAATCTATAAAACAACATTAGCAGCATTAACGAAAAAGAAGATAAACTAAGCGCTATTAAGCAAGCCAAGTACTGTTGCCTGGTTGCATTACTGAAGTTTTTCATGGATAAACCAATTTATGATGTGATGTAGTACTGTGTTTAGTTCTAATATCTGGGAATGCTGAACCCCCAGCTCTTACCAATTTTATAAAAAGTGTTTTGGCTGCTCTGCTTAGTCTTCCCCTTGACCAAAACAGAAATCTAACAGAAGTTTTGAGGCACAGTTCCTTTCTTTCACCACTGGGTGTCAGTGTCAGGCTACTGTCTTTGGCTAGGAGCTTGCTTGCTCTGTGGGAGAAGCACTGCCTGTTTTGGCCAAATTTCCCAAGGGAAATGCTCCAGCTCTGTTATTGTTGTTTAGTGTGTAGCTGGACATAAAAAGTGAAGTTGGGAAAAATGTGTGCTTTTGGAAAGCTGATGATCTGCAGCTGGAAAAAGGGCACGTTAAGGCTATCTTAAATGTCAAGCAATTTCAGGGACAACACGTGCACAAATTATATGAGAGTAGAATGAACTCGGTTCCTTACTTAAAAGACGCAAACCATATTAAAACACCACCTTCTTTTTAACCAGTATAGTGGTACCTTGGTTCCCAAACTTAATCTGTTTCGGAAGTTTGTTCCAAAACCAAAGCGTTCCAAAACCAAGGCGCGCTTTCCCATAGAAAGTAATGCAAAACAGATTAATCTGTTCCTGACTTTTAAAAACAACCCCTAAAACAGCAGTTTAACATGGATTTTACTATCTAACGAGACGAGTGATCCATAAAATGAAAGCAACAATCAATGTGCTGTACTGTAAAGTAAATAAGACAGTATTGTAGATGATAAAAATAAAAATTACTTTTTTTCCTTACCTGCACTGATGATAGTCATTGTTTGGATGGGGGGCTTTTATCCATTTCCGCAGCCAATCAATCAGTAGCTGAACTGGGTTTCCACACAGCCACAAAAACAAATTAACTGAAAAAGCCTCAAAAACAAAAACACAAAATAAACAGCAAAAACAAAAGCTCCAAACTTAATCCATTCCGGAAGTCTGTTTGACTTCCGAAATGTTCGAAAACCAAGGCGCAGCTTCTGATTGGTGCAGGCGCCCCGGAAACAATAGCCGACAGCCACATTGGACGTTCAGCTTCCGAAAAACATTTGAAAACCGGAACACACACTTCTGGGCTTTTGGCGTTTGGGAAACAGGCGTTTGAGAATCAAGGTACCACTGTATTACTCTATGTTTTTAACAGCTCAGATTGAGTATCAGGTGGTACATCTTCCACTTTGAAACTGAAAAGCTTTTCAAAGGGGTCTAATTTGCATTTGTAAGGTCTTTAAAACATGCACTAAACATCTCTGGTATGTTTGGACCCTTAATGCATATTGCAGTGGGTTTGGTCGTCGTCGTCCCACCCCCCACCCCCCGCTCAGCAAGTGTAAGTGTGTCTGGAAAAGCTTTAACCACCACATAAGAATTCATACAGTATCTATTGCGGCAGTCACAATGCAGGTGATTCCTGCCCCCCTTTGCAGCTGCACATTGAGATCTGAAAGATGACCAGTGGTATCAACAAGGAAAATAAGGTAAAGGTAAAAGGACACGGGTGGTACTGTGGGTTAAACCATAGAGCCTAGGACTTGCCGATCAGAAGTTCGGCGGTTCGAATCCCCGTGTTGGGGTGAGCTCCCGTTGCTCAGTCCCTGCTCCTGCCAACCTAGCAGTTTGAAAGTATGTCAAAGTGCAAGTAGATAAATAGGTACCGCTCTGGCGGGAAGGTAAACGGCGTTTCCGTGCACTGCTCTGCTTCGCCAGAAGCGGCTTAGTCATGCTGGCCACATGACCCGGAAGCTGTATGCTGGTTCCCTCGGCCAATAAAGCGAGATGAGCGCCGCAACCCCAGAGTCGGTCACGACTGGACCTAATGGTCAGGGGTCCCTTTACCAGGGGTCCAGTCAAAGGTGACTGTGGGGTTGCAGCACTCATCTCACTTTCAGGCCAAGGGAGCCGGCGTTTGTCCACAGACATCTTTCCAGGTCATGTGGCCAGCAGGACTAAACCGCTTCTGGCACAATGGGACATCGTGATGGAAGCCAGAGCGCATGGAAACGCCATTTACCTTCCCGCCGCAGTGGTACCTATTTATCTACTTGCACTTTGATGTGCTTTCGAACTGCTAGGTTGGCAGGAGCTGGGACAAAGCAACGGGAGCTCACTCTGTCACAGGGATTCGAACTGCTGACTTTCTGATCGGCAAGCCCAAGTGGTTTAGACCACAGCGCCACCCACGTCCCAACAAGGAAAGTACGGTCATTGAGCCACTGGGGAACACTCAGATTAGGTAAAGCCTTCCCTTTGGTCTCCAGGAAGTTTAACCTCCTCCCTTCCTGCATAGAAGCACTTCTTCAATGTATCTTCCCTGCTTAGTCAGCACACTTTGTAGCAGTAAACGAAATCTCCAGATGCTGCTTTAAGGTTTTTAAAGAAGCTTTTTGAACTGGTGACCGTGCAGAGCTCTGCCATTAATGAAGTATACGAATGAAACAACAGTAGAAACAGTGCTTTTTCAGACCAAGAGAATATTGCAGATACTGCACAGCTTGAGGCATAAAAACGAACTCCTTTTGGAATGAAACATTGCCCAGGCCCCTCAGTTTGATTCAAAGCTTTACTTTCTATTTCAATGTGAATTAAACAATTATAAATAGAGATGGATGCGTAGGGGATCTGAAGGTTGGGTCAGGCGGATGAGGCTCTGATTCCGGGTGTGTTCATTTCCACTCCTGGCAAGCTGGGAAATAAAATATATTGGGGGGGGGAGCCCCCTCCAACACTGTGCAACTAAATAATATCCAATTATAACCACAAAAATGTAAAAACAAATACCTTAAGGCATAAAGAATTGACAAGCAGAACACTTGCGTAGGAGTGGCTGGGGAAACCCAGCTAGATGGGCAGCGTATAAATTATAAATTATTATTATTATTATTAATCACCAATGGTTGTGCTCAGTGGTGTTTCAAAGTCAGTCTCAAGTTCTTACATATACATATGCCAAGCTAAACCATGCCTCTTAGCCCAATATAGAAAACCACCATATAACAGTGTTGTTACTACTTTAAAACAGCTGCCACATCCATAAGAAAGAAAAGTGCTGAGAATATTTACCGTATTTTTCCGTATATAAACTAGGGTTTTTTTCCTTTTAAAAAATGTCAAAAATTAGGGGGAGTCTTATACACGGGACCATTTCCCCCCATTTTCTTAAATCTGAGTCCCCCAAAATAGGGGGCATCTTATACACGGGAGTGTCTTATAGACGGAAAAATGTGGTACATAATTCCAAATCTGAACTGCCCTGTACGCCACCAAAACCTCAGATCCACTAATGCAGGCTTCCTCAACCTCAGCTCTCCAGATGTTTTTGGCTTACAGCTCCCATGATCCCTAGCTAGCAGGACCAGTGGTCAGAGATGATGGGAATTGTAGTCTCAAAACATCTGGAGGGCTGAAATTGAGGAAGCCTGCAGATGCATGAAAGCTGGCAGAGAGCCTTCAGTAGCAAGGAAGCTTCCCCACGTGTTTCAGAAACGTTGCCTAAGCAAATAAGATAAAAATAGAGGAATCACAGGACACCCCAAAAATTCCCAGCAGACGGAGTTTTTGGAGCTAGCCGACCTGACTGGAAGAATCCGTGATCAGAAGGAAGAGGAATAACAAGAAGACTGGAAGAAATTTAAAGATTATCTAGCTAAATATAGTAATATAAGATAATTAGAAGATACTTGAAAGTATCTGATAGGCCTAGGACTGGAATAAGAATGTTGTATAGTAATATGGATTTAAGTCAAAAAAGAAAAGAGATGAAGATAGTTAGTTGAAGGAGTTAATTGTATTAGAAAGTAGATTTTGGAGAACTGCTACAAAGGAGATACAATGAAATTCATTAAGCGGGGAATCGAGGAAGTCAGACTACAATGAAAGTTAACTTGGATTTCAGAAAGTAATGACTGTTTTTACTCTTTTTTCTTTCTTTTAATATTGTAAGATGTTTTGTTTTATGTTTTTTATATGTTAAATTTGTTATAAATGTGGAAAAGCAATAAAAAATTTTGCTAAAAAAACATTACCGTATTTTTCGCTCTATAAGACGCACCAGACCATAAGACGCACATAGTTTTTGGAGGAGGAAAACAAGAAAAAAAAATATTCTGAATCCCAGAAGCCAAAACAGCAAGAGGGATCGCTGTGCAGCGAAAGCAGCGATCCCTCTCGCTGTTCTGGCATTCGCTTCATAAGACGCACACACATTTCCCCTTACTTTTTAGGAGGGAAAAAGTGAGTCTTATAGAGCAAAAAATACGGTAATTCCCAGCAGACGACTGTACTTGAGCAAACCTATCAAAATAAATACTTTGGGTTGTGCATATGCAATATTCTCTCTGCTGGCACAAGGGCTCTGGCAATAGCAGAGGGCTGTTTCTCAAGTTGACACAGCAGGGGGATTCTAAGCCAAGGTGCTGTAGCGGAAACTACTTGTGCAACGGGATGGTGCTAGTGGAACTGCTATTGCAAAACATCCAATTCAGTGGAACGGTTTTGCTTACATTTATTCAGCATCTTCAGGCAACATTCAGGAAAGTAGAATGTTCATCACGTGCTCATTCATATTAGGATTCTTTATTCATAAGCAAAATGGGAAGTAAAAGCAGTCGTGGAAAAGGTGGAGTGTGTGCAGAGGAGGGCAGCCAAGATGATGATGCCTTCGCCACAGCCAGAACCACCTGTCCCTTTCCTTCCTTTTCCTTCCTTGATGCAAAGTCCTTAAGCCCTAAACGGCCTCGATCCAGTATATCTGAAGGAGCATCTCCACCCCCATCGATCTGCCCGGACGCTGAGGTCCAGCTCTGAGGGCCTCCTGGCGGTTCCCTCACTGCGAGAAGCCAAGCTACAGGGAACCAGGCAGAGGGCCTTCTCGGTAGTAGCACCCGCCCTGTGGAAAGCCCTCCCACCAGATGTCAAAGAGAAAAACAACTACCAGACTTTTAGAAGACATCTGAAGGCAGCCCTGTTTAGGGAAGCTTTTAATGTTTAACAGACCACTGTATTTTAATACTTTGTTGGAAGCCGCCCAGAGTGGCTGGGGAGACCCGGCCAGATGGGCGGGGTATAAATAATAAATTAATTATCATCATCACCATCTTCATCATCAATCTTTATTACGGTCCAGAGACCCAACATATCGTTACAAAGCAATACACAATTCATACAGCCTACCTCCAGGTTAAACAAGCATTTTGTTCAGAATACAGGGACCATTGGTTCTTGCAACCACCGATAAAAACTTTGCCACTGTTAATGTTCTAGCGTTTGTCTGGTCTTCCAACAGGAACCTGTCATAGTGAGCCTCTGATTTTCCCGGGAAAGGTACCAGCAAGGGTAATATCAGTTCAGCCTTGGCTTGCTCATATTTTGCACAGTGCAACAAAATATGTTTTATGGAATCGATGTCTTGAGCACACGAGCAAAGTCTGTCCTGGTAGGGAACTCCTCTCAACCTGCCATCCAACACTGCAGGAGGAGTGTTATTATTATTATTATTATCTTCACCTAGGGATGGGTGAATTTGTCAGTCTCAGTTTCTCAGTGTTTCCAAATCTTCTGTTGTTCTCCATATTTCCACATCAGTCTGCAGTTTTTTTCTTCACGAAAGGTCATCAGCATTTCTGGGCACACTTCTCCAAATGCACACATTCGTGCCTAATATTTTGCCTTAATATACGCATGTTTGCAAAACAAGCTCCCCCAGTGTAATGCATTTTGCATGTATCATTATAGGGGTTTTTTTGGGAGGGGGAGGGTCCTCTAAGCCTTAGAAATTAATAAATGGTAGGACTTATTTGTGAAGGGAGAAATACAAGCTGCAGAGGAATTCCTGAGCCAGCCTATGCAAAATGACCTGGCCTAGCTAGGGCTATTAAAGAAACCATTGAGGGCCATTGGCAGTGCAAGAGAACGGTCCTCACCCCCTGCCCTGAGGTGTGAACAGAGATTGGGGTTTGTAAGGCTGCCAGGGTAACTGGGTGTGAGGTGACAGGAAAAGAGAGTTTTTAGCAGGGTGTTCTGGGAAGAAGAAAGACTGGGATCCATCTTGGGCAGGCTGGCTGAAGGCTGGCTGGGAGAGAGGCCTTGGACTCAAGGGCTGCAATTCTGTGGAGGACAAGCCCCTCTTGAAATGACCATGCTGTAAGATCTGGACTCATTCCATGCAGACTGAAGGTGTAAATAGGTGAAAAAACCATATTTCTTCAAGCTACGACAGTCTCTGCCGCTTCTCAGTTCTCCAAAGGAACACACACCCTGGAACCCTCTATGATCTTGCTATTGCTCAGAAATGTGTTTCCAAATCTTCTGTTGTTCTCCATATTTCCACATCAGGCTGCAAATTTTTTCTTTAGAAGGCTTCACAAAAGTTCACCAGCATTTCTGGGCACCCAACAGCATTTTTAAAACTGATGTCTGCGTTAATATGGCACACTGTACACATTGGAGAATTTTGCATTGCAAAAATTCGGAGAAGTGTGGAATTTCAAGGATGTCTGTATCCCAGTTTGCACCTTTCCCCCAGAAAGCACAAAACAAGTCTGCGCAGCTTTAAATATGAATTGAATCAAGTTTCTCTCTCTCCCATCTCCAAGGCTTCCTCAGTCCCTTGCTTTTCTTTTATGCATGAATCTCCTTCAGATTCTCAATCCTCAACATGGCCTCCATCTTTTCCTCCTTCTTTTCCATTCCCTCCAAAGTCAGCATTTGCTTTGCCTCCTGGACATTTTCACTTCTTCACTCCTGAAGTCTCTTCCCCACTTTGCAACTTTCCTTGTTCCTTCTTGCGCCGCAGCCTCCTCCATGCTCCTTCCACACAAGACCTTGCACAACGCGATTAGCCAAGACTTCCAACCGGCGCTCAGTTGCAGCAGGAAGTGTGAAACCCCTCGCTGGTGTCCTCTGCAAACGTGCTGTGCATGTGCTTCTACAGCTGGGAGCTGGCCTGCACTCTCGGCCAAACATATAGATGCAGCAGTGTCCTCACTGGACCCAGATCTGCTTCATGACCTTCCAAAGGATCTGACAGCTCAGCAGAACAGCAGTCGAGTGAATCAACAGCACAGTGACCGAGACTGCGAGCCTATTGGCGCTTTTTGGTCAGAGGAACCCTCCACCTCAGCAGCAGGGGAAGATACCTACGTGAGGGAAGAGTATTCTTCCATTGAATCATCACCACCAAAGACATCTTCAGGACAAAACTGAGGCAGGCAAGCCAGCTGGATTTGGGAGGAAGTGATGTATGGAAGTGAGAGCTGGACCATCAAGAAGGCTGATCGTCGAAGAATTGATGCTTTTGAATTATGGTGCTGGAGGAGACTCTTGAGAGTCCCATGGACTGCAAGAAGATCAAACCTATCCATTCTGAAGGAAATCAGCCCTGAGTGCTCACTGGAAGGACAGATCCTGAAGCTGAGGCTCCAATACTTTGGCCACCTCATGACAAGAGAAGACTCCCTGGAAAAGACCCTGATGTTGGGAAAGATGGAGGGCACAAGGAGAAGGGAACGACAGAGGACGAGATGGTTGGACGGTATTCTCGAAGCTACCAACATGAGTTTGACCAAACTGCGGGAAGTAGTGGAAGACAGGAGTGCCTGGCGTGCTCTGGTCCATGGGGTCACGAAGAGTCGGACACGACTAAACGACTAAACAACAACAACAAGGGCCTTAATAGACAGGTGTATTGAGTACTCTCATAAGAACATAGAAGCATAGAATTGTAGAGTTGGCTGGGGCAGGATGTCCAACCAGTAGATCGTGGTCTACCGGTAGATTCCCAGCTGATCCTGGTAGATCACGGGATTCTTATGGTGTACAAAAAGTTATGGGGGGAAAGCCAAAAAACTCTGTGCAATCCTCCCCAAAAAAGCTCAGCAACTCTGGGCACTTCCCCTTCTAATAGAAGTTCAACAATTCTGGGCAATCCACCCACCCACCCACCCCACGCACGCTCCTCCTCCCTCCAATGACAATGGGTAGATCACCGCCAGTTTTTTTTATACTGGGAGTAGATCACAGTCTCTTGGGAGTTGGACATGCCTGAATGCAGGAATCTCAGCTGAAGCATCCATGACATGACAGATGGCCATCCAACCTCTGTTTAAAAACCTCCAAGGAAGGAGGGTCCACCACCTCCCGCTATTTCTGTCAGAAAGTTCTTCCTGATGTTGAAGAATCTCCTTTCTTGTATCTTGAAGCCATTGGGTCAAGCCCTACTGTCCAGAACAGGAGGAAACAGACCTGTTCCCTCTTCCATGTGACAGCCCTGGAGATATTTGAAGATAGCTATCCTATCTCCTCTCAGTCTCCTCTTTCCCAGGCGAAACATGCCCAGCTCCTTCAACCGTTCCTCATAAGGCTTGGTTTCCAGACCCTTGGTCATCTTGGTCGCCTTCTTTGAGTTCAGTCAGTCAACCATCTACAAATTTGCCCAAAAGGTATCTCATCCAGTCCATATTTTTCTAGCTTCTCCACAAGAATATCATAGGAGACTTTGTCCAATGCCTTACTGAAATCAAGATACACTACATCCACAGCGTTCCCCTGATCCATATCTCCTCTCAGTCTCCTCTTTACCAGGCTAAACATGCCCAGTTCCCTCGACCATTCCTCATAAGGCTTGGTTTCCAGTCCCTTGATCATCTGGGTCACCCTCCTCTGCACTCGTTCCAGCTTGTCAACATCCTTCTTAAATTGTGGGGCCCACAATGTAGAGCCGGCTGGATGAGGCCAGTGGCCTATCTAGTCCAGCATCCTGTTCTCACTGTGGCCAACAAGATGCCTGTGGCAAACCTGGAAACAGGATCCGAGCACAAGAGCGACTCTCCCCTCCTGTGTTTTTCCAGCAATGGGCATCCAGAAGCAGAGCATGGCAAGATGGTGGACCAAAATGCAACTTTGGCGTGTCAGGCCCCAACTGACAAATTATACTATCCTCTTATAAATCCCTTTCTCTCCCCCCCCCCCAATTAAATATCCCTGGGTACTCTCCCTGCTAATTGAACCAGGGCCGGATTAAGGCCCTAAGCTACTGAAGGTAATGGGGCCCTTTATATGTCCAGCTGTCCTTTGTCAACAACGAATTGTCGCTGTTTTTTTGTGTAGAATATATGCTATATAGTCATTTATGGACCTCATAGGAATCTAAAGCCATCTGCACATAACAAAATGTGTCTTTTATCCAAGTAATTGTTGAACTGAAATACAATTAAGAAGTCTATTAATAGCGAAATAATTATTAAGCTCTAACTTAAAATGATTTTTTATTCATAACAAACTTAATAATGCAAACACATTGGCAATTGGCAATAACAAAAGTTCCTTTAGAAACACAATTTACAAAGACTCATAATCTAGTCTCTAGAAATTTGCTATAACATGAAATAATAATAGCAAACCAGTGATATTTTAGGGAGCAGGCTAGCAGGCGGGGCCCATTACTTATGACATAGGAGCCTACACAACACAAAACACTGTTGCTGTATGTAGGTTTTATTTTATTTGTTTTTTATCTTATATTTTGGAAATGCACATCCAGTTTTCTTTCCTTTAATTTTTTTTGGGGGGCCCCAAGAGAGTGGGGCCCTAAGCTATAGCTTGTTTAGCTTATACGTAAATCCAGCAGTGAATTGAACTATAAAGAAGTGTAAACTAAGATGGACGTATTGACAGTTATTGTATTGTTCGTGTGAGGTGAGGCCCCTCACTCTTTCTCCCTGCTTTTTAAAAATAAATTTGCAGTTAAAACACTTCTTCTGTTTTTGCATTAAAACAAGAATGAGGAGAAACACATGAAATTGTCAAAAATGACAGGGTCTGGATGAGAGATGGATGATGCTGCGTGGACAGTGTGGAAGAGACATTTGCACTGGGTACACCAAATGAATCTTAATGTGCTGTGTGTATTCAGCCTCTGTGGGAAGGTCATCAAACAGCACTGGGGGCACAGACCTCACACATTCATCCCCACAGACTTCCTGTCTGTGCTTACCTAACATGTTCTGGGACATCTGCATCACCCTATAGACACCCTGTCAAAGCGAAACTCCTTCTTTGACCAAACCATCAACTGAAAAATTCTGATTTACATTGCTATTTACGATAACCAGAGAATGTTAAGGTATAACAAGAAGACGGAAGTTTTGTGCATTCACACAAAAATGCACAGCAAAAGCAAATATGCCAACATTAAAAAAAACAAAAAACTTAACCGAGGTCATTGTGCCAGCTTGAAAGAAAGAGGAAATAACGGGATTTGGTTCTAGGGCATGTTAGATACTAAACTTTTGCGCAACTCCTGTACAGAATTTTCAAGTCTTTCCATTATATTGGTAATAGCAGACCGTCTCGAGAGAAGATCCTTGTGCACCTACGTTGGCAAAAATTCATTTACAATTTTTATTTGTTTTGTTTATTTCCGAATATGTAAACTGCTCTGCATTTAAACAGAACAGAATATAGAACACAATACAAACCGTAAGATACTGTAATGTTAACAACATTAAGCCAATAAGGATTTAAAGCTACAGAAACAAAACACACTTAATTAGGGAAGACTTGAGGGGGGAGTAGAAGAATAGTTTTCAATGAATGTCAAAAGCACAAGTATCGGGCTTGCTTCATGTCTAAGGCAAGAAAATCCCAGAGACCTGGTGTCACAATACAAAAAGCTTTGGGTTGCAGCATACTTTACCTAAGAGGTATTCAGAGATCTAAGTGTCTGGGGTGGAATGTTCCAATGTTTTCTTTATGCTCCTGTTCTCTCTCTCTTCTCTCTCTCTCTCTCACACACACACACAACTATTTTTTTATTATTTTTTTCTAATTTACATTTCAAAATATTCATTTAAACTAAGGTTACCAGATGTCCCCGTTTCCCGGGGACAGTCCCCAAATTTACAAATCAGCCCCCATACAAAATCCATTGAAGTTGAAAAATGTCCCTGGATTCATTGAAAAAAAATCTGGTAACCTTAATTTAAACAACCTTAAATCAATGACTTCCGTTTTTCTCTTTCCGCGGTTCGTTTTGCATACCATACATCCCTGCATATTTTACATGAGCTAAACCATTCAGTATTCCACTGTTACATCCATCAAAACTTATTTACACTGTTGAATTTATCTTAAGGCTACAAGCATTTTTAAATGAACACAATTCCCCCACATATATTCAGTAAACATTTTCCAGTCTTTCTTTAAACATATGTTCTTCTTGTTCTCTTATTCTATGTGTTAAATCTGCAAGCAGCAAATATTCCATTAGTTTAAGTTGCCATATTTATTTAGTTGGGACCTCGCTCGTTTTCCACGATCCTGTTCAAGGGTATTTGCAGCTAATGAACATGGCTAATTGCTATAAGGTATTTCACACAACCTAATTGAGAGGGGACAGTTGCAGAGCAAACACATGTGCGAAAAGTGAGGAGTCCGTCTTCTGCTATTGTTGACAGGTGACACACCTCCCATGGTGCCATAAAAATGACAGGCTGTCATGGGTTTTCACAAGCATCCTGTACCTTAGGGGAGGGGTCCCTGTGGCTGTCCAGGTGTTTCTGTCCAGAAACCAAGCCTGATGAGGAACCGTTGAAGGAGCTGGGTATGTTTCGCCTGGAAAAGAGGATGTTGAAAGGAGATATGATAGCCATCATCAAATATCTCAAGGGCCGTCACATGAAAGATGTTTTCTCCTGTTCTGGAGGGTAGGACCTGAACCAACGGCTTCAAGTTACTAGAAAGGAAATTCGGACTCAGCATCAGGAATTTCTGATGGTCAGAGCATATTGACAGTAAAACAGAATCTGCTTCGGAACAGGGCCAGATTTGTTGTTGTTGTTTAGTCGTTTAGTTGTGTCCGACTCTTCGTGACCCCATGGACCAGAGCACGCCAGGCACTCCTGTCTTCCACTGCCTCCTGCAGCTTGGTCAAACTCATGCTGGTAGCTTTGAGAACACTGTCCAACCATCTCGTCCTCTGTCGTCCCCTTCTCCTTGTGCCCTCCATCTTTCCCAACATCAGGGTCTTTTCCAGGGAGTCTTCTCTTCTCATGAGGTGGCCAAAGTACTGGAGCCTCAGCTTCACGATCTGTCCTTCCAGTGAGCACTCAGGGCTAATTTCCTTCAGAATGGAGAGGTTTGATCTTCTTGCAGTCCATGGGACTCTCAAGAGTCTCCTCCAGCACCATGATTCAAAAGCATCAATTCTTCGGCGATCGGCCTTCTTTATGGTGGGCCAGATTTAGCTTTGAATATATGCTATATGGTAATTTATGGACCTAATAGGTATCTAAAGCCATTTGCTCACAACAAAATATGTATTTTATCAAAGTAATTGTTGAACTTATCTTATATTTTTGAAATGTACATCCAGTGTTTTTTTCCCTTTAAATTTTATGGGGGGCCCTTGGGGCCCTAAACTATAGCTTGTTTAGCTTATATATAAATCTGGCACTGCTTCTGAAGATGGATGGATGTGCACACTCCATACATTTTAAAGCACGTTATTTCTCCTGAAGTATCCCGGATCTGGTAGGTTGTTAAGGCTGCTGGGAACTGTAGTTCTGTGAGGGGTGGTCTACAATTCCCAGGATTCTTGGGAGAAAGGTTCTTCAGAGCAGAAGCAGGAGGTCTACAAGACCTACACAATTATTCAAGCCTGCTAACTGCTGTTAACAGCAAACTGCTAAGTCAATGTGACTCGCGACCCATCTTGGGTGATGACGCATTCTCCCTATAAAAAGTAGCCAGCCGATCTATGGACCTTAGTCAGAGAGCTGTACGGAGTGTATGGAGTAGTCTGTGGAACAGTGCTAAGGCAGACGGAGTGGCTCCAGGACTCTAGGAAATCAGTCTTAGTTCCTGTGCATCTGTGAAGGGTCAGATAGCTGCTATGACCACTCTGTGCATGCACTTTAACTATGCTGTTTCTGAACAACTGTATTTTCGCAAGAAAAAGTTTTATTCTGTTTGTGAAGAAGACTCTGCCTTGATTAATTTACCGCTGCGCGACAGGGAGGGTGTGCTTTAAAGGGGACACGGGTGGCGCTGTGGGTTAAACCACAGAGCCTAGGACTTGCCGATCAGAAGGTCGGCGGTTCGAATCCCCTTGACGGGGTGAGCTCCCGTTGCTCGGTCCCTGCTCCTGCCAACCTAGCAGTTCGAAAGCACGTCAAAGTCAAGTAGATAAATAGATACCCCTCCGGCGGGAAGGTAAACGGTGTTTCCGTGTGCTGCTCTGGTTCACCAGAAGCGGCTTAGTCATGCTGGCCACATGACCCGGAGCTGTCTGCGGACAAACGCCGGCTCCCTCGGCCTATAGAGCGAGATGAGCGCCGCAACCCCAGAGTCGGTCACGACTGGACCTAATGGTCAGGGGTCCCTTTACCTTTACCTTTATGTAAGCAGTCAGTATCATGGTCATTGGTATTCAGGCAGCCAGCCATCATCATCAGCTATTAAGCACAGGATTTTTCTGAATTCATCAGAGACAATATATCCAGCTTCCAGCACAAATTCTGACTTTTCTGTACCTTCTGTTCCCCACTTGAACTGTCGATAAGACATTTTTCTGCTGATTTCTTTTAATGGTGGTTGTAAATCCCCTCTCACGAACATTCTTTAGAGGCAGCAAACTTTTGAAGAGAGGGGCATTCCCAAGAAAGCCGTTATCACGACAAAGAGGAAGGGGACAAGCTCTTTTCTATTGAAGATGCCAAAATGCCCTGTTTGCGAGAATAATTAGGGTAGGAGAAAGGGAAATGGAAAAAAAAGTGCTGGTTCAGTTTACAGATTAGACCCCTAACTCTGCCAATAACCATCTTAGGGGCTTTTTTTTCCAATTTCAGAATGCATGCATTCAAACCAGACCAGTAAGAAAGCAAGGTTTCCCTGTCTGAATGATTGTGGGAGATCAAGAGCATAACTTCCTTTTAAACTATTGTCTTTTGTCTGAAGGTTTGTTCTGCTGTTGCACCCCACTTTTGGGGAACCTTTCCCCCCCCACCACCAATAGATAGATAATGTTCCAAACATTTTTTTAAAACACCAGAATGAAAAATGTGAGTAGTAACACTTGCTTCAAACAAATATTGAGCCCATGAGCCATCCTGGGTGCTCCTGTCTTTCCTCGTTTGTAGTCACTGAGTCAAGTCAGAATGAATGACAAGTTAGTTGACATCAGACAAGAGAAATCATTGGAGTCCCTAAAGAATGTTGTTTTCCCCTCCCCTTTAGTACACTTCTGTATCATTTCCTAGTCCTTGGGATCACTGCAGTTCGCCCTTCCTTTTCTTCTAGCAACTGGATCTTTCTTGTGGTGGTTTTCTCTGAGATCAGGTACTCTCTAGAAGTTAAACAAAAGAACCCACTACACAATGAGTTTGTGTGGATGTCAAAGAACCCCACACTCTCCCCAAATGGCGATGCAAACTGAATTCTTTGCAGGGATCCAAGATCCTTAAATGTCTTCTGCTGCAAAGGTACTCATTAAGACAGGCATGTCCAAAATCCGTTTTGGGGGTCTAATCCAGCCCGCCTGTCTGTTTAACAACTTTGGGGTAAGATGATTGTTTAAAAAGCTCAAGAACCTCATGCACGTTCACTTCATCAAATCTGGCCCTCTTTGAAAAAAGTCCCTGGTATACATGCAACGGTATATGTGTTTACTCGGAAGTAAGTCCTTTTGCTTGTAATGGGGCATACCTCCAGGTAATTGGATGCAGGACAGTAGTCCTTGTGCCTTTAAGAACGGAGTGGTAGATACCTAGCATGTGCTTGGTTGTTGGAGCTGCCACTGTCTCCACCCCCCCCCCCAATTTTTTTTATTGGTTTTCACAAAATTGCAAACACACACACAAACAAACATAAATCATAACCTTATTAAAATTAATCTTATTAACATTGTTAAGTGACTTCCTCGCATCCCCCTGGTTGAATTTCAATGCATATCCTTTTAACGGTTTTGTAAACAAAGTTCTTAAACACTTAACATCATTCTATCTTACCAATTCAACATTAAACATATTGATTCAACACTTAACTTATTTAAACCCTAAGCCAATCTAGTAAAGGTAAAGGGACCCCTGACCATTAGGTCCAGTTGTGACCGACTCTGGGGTTGCGGCGCTCATCTCGTTTTACTAGCCAAGGGAACCGGTGTACTGCTTCTGAGTCATGTGACCAGCATGACTAAGCCGCTTCTGGCGAACCAGAGCAGCGCACGGAAACGCCGTTTACCTTCCCACCGGAGTGGTACCTATTTATCCACTTGCACTTTGACGTGCTTTTGAACTGCTAGGTGGGCAGGAGCTGGGACCGAGCAACGGGAGCTTACCCTGTCACAGGGATTCAAACCACTGACCTTCTGATCGGCAAGCCCTAGGCTCTGTGGTTTAACCCACAGTGCCACCCGCGTCCCTAGCCAATCAAGTACTTGCAAGCTATTTCCAATTAATGTAACTTAACATATTTAACTAAGGGGCTGCCACTGTCTTGCTCTGTGCTGCAATCTGGTGGCTTAAGATGCAACAGCAGCGCTTCTGGTCTCCTTTCCTTCCACGTCTTTGGGTGCTCCTGAGGATCATGCCAATGGCAGCAGAGAACTGCAACCCTTCAGATGTTTATGGACTGCAACTGCTCATCGGCCCTGACTATTGGCCATGTTTGCTTGGGCTGATGGGTTCTGAAGGACCACAGGCCAGCCATTCCTGGTCTACAGGCACTTTGATCCCTATTCTTCCTGCACAGCTACAGTTCCCAAAGTAGTTTAACAGGGAACTCTGGGAATTGTTGCTCTGTGAGGAGCAATGATTCTTCAACATCAACTTCGTTGGACTGGTCATGTTGTGCGGATGCCTGATGATCGTCTTCCAAAGAAACCACTCTATTCTGAACTTAAAAATGGAAAGCGTAATGCTGGTGGTCAACAAAAGAGGTTCAAAGACTCTCTCAAGGCAAATTTTAAAAATGTAGTATAAACACCAACAACTGGGAAACACTGGCCTGCGAGCGCTCCAATTGGAGAACAGCCTTTACCAAAGGTGTCATGGACTTTGAAGACTCTCAAACTCAGGATGAAAGGGAGAAATGTGCTAAGAGGAAGGCACACTTGGCAAATCCACACCGTGATCAACTCCCACCTGGAAACCTATGTCCCCACTGGGGAAGGACACGTGGATCCAGAATTGGCCTCCACAGTCACGTATGGACTCACCGTTAAAACCGTGTTTATGGAAGACAATCTTACTCGGCTACAAGGGATCGCCAAAGTAGAAGAAGACAATACTAGCAGAAGGGAGGTTTCAGACTGTTTTGCAACCATGAGAGAGAGACAGAGAGCACACAGAGGGAACTTAGAGGAAGAATCACAGGAGCTGCTTGAATAGGCTGTCATTTCCCCCTTGCTACTTGTTGTTAGAATTCCTGCTCCATGATTGCAGTCATGGGATTTTTGTCTATCACATGATGGTGTATGTTTTGACTCCACAGAGTGGAAAGTGATGAAGACAGGATGTCTGTGTTACTGTGTTCCATGAAGTGGGTCTATTGTCCTTTGTTCTTTTTCTCTTTGCTGTCTGATGCTAGAGAGAGAGGGAGCCATGTTGCAGTGCTCCGTGTGTGTTTATATGTAAATAAAGTAGATTAGCCAAAATGCTGAGTTCTGTCACGCGAAATGCGCAAACTCTGTGGATCCCTAAGTGTGCTGGTGCCTGTTGGCATTGGTTGCTGTGATGTTCGGGCTGAAGAAAGCTTATGAAGCTCCTGAACGACTGACCAGGAGGGAGAGAACATGCCAGTCGGGCATGTGTCTCTGCCAGAGTCCTACTCCTGACACTTATTTGTGTTTCTTTTCTTCCCACCTCAGGTTTGGATGCTACTCACTAATCATAGAATCATAGGAATGTAGAGTCAGAAGGGACCTCCAAGGCTCATCTAGTCTAACCCTCTTCAGTGCAGAAATCACAGCCAAAAAATCCTGGACAAGACAACCATCCAACCTCTCTTTAGAAACTTCCAAGGAAGGAGAGTCCACCATTTTCTGAGGGAGCCCATTCCACTGTCAAACAGCTCAAGAAATTCTTCCTAACGTTCAGTTGGAATCTCCTGGGCTCCGTCCACACGAGACTTTTATAAAAGCAGCCTCATGCCAGTTTAAACAGCCATGGCTCCCCCCCAAAGCATTATGGGAACTGCGGTTTGTTAAGGGTGCTGACTGCTGTTCGGAAAACACTGTTCCCCTCAAAGAGCTCCAGTTCTTACGGAGGTTCCTGTGAAGAGGGATTGATTTGGGAAACCAATCTGAGTGCTGTAGCTCTGGGAGAGGACTAATAATAATAATAATAATAATAATACTAAAATTTATTTATACCCCGCCCTCCCTGGCCAGAGCTGGGCTCAGGGCAGCTAACACCAATAAAATCACAGTAAAAACATAATAGGGGAAAAAGAGAGAAGAAAACAAAACAAAACAAAAAATTAAAATACAGGTTAAAGTGCAATTTAAAATGCAGCCTCATTTTAAAGTAGCCGATAAATCAAGACCATAAGGGGAGGGAAACATAAGGGTCAGGCTGAGTCCAAACCAAAGGCCAGGCGGAACAGCTCTGTCTTGCAGGCCCTGCGGAAAGATGTCAAGTCCCACAGGGCCCTAGTCTCTTGTGACAGAGCGTTCCACCAAGTCGGGGCCAGTACTGAAAAGGCCCTGGCCCTAGTTGAGACCAATCTAACCACCTTGCGACTTGGGACCTCCGAAGTGTTGTCATTTGTGGACCTTAAGGTCCTCCATGGGGCATACCAGGAGAGGTGGTCCCGTAGGTACGAGGGTCCTAGGGGTGTCTTAACATCTCTCAGCACCCTGAACAAAATACAGTTCCCAGGATTCCTGGCAGGGAAACGACGGCTGTTTAAAGAGGCAAAGTAGTGTTTCAAATGTGCAGAGGCTGCCTTCGTACCATGGGGTGCCTAGAAAAAGAGACGACAGAAGAACAGCAGCAGCAGCAAAATAAAATAAATTACTGAAGCAAAGAGAAGACAGAAGCGATGGAATCTTGAAAAAGAAGGTGGCAAGACCTGTAATGGAAAGGAGAAGTGAGAAAGGACATCGGTTTTTTGGAAGTTTTCTGTGCTTCAAATTGCCAATTCAGCAATGCAAATTCTAAGGCAGAGGGTGGGAAGTGGACTATGATGCAACTTTGCGTATATGATTTCTAAAAATAGCCCCTTGGCTGATGATGTAGAGGCTGGCTCTATGGAATAAATAGAGCCCGTCTTGGCCACCAAAACTGGATCCCGGCAAGCGCTGAAGGCTGAGTTCTCCCTTTGCTGAGTGTGCAGCTGACAACCGAATTCAGAATGGGATCCCGCTTCCTGGCTCTGATGTTTGCCCTGCTTCTTACCTGCCACATCAGCTACGCAGGTAAGTACCATCGTGGGGTTTTCTTCTCCTGCTTTCCCCCTCTGATCGGTCATTCATGATTACAGTCTTAAGTTTATCCCTTCGATTCGTTTAATGTATTTCTATACTGCCCAGTAACCAAGGTCCTCTGGCCAATTTACGGAAACCATCAAATTTATAAAGCAAACTGCTTTTGTCTTTTGTTTCCCTGCCTCCCTTTTGTCCGCAGAACTCGATTCTTTGCCTCACAACAATCTTGTGAGGGAGGGCTGGGCCTGAGAGACAGTAGCCACCCTTTCTCTTCGAGGTGGGCAGAATTCTGAACCTGCCAGAAATGTTATTTGCTTTTACATTTCTATACCGCCTTTGCTCCAGAGAGTTTGAGGTGGGACAGGGCTGCCCCCACAACTGCTTCTTGCTCGCTCAGAAACTAAAGACCAGACCTATCGAGTGAGGTGGAAGGAAACAAAAAACACTGACAGTAATATTGTGCCTCCTCTAGAGCATTTGCCCTTCTCCTGGTTTTCTCCACCCCCTCCATTCTACCCGGACACTGAGGTCCAGCTCCGAGGGCCTTCTGGTGGTTCCCTTGCTGCGAGAAGCCAAGTTACAGGGAACCAGGCAGAGGGCCTTCTTGGTAGTGGCACCTGCCCTGTGGAACGCCCTCCCACCAGATGTCAAAGAGAAAAACAACTACCAGACTTTTAGAAGACATCTGAAGGCAGCCCTTTTTAGGGAAGCTTTTAATGTTTAATAGGTTATTGTATTTTAATATTTTGTTGGAAGCTGCCCACATGGGTGGGGTATAAATATATTATTATTATTATTATTATTATTATTATTATTATTATTATTATTATTATTATTATTATTATAATATTGGCAGCCTTTGCCTCCCTTCCCAAGAAATCAGTGAGAAACTACAGTGGTACCTCAGGTTACATACGCTTCAGGTTACATACGCTTCAGGTTACAGACTCCGCTAACCCAGAAATAATACCTTGCGTTCAGAACTTTGCTTCAGGATGAGAACATAAATCGTGTAGCGGCAGCAGGAGCCCCATTAGCTAAAGTGGTGCTTCAGGTTAAGAAAAGTTTCAGGTTAAGAACAGACCTCCAGAACGAATTAAGTTCTTAACCCGAGGTACCACTGTATAGGATTAGTGCTAAACAATGTAGATATGCTGTTCTTAGTAGGCAGTTCTGCCAAGTCCCGGGTGCTTTGAAATGCCTTTATGTCTGCCTAGAGATGTCTCAAATTCTCAATCGCTGTATCTTCTGCCCGCAGCTATCTTTGATCCGACAATAGGCTGCAGATGTGCAAAAGTAAGGTCCAGATTCATCCCTCCTTCTCAGTACGAAAGTGTCAGTATTTTTCCGCCCGGAAGTGCCTGCAACAAGATGGAAGTAATGTAAGTGACCTCAGTCATGCATGACCATCATAGCAGAGATCCAAAATAACTTCCACATTTCCTACATCACTTAGGGTTGCCATACGTCCGGAATTCCACACACCCCCAACCTCTCCAGAATGCTGCAGTTGGAAGCAGTGCCTGGGCAGAAATCGCTTAAAAATGTCTGGGAAAATCTGGAGGCATGGCAACCTATGTTTTCTTTAAAAAATACATCAAACCAAAAAAAAATAGCTCAATGACTTTGGGCAAAACGGCTGAATAACTTTGCCAGAAAAAGTTCAACAACTTTTCTGCCCTGATTTTCACTGTTATGGCAATCGTAACATATCTAATTACTTCCCCACCCCCATCTTTCAACTGATTTCTGTCTTCTGGTGTGGAAACAAGCCCTGTGTAAGGGTTCTGTATATAAAAAGAACATGCTAAAGTTATTTGTGGTTAAGCCCAATGGGTTAAGTTCACTGACACTTAAAAGCGCAATTCTTCGCAGGTTTACCTGGAAGTAAGCCTCACTCTCTTCAGTGGGTCTTATTCCCTCATTAGCAGGTTTCCTCTTTGCAGACAGGCAATTCCTGCGTTGCGATGGCTCAGTCGGTAGAGCATGAGACTCTC
This sequence comes from Podarcis muralis, assembly GCF_964188315.1. Lineage (NCBI taxonomy): Eukaryota > Metazoa > Chordata > Lepidosauria > Squamata > Lacertidae > Podarcis > Podarcis muralis. Next base: position 11,152,470 of record NC_135663.1, read on the forward strand.
AATCTCAGGGCTGTGGGTTTGAGCCCCAGGTTGGGCAAAAGATTCCTAAATTGCAGGGGGTTCGGCTAAACGACCCTCGTGGTCCTTTCACTTCTATGAATCATATCCTGACATCACCTGTTGCATATTTCCATAATTTTGTTTGGCCGTTATCCTTGCCATCTCTTGTGTATTTTTTTGTGTTCACACGCTCCTGCTTCTCAGCACATGCTGGGAAGTGTGATGCTATCCGCATTAAAGGTAAAGGGACCCCTGACTATTAGGTCCAGTCGTGACCAACTCTGGGGTTGCGGCGCTCATCTCGCTTTATTGGCCGAGGGAGCCGGCGTACAGCTTCCGGGTCATGTGGCCAGCATGACTAAGCTGCTTCTGGCAAACCAGAGCAGCGCATGGAAACGCCGTTTACCTTTCCGCCGGAGCGGTACCTATTTATCTACTTGCACTTTGACGTGCTTTCAAACTGCTAGGTGGGCAGGAGCTGGGACCGAGCAACGGGAGCTCACCCCATCGCGGGGATTCAAACCGCCGACCTTCTGATTGGCAAGTCCTAGGCTCTGTGGTTTAACTCACAGCGCCACCCGCGTCCTGCTATCCACATTACTTGCCATTAAATATCACTCTGGCATGTGCAGTATTATGCTTATGGTGGGAAACCTCTGGTCTGTGTGGCCCTAACTGACCTCCCCATTTGGCCTCCTTTGATTACAAGAGATGTTCACGCATTATGCAACACACATGTAAAGGGGCATTGTGTGAATGACATTCCTGCATCGCAGGGGGTCGGACTAGATGACCACCAGCGTCCCTTCCAACTTGACAGTTCTATGGTTCTATGACTGCGCAGATGCTGGTTTTCAAAGTCAAAATAGCAACAAGATGCCTGAAAAAAATGCAGAGTGGCAATTGCAGGTGCTGCTATACTTGCATTGTTGTTCCTGGGTGCAGGCTGCAAGTTGTCCTTCCTTGTTATCATAGAAGGAAACACAAAGCTGGTTAGACAAATAGGTGGGTGAGCAGGGGGGCTGGAGATTGGTCTCTGTGGCCATCAAGCAGTCTCCTCTCAAAGGTTTCTTGATGAGGCTTCCAGTTCAGCTTGCCTGCTTTGCACAAAACTGCTAATTCCAAATTCTTCCTACTTTGCTTGTTTTCCAGAATCACAATCAGGGAGAAAGGAACCAAAGTATGCGTCAATCCCGAAGTAAAATGGGTGCAGAATTTAGTGAAGATAGTTAAAGGTACGTAAGTTCCAATAGACATTCCCCTCCCTGGCTGCCTTTGAGCCTGCGAACTGGTCTGTCTAGCCGGCCCAGCATTCTCTAACAGCCTGGAAGCAACATTCAATAATAATAATAATAATAATAATAATAATAATAATAATAATAATAATAAAATAATAATAATTTATTATTTATTATTTATACCCCACCCATCTGGCTGGGTTTCCCCAGCCACTCTGGACGGCTTCCAACAGAACACAGGACACTAAAATACAATAACATATCAAACATTAAAAGCTTCCCTAAACAGAGCTGCCTTCAGATGTCTTCTAAAAGACTGGTAGTTGTTGTTCTCTTTGACATCTGGTGGGAGGGCGTTCCACAGGGTGGGTGCCACTACCGAGAAGGCCCTCTGCCTGGTTCCCTGTAACTTGGCTTCTCGCAGCAAGGGAACCGCCAGAAGGCCCTCGGCGCTGGACCTCAAGGTCCCAGGCAGCAATCATTCTCTGCTCTCCTACTTGGAGATGCCCCTGGCCCCTTCCAGTGCTGCTAAAGGATGCACTTTGCCCCTAGAATGGAATTTCCCTATCTTTTAAATAAGCAGCCTGCAGAATGTGCAGGCCGCCAAGCTGACCGCGGTATTACTGGATTCTTGCCCACAGGCCTGCCGCGAAAAGAAAAGAGGAAGTTTACTGATCCTCAGCCTCTCTGTTCACCTTGGCTGGGGGTCACAAGTTCCGCAGGGCTGTGTCAGCACAGAAAACGCGCTTTTGTGATTTTAACCATATTCCATTTCTTTTTTTATTATTTACAATTCAATTGCAGGAACTCAAAAGTCTGCTGCTGCTGCTGCGAACCGACGTCTGTGATGGCCTCGGAAGGCAAAAGGATGGATGGTGCCCCGGCCAGTCCCAAATGTGAAGCTTGACACTTTTCCTCTCTGCTTTGCAAATTCTGTCTGCCCAAGGAAATGGTGGGAGGGGGAGACCCAGGGGCGGAGGAAGGGAGGTGCAGTGGGGGTGGGCCACCCCACTGAGGGGGGTGACAAAATGCTGGGCGGCACTCACTCCTGGGAGCGACACGGTGGCTTGGGGGGCCACAGGTTCCATGCTGCCCCATGTGCTGGTCCCAGGGGCTAACCGAGAGGCGAGGTCCGAGTCCAGTCTGAGGTCGATGGTGTGGTATGGAGGCTGTCCGTCAAAGCTGTAGCTGGGACCAAGGCAGGGAGTCAGGCGAGGCCAGGAACTCTGACAGAAGAGCAGGACAGGGTGCAGGCAGGAACAGGCTAGCAACAATGTTGCTCCCACAACCTGGGACTGGGGCTGGCCGGCTTTTATCTGCCCCGAGGCATAGGGCGGCCCCGGTCCACAGGTGACTCGCCTCTCCTGGCCTGAAGGCGAGCACTCCTCCTCCGGGAACTTAGTTCCCTCCGCCTCTCTGCCCTGAGCCTCTGCAGCTCAGGAGAGGATAGAGGGTTACTGGACCCAGAGGCAACCTCAGCTTCCCCTGACGGGGCTGAGAGTGGAGCACCTGCAGGCAATGGGTCCTCCATCACCTCAGGGGTCGGAGCAGACTCAGCTGGTGCCTGCACCTGAGGATCCAGCACAGGTGAGGACCCTTCAGGCTCAGGCCCCTGCCCCGGCTCAGCTGGTTCTGGAGGCGGGGACTCCTGTGCAGGCTGGGATTCCTCAGGTTCAGCCTCCGAGTCCGAATCCCAGGCCATCACACCCCAAACGGTCCGCCCACCTCCTCCCCCTCAGCTGTAGGGCGGTTGAGTGGGAGGAGGCAGGCAGACAGACGCCTCAGTGCCCCCCAGAGTGTCCTGCCCCAGCTGGCCCCACCCCCATGGCAGCTGGTCCTGCCCCTGGACGCATGGCACACGCACCGCCCAATCGGCTTGCTCCACCGCTGGGGAGACCCCCAATCTTGTCAGAGCTGTAAATTAGACTGGGCTTGCATTTCTGAAAATCTGCCTCTCTCTCTCTCCAGCTCTATGATTCTAACTCCACCTCTCCGCAAAATTGTAGCTTTAGGTGAGACTCAGGGAGACTTCTGCAGATCCTCAGGATATCTTAACACAGCGTTAGTATGAACTGTGCAAGATTTTCAGAAATGCAAAATTGCGATAAACTATGTGGGTGGTTGCAGGGAGGTTCGCCTGAAGCTGAGAAGTGGCAACTGTTGTCCCACCATGTGGTTGGAAGAAAATCTGATTGGGTTGAGGGTCAAGCAGGAGAGTAGAGATGGAGGGTGGGTTCAGTGCCCCAGTTCTGCTTGCCTGTTCCACATGAGCCATTGTAGCCCTATATCTTTCCTCCACCCCCTCCATTTTTCTCTGTCATTCTGTGTTTTGAAATGCAGGTCTCTCCCTTCCCATAAACACAGTTCCCAAAATTCTCAGGTTTTGCCTTTCTTGGTTGGTCTTGTTTTCAGAAGCCTGGACACTTGCTTTCTAGCAGAATCGAAATATATTTAAAATACTGCTGGAGCAGGTATTGCAATATGATTAGAACCACGGAAGAATAATGTGGCAATTCACCTGTTAGCATAAATGAAGGCAATTTGAAAAAACAAAAACGTGCTATTATATCTTCTAGCAGACTGTTGCTGTTTCCTGTAATCTGTTGTTGTTTTTTTAATTCACAATCCCGCTAGAATGTGATTATATTTAAAGTGATTGGGTTTTGTTTTTTTGTTACTCTATGTTTAAGTACATAAAAGTCAAACAATAAAATTTATCTCGCTAAGCGATGTGTCTCCTTTTAATCGGATTTGAGAGAGTACTGGGTTTTGGCATTCACACAACAAGCATTTGGTGCAGCTACAGAAGCACTCAGAAGTGAAAGTCTTATATTTTGCTAGCAGGGCAATTCTATGAAAATGTCAACCTACAGACTCTTTTATTTTCATATATAGGTCTGTATCATTCTAAAGATGATTTTTCATTAAGTTTCATTACCTGGCAATAGTTTTTCAAACAGACATTTTACTTGTGTGTAAAACAACCAAAAATATGGCATGCAATATTGACTAAGAATTTATCTGTTCCCCACCCCCTAAAGTTGTGTTAAAGAGCTCTCCAAGAGGTTAATTATCCTTAGTTTTATTGATACATTTGCCTTCTTGTCTGCTGAAATTAGGGACGCGGGTGGCGCTGTGGGTTAAACCACAGAGCCTAGGACTTGCTGATCAGAAGGTTGGCGGTTCGAATCCCCGCGACGGGGTGAGCTCCCGTTGCTCGGTCCCTGCTCCTGCCAACCTAGCAGTTTGAAAGCACATCAAAGTGCAAATAGATATATAGGTACCACTCCAGTGGGAAGGTAAACGGCGTTTCCGTGTGCTGCTCTGGTTCGCCAGAAGCGGCTTAGTCATGCTGGCCACATGACTCGGAAGCAGTGGCGTAGCGTGGGGGGTGCCGAGGGGGCCGGCTGCACCGGGCGCAACATCTGGGGTTAGGGCAAATCCACAGGTTAGGGGGCGCAAATCCACAGGTTAGGGGGCGCAAATTACTTGCCCCGGGTGCTGACAACCCACGCTACGCCACTGCCCGAAAGCTGTATGCCGGCTCCCTCGGGCAATAAAGCGAGATGAGCGCCGCAACCCCAGAATCAGCCATGACTGGACCTAATGGCCAGGGGTCCCTTTACCTTTACTTTTACTGCTGAAATGACAATAAATTTTATGTTAGGAACAAAATCAGGTGCACAATAAAATTTGGTTGGTAGAGCCTGTTGCTTTAGTCACAAAAACACACACTCCTCCCTCTCTCAGACAACAAATGAGGATTCCTTGGGGTTGTACTTTGGCAAGGTGTTGAGCAGTGCTATTTCTCTAGAAAAAAAGGTGCTAGAACTCACCATGAACACCTCTCTTGATCTCTTAAAATAAAATAATAATAATAATTAAAAAAAAAATTATTTATATCCCTCCTCCCCAGCCAAAGCTGGGCTCAGAGGGGCTAACAACAGTAAAATAATACAGCATTCTAAAATCAATTCATTATAAAATCAGTTCAAATCAAATTAATGGCAACCATTGGGCCAGAGCTCCGCGAAGATTGCCGAGGGAGGGAGTCAGGCTGTGCCCTGGCCAAAGGCCTGGTGGAACAGCTCTGTCTTGCAGGCCCTGCGGAAAGATGTCAGGTCCCGCAGGGCCCTAGTCTCTTGTGACAGAGCGTTCCACCAGATCGGGGCCACAGCCGAAAAAGCCCTGGCTCTGGTTGAGGCCAGCCTAAGCGCCCTGTGGCCTGGGACCTCCAAGATGTTTTTGTTTGGAGACCGTAAGGTCCTCCATGGGACATACCAGGACTTTGAATTCTGTGACTCAAGGGCTAGCCCATGCCCAGGGTTTTCTTGCACATTTTGCTTCATCCTGACACGCAATAGTGATGCTTGCAAGCAATACAACAACAACAACAACAACAACAACAACAACAACAACAATAAAATGGCAATAATAAAATGGCTGAAATCCAGGACCATGCATGGGGAAAGCAGCGATTTCCTAAGCAAGACCCTCTGGGAGCAACGAAACACCTTCAGTTTTGTTTGAAGAAGTTGTGCTGATATGGACAAATTATTGCAGAGATCATTCCAAACGTATGGGAGCTGTGACGTGTTCCTGGGCATCTGCAGATCGCATGTCCGTCCTCAGGCAGGAATAATAATAATAATAATAATAATAATAATAATAATAATAATAATAATAATTTATTAGTACCCCGCCCATCTGGCTGGGTTTTCCCAGCCACTCTGGGCGGCTTCCACAAAGACCATAAATTCACCTGCAGCCTTGCAGATGTTATCCAGGTGAGTAGCTCCAGCCCTCCATGCTATCTGGGGCTGATGGAAGTTGCAAATCCAATAGCAAAAGGAGGTGCTGCATGTCAAGATCATACATTGGCTCCCAGTACGTTTCTGAGCACAATTCAATGTGTTGGTGCTGACCTTTAAATCCCTAAATGGCCTTGGCCCAGTATACCAGAAGGAGCATCTCCACCTCCATCATTCAGCCCAGACATTGAGGTCCAGCGCCGAGGGCCTTCTGGCGGTTCCCTCACTGAGAGACATGAGGTTACAGGGAACCAGGCAGAGGGCCTTCTCGGTGGTGGCGCCTGCCCTGTGGAACGCCCTCCCACCAGATGTCAAGGAAATAAACAACAATCTGACTTTTAGAAAACATCTGAAGGCAGCCCTGTTTAGGGAAGTTTTTAGTGTTAGATGTTTTATTCTGTTTTTAATCTGTTGGGAGCTGCCCAGAGTGGCTGGGGAAACCCAGCCGGATGGGCAAGGTATAAGTAATTTATTATTACTTCTTCTTCTTCTTCTTCTTCTTCTTCTTCTTCTTCTTCTTCTTCTTCTTCTTCTTCTTCTTCTTCATATCACCCCCCCCCACTGTTCTCTATGGAAGCTCGAGTCCTTTCGAGTTTTAAAGGACTCAACTTCTCGCTGAGAAAAACAGCAAACATCTTCATCAGTTACGCTCCCTGTGTTGCTTTCAACCTTGTTCTCTATTTGTCTGAGGCGTCTGAGAACATTGAACTTTCCACCATAAACACAATGCCACACTGCGCTCTGGTGGGCAGAGAGATTTCTGCAAGTCCCGTTGCAATGAGTTCTTTTCAGTGACTAGCGGTTCATTGGCCAAATGTTGTGCAGATCAGCCTTGCAAGAGGGTTAAGAAAAACAGCCCTCCTCTGTAGATCTCTTCAGCTATCTGTAGACTTTGAATTATGTGACTCAAGGGCCACACCCACACCCAGAGTTTTCTGGCACATTTTGCTTAATCCTGACATGCAATAGTGATGCTTGCAGGCAATACTGTTCCTACTTCCAAATTTATTAATTTCAGTGGTTCTGCTCTGAGTAGGGCTAGCCTTGGCTCCCTTTATATCCCTTCTGAGCCAAAGGGATCTTAAATAAATCACACTTCACACAAAAAAAGTTTGTTTAAGGTTTTGGCATAACTTTGGCCACCACTTTATTAAAATACATAATGTGAGTGGTTGCTTAGGCATTGGATACGACTATCTGTCCCCGCCCTGGGACAGAACTGACTTCCAGATTCCAGCGAAAGCCAGTAAGGGAAAACAATATTGGGGAGAGAATGGAGCTGGGCACCAGACCCTCACCCCTCCCTGCATGCTCCCAGGGGCTTGCACAGCCCTAGCCCCTTGCCGGGGAGACACACAAAAGCATGGCAACCCCCTGGAATCCTTTAACGGAATTCCCTTGCAGCAGCAGCATTGGAGGGGCAGGCGCCGCCAACCCTTGCCCATCCACCAACCAAATTTTAACCAATGCCTAACCGCAACCTTACAAGGTGTGACGAATTGCTACGCTGTAGGCAAAAACCAAATGGCACCAACCAATCTGCCAAATGGACAAAATTCCTACCTATTGGACTGCGAAATTTGCTCTGATGTTTCTTCAATTTGCACGGGTTTTGCATCATTCGCTGTTTGACTTCCACTAGTCACAGGCGAAGGGTTTTTGCAGGCCCTGAGACCTTGGCTGGTCCTGTTGTAAAAGGTGAAGACAGAACAACGACTTCCTTTGTGGCTCTGTTTAGGTCTTGGCAAGAAACCCCCCGTTTTTGTCCTTCCCTGTTTCCTTTCTATTGCAGAACTCAAAAGGAAGAAACGTTTTTTGCGAAGAACAAAAATAACCTGAGTTGCGTTTCTTTCTTGTCCTCCTGCGTCTCAGAGAATAGAAAATTAAAAGACATGTTCCGTATCTCTCCCACATATCCGGCTACTCAGTCCATGGCCACTACTAGTCGTGATTGCTTTATAATTTCCAATATTAAAGACAAGATGACTCTGAACACCAGTTTTTGGGGATCACAAGGGTGGGAAATGCTGTTGAGCTTGTGCCCATAAGGCACTGTGAATTTTTCAACTTTCAAATTCCAAAAATGAGAGGTGCTAAGAAGTTGTAACCTGACTTGGGAATGCAAAAGATATTTGGGTTAAATTTAAATTTAAAATTTACTTGCAGTTATACAATATACTGATGATTATGATGATAATTATATTATTATTATTATTATTATTATTATTATTATTATTATTATTATTATTATTATTATTATTAAGTTATACCCCACGCATCTGACTGGGTTGCCCCAGCCACTCTGGGTGGCTTCCAACACATAAAAAACCCACAATAAAATATCAAGCATTAATTGTAACAATCTGATCCAATATAAAAGTCACAATAACTTTAAAATAAACAGCTTATATCAAACAAAGCAATATTCAACAATCCATCAGACTCTAATACTAAGCAGTAAAATTAAACACCAGCAAATAATAATTTAACAGTTCACACTTATCAACCACAATAATTACCAGTCTATAATCAATAAAAATAACAGCAAATCACAATTCATAAAATACTACAAAACATACAAAACCATCTAAAAGGATCAAATTGAGAAACAAAAACACACAACTTATAAAGTTTTTTATTTAAAAAAATCCCTGAACGCCTCTCTTCCAGCTGCTGCTGTTCTCAAAGTTATTGTTGTTTAGCATTACCTGACATTTTCAGAAGGTAAAATTATAATTCTTTGTTTTCTGAGAACAGTTTGTGCTTTCTAATCAAAGGCAACTTTACCAAGCTAAATGTTGTCCCGTCAAAAAAATAATCGCAGATTTGAATTCCTCACACCCAAAAACATACTTTTAAGATCCCTCGCTGAAGAAGTTTGCAAAAATTAATTTTCACCCCCTAAAATGAGGTGCCCTTTTGCCTCCTGCTTGTGGCACTATCTTCATTCCTCTGCAACCAGGCCTTTGGCTGTTAATGAAGGTTCTCATGTTAAAGTGTGTGTGGGGGGGAGAGTTTTTTAAATGCATTTCTTCCCTTTGGCTTTAATGAATACAGTGGTGCCCCGCAAGACGAATGCCTCACAAGACGAAAAACCCGCTAGACGAAAGGGTTTTCCATTTTTGAGCTGCTTCGCAAGACGAATTTCCCTATGGGCTTGCTTCGCAAGACGAAAACGTCTTGCGAGTCTTGCGATTTTTTTCACTCCCCCCCTTTTTCTAAGCCGCTAAGCCACTAATAGCCTTTTAGCCGCTAAGCCGCTAAGCCTTTAATAGCAGCTAAGCCGCTAAGCCACTAATAGCGCTAAGCCGCTAAGCCGCTAATAGCTGTGCTTCGCAAGACGAAAAAACCGCTAGACGAAGAGACTCGCGGAACGGATTATTTTCGTCTTGCGAGGCACCACTGTATCCAAGTTTTGTTTTGCTTTTGCAAAGTTGCTTTCAGTTGCCTGTGCTGAGAAAAAGCATGAATAAATCTAATCATCATCACTAGCCAGTTGAAAAGCATAGTAATTAAAGCTGTTAAAAAAACAATTACAGCCATTAGATCAGGTAACAAATAAACCAACGAAAGGACTAATGGTAGGGGTCAGAAAACTTTTTCAGCAGGGGGTCAGTCCACTGTCCCTCAGACCTTGTGGGGGGCTGGACTATATTTTTTGGGGGGAAAGAACAAATTCCTAAGCCCCACAAATAAACCAGAGATGGATTTTAAATAAAAGCACACATTCTACTCATGTAAAAACACCAGGCAGTTAAGTTAAGTTAAGCTAAGCAGATATATAAGATTGAATGTTTAATTATTAAGATACAAAATTACAATCTCAATAATAAAGTTACAAAATAATAACATGCACAGGTGGAGGGAAGACACAGGGCAAGAAATAAGAAATGAATAAATGTTGGTACATGATGAAATGTGAAAATGTGAATTTCCAAATATAATGTATATGTATCAATATGTAAAGATTTTTATATATGTATTGCAACACCAGGCAGGCCTCACAAATAACCCAGAGATGCATTTTAAATAAAAGCACACATTCTACTCATGTAAAAACACGCTGATTCCTGGACCATCTGCGGGCTGGATTGAGAAGTTGATTAGGCCGGATCCTGCCCCCGGGCCTTAGTTTGCCTACCCATGACTTATGGATACCTTTTGCTGCTGCTGTTGTAGGGAGTTAGATTTGAGTTAAAGATTAAGGTAAAGATAATCTCCATCCTCCCCCAACCCTGTAAGGGAAACTTCAGCAGAAGAGAAGTTTGCTGGATATTGCCATATGTGACGTGTGAAAAATTTGAATGGCTTTTCAACTGGGACTCAGAAGCAGAAGTGGCACAGACATTGAGGTGATTCCCTTACCGCATTAACCCCAAGAGCAGGGGGTACCCCCAAGAACCCCCCAAAAACCCTTAAACTATTGCGATCACTTCCTGACACAGTTTGTGATTCTGAGCAACTCTGGTGGGCAGTTAACCTCCTGATTGCAGCTACATTCAGAGATGCCTGCCAATGCATTCTCGGTGGTGGCACCCCCCCCAACAGGATTTCCCCTTAGGGGAAATCCAGCAGCAGCAAGCCCCCTCTTTGTGTGCATTCTGGAAATTTCACATATGTGGGTTTTGAAAATCTATACTTTTGGTGAGCACTTTTACAAAGTTTTTAGCCTGCTGCTGGTATCTGCAATGTATTATAGCATGTGTGCAATTCTGCACCATTCGACATCAGGCCTTTAGTGCAGCAGAGGTTAAGGGGGGACACTGGCCCACAAAGCTCCACTTTTCCTTATCCGGTCCCACACCTACCTACCCGCCTCTTGCAACTGGCCAGGGAGTGTGTGGCAGAGCTGCATGCCTGTGATTTATTCTAGCCTAGGTATTTTCATACTTCAATTTCTGCTGAGTAGGGAAGGAGAGTTCTTAATTCTGGAGAAGACTGACTGTTGGGATACTGCCAGGGAGATAAAGCCCATCCACGTCGCCTCCGGACGATCCATCGATCTCCCGTAGATACAGTATCAGCAATTAGCAACATGAGCCCCAGAAATAGCTTCCCACATTCCAGAGCTCTTGCACGCTCTATCAGCAGATAATGCACAGCGAAAGATGCACGCAGGAGAGCATTATTTACAATTTTATTCAGCGTTGGTCAGAACAAAGAAAACATGACTGCCTGCTTCGGTGTCTCAGGCACAGAGAGAAACGAAAGCAAAGACAAAACATAAACATCCTGTGAACAGGAAATATGCAGACTCTGTGACTCACAAAGCCTGCTCCCTTTTAAGGTGGAACGGAAATATCCTAACATTGGTGAGCACTTTTACAAAGTTTTTAGCCTGCTGCTGGTATCTGCAATGTATTATAGCATGTGTGCAATTCTGCACCATTCGACATCAGGCCTTTAGTGCAGCAGAGGTTAAGGGGGGACACTGGCCCACAAAGCTCCACTTTTCCTTATCTGGTCCCACACCTACCTACCCGCCTCTTGCAACTGGCCAGGGAGTGTGTGGCAGAGCTGCATGCCTGTGATTTATTCTAGCCTAGGTATTTTCATACTTTAATTTCCCTTAATTTCTGCTGAGTAGGGAAGGAGAGTTCTTAATTCTGGAGAAGGCTGACTGCTGGAAAGCATGAAAACTCCTGATGTTTTGCTGGCGGTTGTACATGCTTTGCTGGTCACAACGGTTGAAGTGTGGTGACGTAGCAACAGATATCGGGCCCATGTTGGACAGGTCGTGGGCCAACTGACCTATACAAGTCGTGACATATGTGTGGGTGTGAATCCGGGCCCCACCCCTTCCCACACATCCTGATGTAGAAGAAAGAAGACTCGTCAGTGGTGGCTGGTGGGGCAGAAAGCAGGGAGGTCAACAGCAGGGGGCGCCCAAGCCAGCAGCTGGCAGAGCTGACTCATCCTCCCTGCTAAGTTCTACAAGGGCAAACCTCAGGAGGAGGGAGCTGGTGGGCAACACCACCCCCAGGATTGGTTGTAAGTAAAAAGGCAGGCACGTGTGGGCAGGGAATATGGATGCGGACAAGCTGAGATGCATGGGGCAGCCTCAGTGGGTCTCCACTGAGACATTTAGGTAGGACCAGGCAAAACATGTCTCTACCCCCATTGTTCATCCTAGACACTGAGGTCCAGCTCCAAGAGCCCTCTGGCGGTTCCCTCACTGTGAAGAAGAAGAAGAAGAGTTTGGATTTGATATCCCGCTTTATCACTACCTGAAGGAGTCTCAAAGCGGCTAACATTCTCCTTTCCCTTCCTCCCCCACAACAAACACTCTGTGAGGTGAGTGGGGCTGAGAGACTTCAAAGAAGTGTGACTAGCCCAAGGTCACCCAGCAGCTGCATGTGGAGGAGCGGGGAAGTGAACCTGGTTCACCAGATTACGAGTCTACCGCGCATAACCACTATACCACACCGGCGAGAAATTAGGTTACAGGGAACCAGGCAGAGAGCCTTCTCAGTAGGGGCGCCCGCCCTATGGAACTTCCCCATCAGAAATCAAGGAAACAAACAACTATCTGACTTTTAGAAGATATCTGAAGGGAGCCCTGTTTAGGAAAGTTTTTAATGCTTGATGTTTTATTGTGTTTTTAATAATCTGTTGTGAGCAATCCTGAGTGGTTGGGGAAACCCAGCCAGATGGGCGGGGTATAAACAATAAATTATTATTATTATTATTATTATTATTATTATTATTATTATTATTATTTATATTCTCAGTAGAGTTGCTGTATTAAACTACAGTGGTACCTCGGGTTACAGACGCTTCAGGTTACATACTCCGCTAACCCAGAAATAGTAACTTGGGCTAAGAACTTTGCTTCAGGATGAGACCAGAAATCGTGTTCTGGTGGTGCAACGGCAGCGGGAGGCCCCATTACCTAAAGTGATACCTCAGGTTAAGAACAGTTTCAGGTTAAGAATGGACCTCCAGAACGAATTAAGTTCTTAACCCAAGGTTCCACTGTACAAGTTGAAAGCCAGCCTTAAAGGTAAAGGTAAAGGTACCCCTGCCCGTATGGGCCAGCCTTGACAGACTCTAGGGTTGTGCGCTCATCTCACTCTATAGGCCGGGAGCCAGCGCTGTCCGCAGACACTTCCGAGTCACGTGGCCAGCGTGACAAGCTGCATCTGGCGAGCCAGCGCAGCACACAGAACGCCGTTTACCTTCCCGCCAGTAAGCGGTCCCTATTTATCTACTTGCACCCGGGGGTGCTTTCGAACTGCTAGGTTGGCAGGCGCTGGGACCGAGCAACGGGAGCGCACCCCGCCGTGGGGATTCGAACCGCCGACCTGACGATCGGCAAGTCCTAGGCGCTGAGGTTTAACCCACAGCGCCACCCGCGTCCCCACGAAAGCCAGCCTTACCAAAGAGGAAAGATCTTGAATGGTTTATTGTGCCTGATCGTGACCAATTCCTGTAAAACGCTAAACAAATAGTACCGTAGACAAAAGCAGGAATTACCCTACTTGTAAAGAAGTCAGTCCATGTGGGAAGACACTTGTAGCCTCAGGAGTTGCTCTTAGGTCAAGGGTCGCCAGTCTTTTCAAGCCCAGGGCACATTTGAATCATAGCATGGCCGAGTTGGAAGGGACCCCAAGGGCCATCTATTTCAACCCCCTGTAATGCAGGAATTTGGAAGCCTAACCAGCTGCCGAAGGTACCATGGAATACCAATGCCACAGAGAAGAAACCACACAAAAAAAATTGAGATTTTAAGTTTCAAAGAGACTCAGAAACAGGGCAGACACTCAAAAACAGGGCTGAAGCGCTCCCGACTGCTGATGTTAAATCTCAATTTCTTTATAGGGCTATGTTTTTCTGAGTTTCTGCCCTGTTTTTTGAGTTTGTTTGAAACTTAGAACTTCAATTTCTTATCACTACTGCCTGATTCTAAACAGGGCTATGTTTAAAACTTGTCACTGAGGTTTTCAGACCTTTTTTGTAAACTCGAGGAAGCGTTTTCAGCCCTGCTCTTGAGCTTGTTTGATATCACTTCAAATCTCATAATTTCCTTCTGAGGAAACTGATTAGTTCAGTGAAATGAGTTTTGTAGCCGGCATCCCGTAAAGTTTTTGTTTAATTCTAGTTTATTTTTTGATTTTTGTTATTTCATTCAATTCTATAGTCGATTACTTCTCGTTTCAGGGATTTTCACGGGAATTCTTTTGCTTTGTGTAATTTCTTGGCTCCGTGAGTGTCTTTTTTTCACAGAGGAGAAACTGGCTTTGAGCCTCACCCCACAGGCTAGGCGCGCCACCTATGCGGGGCCATGGGGGCTGAGGCTCCCCCAAAGTCCTCTGGCGGCTACCTGCGCATGCGACAGGACGTGTTCGCTTCACACAAGCATGTCACAAGGCTTCCGCATGAAATGGGTGACTCTGATTGAGACTGGAGACAGTGGCAAAGGGTCAGGAGTCACTCCGCCTGTGCCACAGTCTCTAACCGACTTTCCCTCCTTCCCACACTATCTATTAAAGGCACCCCAGACTGGTGAATTGGGGTTTTTTTTTAGCTTGTCCTCTGCAACATTTTACTGAAGCAATAGTAGCACATTGCTGACGGATTTATATCAGAGAGTCTCCGCATCATTCCGCTGTATTAACTTGTTTCCGAGCACAATTCAGAATGTTGGCGTTGATCTTTAAAGCCCTAAACAGCCTCGGCCCAGTAGACCTGAAGGAGCGTCTCCACCCCCATCGTTCTGCCCGGACACTGAAGTCCAGCACTGAGGGCCTTCTGGCGGTTCCCTCTCTGCGAGAAGTGAGGTTACAGGGAACCAGGCAGAGGGCCTTCTCGGTAGTGGCGCCCGCCCTGTGGAACACCCTCCCATCAGATGTCAAAGAGATAAACAACTACCTGACATTCAGAAGACATCTGAAGGCAGCCCTGTTCAGGGAAGATTTTAATGTGTGACATTTTAGTGTATTTTTTGTCTTTGTGGAAGACAAAAAATACACTAAATAATAATAATACACTAAATAATAAAAATACACTAAATAATAATAATAATAATAATAATAATAATAATAATAATAATTCTGCGATGCTTCCCCAAATTTTCTGTGTTTTTTCCATTTGAAGGGACAAGTCTTGAACTACAGCACAACAAAAGCAGGACACAACCACATCCAACCACGAACATTTGCAGCAGCGAAAGTTGCAGGATTTCGGGAGGAAGCTATGGGACGCAAGCCAATTGGAAGCTCGCCCACCCCAAAGCTTTTGCAGGTGCAAATGGGAATGGAACCCTTGGGATTGGCCGAGACGTGGAAATTGCTGCTTGGCCAGAGAATGGGAGATCGGCAGAAATGGGGCCATAGGAGAGGGTTGTTTTGTGCTCAATGGGTAGGACGGGCTCTTTGTTTCTCTTTCCCATTTGCATCTCTTTATTTAGACTTGAGGAAGGACAAAAGCATGGGGGATTTTCAGACGCACACAAATATATTTGTTGATGTGTTGTGTGGATTCCCTCGCACCCACCTAATACTGTATCTGCAAGTTCCCTTTTCCAGGGTGGTTATAAAAAGAAGGTTCCCCTCATCCACCCACAAAGCACAATTGCTTTGAATATCAAGGTGCGGCCACAATGAAGGGGTTGATGGTGGTGTTCCTGGCCTTAGCGCTGCTTGCAAGCAACATAGTCCCTCTCTGTGGTGAGTAGCCTGGGTCTGCTTTCAGCTTTGCACTGTCAGTTCTCCGAATCTGAAGCTGGGCTTTGCTAGAAGCCAACCCTGGGAGGTGTTAACTAATTATGAAAACGGTGTTCTGAGCTAGTGCAAACTGTCTTTCCATCACTCACCTGTTTGGGGCTAGAATCCACAATTGCAAGGAGAACTATTCGTGTAAGTTCAGCGTCTCTAGCTGGAGCAAATGCAATTTATTCTTTGGTTTGTCCCCCAAGGCTTCCACATTATTGCTGTCCGAAGGGGCTCTAGCGCAATCAAAGCCGGACAAAAATAAACCAGAGCATTTTTGGTGTGAGAAGTTAAGGGATTTCAGCAGGGAGTTGTGGGGGGGTGGGTCTGCGTTGATCGGAAATGAAGCCAACATAAAAGTGACGAGGGGCAGAGGATTGGAGCGATCTTTCTATGATGTTATGGCAGTGGGGAAGCATCCTGCACTCTCCAAATGGCAATGGAAGAGCTTGGGGATATGGGAACAGGGCAGGCTGCGGGATATAGACCACTCTGCCTTCCAATCCCTTGCCATCGCTCTCTGCCGTCTCCCGGCATCTGCCAACCGAGGCAGCTGCCTCACTCTGCCTCATCTGAGAATCCAGAAGCAACACAGCGGGCTAATAATATAATTACGATACTTTTATATCACTATTGAGTTATATCTTAATTTACAATCAGATAACGTACACTACATACAGTAGTGATATAAAAGTAAGGTAAAGGTACCCCTGCCCGTACGGGCCAGTCTTGACAGACTCTAGGGTTGTGCGCCCATCTCACTCAAGAGGCCGGGGGCCAGCGCTGTCCGCAGACGCTTCCGGGTCACGTGGCCAGCGTGACAAGCTGCATCTGGTGAGCCAGCGCAGCACACGGAACGCCGTTTACCTTCCCGCCAGTAAGCGGTCCCTATTTATCTACTTGCACCCAGGGGGTACTTTCGAACTGCTAGGTTGGCAGGCGCTGGGACCAAGCAGTGGGAGCGCACCCCGCCGCGGGGATTCGAACCGCCGACCATGCGATCGGCAAGTCCTAGGCGCTGAGGTTTTACCCACAGCACCACCCGCGTCCCTTGTGATATAAAAGTACTGTATTGCAATTATGTTATTGGCCTACTGTGTTGCTTTTGGGTTGTCAGATTGTTCTGTTTGCAACACAGGGGATCTTTTTTGTTTCACTCTGCCGCGTGGCAGAGCCAGCCCTTTACAGCAGGAAACAAGAGTGCAAAAACGAGAGTCACAAAACAATACAGTGGTACCTCGGGTTAAGAACTTAATTCATTCTGGAGGTCCATTCTTAACCTGAAACTGTTCTTAACCTGAAGCACCACTTTAGCTAATGGGGCCTCCTGCTGCCGCCGTGCCGCCGGAGCACGATTTCTGTTCTCATCCTGAAGCAAAGTTCTTAACCCGAGGTACTACTTCTGGGTTAGCGGAGTCTGTAACCTGAAGCATCTGTAACCCGAGGTACCACTGTAATGTAAAAGAGTCAGTTCAGTGGTAGTGGACACAGTGTCCTGGTAGGACCTGGGATACCAGGGTTCTGATCTGCACTCGACCACAGAGTTTGTCGGGTGACCTTGAACCCATCTCTCTCTCTCTCTCTCTCTCTCTCTCACACACACACACACACACTCAGCCTAACCTGCCTCACAGGGTTGTTGTGAGGCTGGAATGGGGAGCAAGAGAACCATCTGTGCCACCTTGAGCAGCTGGGAGAAAAGGTGGGATTGAAATGTAAAAGACATAAACAGTCACGGTCGGCTTGATAGAGAGTTTTTGGGTACCTCCTTTTGTGCAGCAAACTATGTTGGCAAACTTATTGCTTGCGTTGTGAACTTTATTTGATGGCTTTTTGTTTGAAATGATGTGCACCAGGGGGAGGTAGCAGAGCTCAGCGGTAGAGCACATGTTTTTATGTAGAAGGTCTCCGCTTCCATCCCTGGCGTTGAAAGGGATCAGGCAGCTGGGGAAAGGATTCAGCCAGAGACCTTGGGCTTGTGTGTAGTCAGAACAGACAGTACTAAGATTAGAGATAGGGGAGAAATTTGATCCTGTTTGCATTTAAAGGCAAACCTACCTAATTAGCACTTGCTGGATTAATGTGAGAACCAAAAATCAGCTTTCCTTCATAATTTGAACTTGTCTGAATCTTGCAGTGCAATTCTCCAGCCAAGTAATGTGTACCAAAATGCATGTACTGCAGGTGTGCCTAAAAATGTATATTAGGGATGCAAAAATTATTAGGCAAAGATGTGTATATTTGGCAGAATTGCATTAAAATGCACCAGGAGAAATACCGTATTTTTTGCTCTATAAGACTCACTTTTTCCCTTCTAAAAAGTAAGGGGAAATGTGTGTGCGTTTTATGGAGCGAATGCAGGCTGCGCAGCTATCCCAGAAGCCAGAACAGCAAGAGGGATTGCTGCTTTCGCTGCGCAGCGATCCCTCTTGCTGTTCTGGCTTCTGAGATTCAGAATATTATTTTTTCTTGTTTTCCTCCTCCAAAAACAAGGTGCGTCTTGTGGTCTGGTGCGTCTTATAGAGCGAAAAATACGGTATGTACTAAAATGATGGTGAATTTTCATGATGACTTTTTTACAAATTGCAAACCGATGTGGAAATGGGGAGAACTGAATTTAAGGCAGAAAAAAAGGAGAAACTGAGAAAGACTGAAACTGGCAAATTCACCCATCCCTAACTGAGATAAATCCACAAATACCCTGTCCTTGCAAAACAGGCTTCACATCTCTCGGGTCTCAAACATGTTGCGTTATTGTTTGCAAAATTCACTTTTGCATATTCGGTGACTGCAAAGCTGGGTGGTGGTGGTGGCTGAATGAAAATTGTGATCACACTCATTACATTTGCTCACAACTCTCACCAACTTCAGCGGAAGGTAGAAACAGAATCTATACATGTGTCAGTGGCAAGTGCACAGGCTCTCCCCACATGACCAAACACTCCACAAATAACAGAGTTTTCTACTGTACATGATGCAGAGCTGAAATACACTCAACTGTTTGCGCTGACCTTTGATTAAATGCAGAGAGGTTGGGGATGAAATTTGCAGAACCTGGAGAAACCTCTTCCTCTTGGCAGTAAATTCCTGGGTCACCAGAGTCTGCCACGTATGAATAAACCCCCAAATTGAGAAAGAGAAGGAAGGCAAAATAAAAGAGAATTCTGTTCGCAAATGTAGCTGAGGAAGAACAAATAAATCTGAATTTGCTGTTTGGAGACATATAGAAATACAATGGAATTTCACGTCATTATACAGAAGACTTCACATTTTATTCTTTCATCTTAAATAAGATAGAAAAACAAGATATGAAACTTCTGTGTGTGTTTGTGTAAAGTCATTACATTTATATTTAACCGGTCAATACTTAGTTGACTGTCCCATTACTATTGTAGTATTATTAATATTGGTTTTATTAGAAGCATAAATAACTCATGTAACATTAACTTATGTGCATTTTCTCTTTCTTTCTTTCTTTCTTTCTTTCTTTCTTTCTTTCTTTCTTTCTTTCTTCTTTCATAATTTGTAATTCAGCAATAAAAGAGAACTGCAATGCACCTAGCGGTATCTTCTTAGGGCTTATTCACATTTTTGCTTGACCCGTATTTTGATCGTATTGGGTATTGTTTAATTCCCCTGGGTCTGAGGGCTTTTCTCATTTTTCTGCAGCCGTACCTCTCAAAAATCAGATCTTACCCGCTCAACTGAAGCTTGTTTTTTAAGCAAAACCTCTCTTTGGATTTTCTGTGCTCCTGGTAAGATCTGATTTGGCAGGTAAGATCGGATTTCACAAGGCACAGCTGCAGAACATAAAAGCTCTGGGACTTGGGAAAATGAATCAGTACACAAAACAATCAAAATATGGGTCAAGCGAAAGTTTCAAAGGTTGTGGGGGGGCAGGTGGAATCCTTCCTCTTTCCACAGCCCCTTTTGGGTGATTCCCTCATGCGATTTCAATTGCACAAGGGGGAAGAGCAGGGCTGCGCTTCCTGCCCCCGCCGCATCAGATGCACCCTTGTAGCCTGAGGTGTCTGCCTCTCTCGTGCTCTGAAGTCCATAGGCTTACAACAGGCTTCCTGCTGCAAAACATTACCCTTGCAACATGCTGGAGGCACATGCTGGAGGCACCAGAAGGGTCAAGATGAGGCCAAGAAGCGCAACCCCACTCCCCCATTTATTATCTTGTAAGTGCATGAAGAGGGACGTGGGTGGCGCTGTGGGTTAAACCACAGAGGAGGTCGGCGGTTCAAATCCCCGTGACGGGGTGAGCTCCCGTTGCTCGGTCCCTGCTTCTGCCAACCTAGCAGCTCGAAAGCACGTCAAAGTAGATAAATAGGTACCACTCCGGCGGGAAGGTAAACGGCGTTTCCGTGTGCTGCTCTGGTTCGCCAGAAGTGGCTTAGTCATGCTGGCCACATGAGCTGTATGCCAGCTCCCTCGGCCAATAAAGCGAAATGAGCGCCGCAACCCCAGAGTCGGCCACGACTGGACCTAATGGTCAGGGGTCCCTTTATTTTGTTGTTTAGTCGTTTAGTCGTGTCCGACTCTTCGTGACCCCATGGACCAGAGCACGCCAGGCACTCCTGTCTTCCACTGCCTCCCGCAGTTTGGTCAGGCTCATGTTTGTAGTTTCGAGAACACTATCCAACCATCTCATCCTCTGTCGTCCCCTTCTCCTTGTGCCCTCCATCTTTCCCAACATCAGGGTCTTTTCCAGGGAGTCTTCTCTTCTCATGAGGTGGCCAAAGTATTGGAGCCTCAACTTCACGATCTGTCCTTCCAGTGAGCACTCAGGTCTGATTTCCTTAAGAATGGATGTGTTTGATCTTCTTGCAGTCCATGGGACTCTCAAGAGTCTCCTCCAGCACCATAATTCAAAAGCATCAATTCTTCGGCGATCAGCCTTCTTTATGGTCCAGGGGTCCCTTTACCTTTACCTAAGTGCATGAAGAGGAAAGCCCAACAAGGACTCGATGGGTTTAGGGTACACGCTCCTGTATGAAAAGGACAGGCATTTATCCCATTGCACAACAGGCTTATGGTACAGGCAACTCCCAATTTATGTGGGGGTTACGCTCCATGCCTTCACAGATGTAACTGAAACTGCGTATATTGGGAGCATCCTGGAGAGTCTTCCTGGCTCACAAGGAGACCCTCTCTGGAGCCTGAAAAGGAAATCCGCATCAGGCTCTGGGGAGGGTGTCCTTACAAGCTGGAGGCACAGTGGGGCTTTGCTGAGGCCTCTCTAACAGCTGACTTGCAGGGTAGCGCAGCAGCCTCCGCTTCCCCGTGCATCAGCTGTGCAAGCTGCAGCGTCCCTCCAGCTCACACGCAAAACACCTGTAGGTCTATTGCTCTTTTTAGGGTTCTGAGCACTGCCAGTCATTTATTCAGCTAGCCAAATATGTCTGCCCTTGCTTGCAGAACCAGCATGGAACAGGCAGCAGCTCTGCAAATTGCTTTAGGGATTGGGCTGGGATGTAAGGCAAAACGGCGCATCTCTTTCTGCCAATTAAGGACCTCTGTCCACCATATACGCCCTACAATCATAATTTGCTAAGAGCATTGGGCTATGACCAGTGGAGGCCGCTCCGTTAGTGAATAGGGCCCTCTCCCACCAACCTGTCAATTCCACTTGTCAGTGGCAGAGGAACCCTCTGGCACCTGGGGCGAGATGCCGAGGGGCGGGGCGGGGCTGGGCTGGGTGAACTGCCCGGCAGTGCGCACATGACATCCATATGGACTGTGCACACACAGCAGCCCATATGGATGCTCATATGGAGGACAGCACACACGAGCAGCAACCCGTACGGATGCCGCGCAAGCAGCGCCCATACTAACTGTGCACACACGCACCCTTGGCCACTCTACAGCTGGGGGGAGGCAGCAGGGCATCTTGTCACCCCCCCCCCCCAAGAGTGGTACCTGGGGTGACCTACCCCCTCCGCCCCCCTTCGTATGCCCCTGCCACTTGCCTGACCTCTTTCTTATAATCATGGTCCAGGGGGGTAGTACAGTGGTACCTCTGGTTACATACGCTTCAGGTTACAGACTCCGCCAACCCAGAAATAGTACCTCGGGTTAAGAACTTTGCTTCAGGATGAGAACAGAAATCGTGCTCCGGTGGCGCAGCGGCAGCAGGAGGCCCCATTAGCTAAAGTGATGCTTCAGGTTAAGAACAGATTCAGGTTAAGTACGGTCCTCTGGAACAAATTAAGTACTTAACCCGAGATACCACTCTACTGCCTATCAGCCTCCTTCTTCCTTACTATCCGCTGCTCTTGTGACTTGTCAAACTCAGCAGGGAGGATGGGGACAAAGCTAGAGTTAGTTTGACTCTGGCTGCACCTAACACTGGGTCCCTTACCTTCTGCCTTACAAGTCCACCCCTTGCTAGGACTGGGGGAATCTGGGCTCAACCCTTGCTCAGCAATGAAGCTCACAGAGACCTGCTCTATCTGTTAAGTGTATCTCAGCCTAAGTTACTTCGCAGGGCTACTGGGAGGATCAATACAGGGGGGCCTCCCATGTCACCCGAAACTCTTTGTAGTAAAGGAAGCATAAACACGGAATGAAATTAACATTTCTGAGCATTTCTCATGGTGTTTTTTTACAAAGGTCTTGCTATGGAGGGTCACCTAGTCCACATGGGAAGTTGCAAATGCCAGAAGCACACCTCCACGGCCTTTGGCCCGAAACAGATCCAATCCATTCAAGTCATTCCCAAGGGAATACAGTGCGGGAGGACAGAAATAATGTAAGTGAAGCCAGCACGCCCACATCCTACCATTTTGAAGGAGGTGAGGAAGAACGCTAACAATGACCTCATCCTTACGTTTCAGATTAACCCTGAAAAGCAAATGGCAGGTCTGTGTGGCACCTACTGCCCAGTGGGTGCAGAAATTGCTGAAGAGGCTAATAAAGAGGTATGATTTTGCTTATTCAGTTACAGCTGGGGCTCCCTGGGTGACCAAGGCCCTCAGACCCTCCATTTTTTTATTTTTTAAGGGTGTTTGTTTAGCTGCTTGGCAGAAGGGCTTGCTTGACTTTCTGCATGAAGTTTGCTTGTTTGGGGGGAGATTGTAGGTATTCTGCTCTTTTTACGGGGAGGGTTCTGAGCTGTGCCAGTTTTCCTTCTGCAAAACAGGTGTTATATGTTGCCCGCAACAGATTTGCAGAAGTGCTCCCAAGCCTCCCAAAATATGAGGGCCTCCTGATTGAGCAGAATGCGGAGTTTTCTTTGATAAGAAAAAACTCCAGCAACACGCAAATAGCAGTGGTCCTAATATTGTTCTCACCTGCATCCGGCCAATGTAGATATTATATACTTAATCAAGCTGCTCACTGGTGCAAGAGCCAGCCCTGTACCAAGTCAGGGCATTCACCCATCTAGCTTAGCATCATCTAGAATAGGGTTACCAGACGTCCCCGGTTCCCGGGGACAGTCCCTGGATTTGCAAATCTATCCCTGGACAAATTCTGTCCCCAGATTTGCAAATCTGTCCCTGGGAAACGCGGCAGCCTCAGCAGCCCAGAGTCAGCCTGGCTGGCTTCAGGAGCTGCCCGCTGCCGTGGCGCCTGCCATTTTCCTAGCCAACTGTGCTACCAGGCTGGCCCCTCCTGGGCAATGGCCGCCTGCCCGTGATTCCCGGGCCTCCCCCGATCTGTCAAAACAAAGGGGGAAGGGGGAAGAAGATTGGGGAAGGCTCCGGAGTCACGGGCACATGATGCGCTGTTGCAAATTTTTTTAAAAAAAAACTCTGCGCATTTATGTTTCACAGGGTGCGAAAGAAGGGCTTTGCACCTTTATACAATATGCATGTGTGTCTGGGCCCAGGGTCTTTTGCCTCACCATCCCCACTACCGACTCCCTGTTGCTACCCAGCTTTAAAAAAAAAGTTGTCCCCAGATTCATTGAAAAAAATCTGGTAACCATAATCTAGAACAGACTACAATTGCTAGCTAGGGATGGTGGGAGTTGTAACCCCAAAAGAGCTGGAAACTCAAGCTTGGGAAACACTGATCTAGAAGAACTTGCAGCGATTCTCCAGGGTTTCAGACCCAAGTCTTTCTCAGCCCCACCTATAAATGCCAGAGACTTAATCCAGGGATATTTGAATGCTCTACCACTGAGCTGAAGCTCTTCCCTTCATCTTTCATGCAGAAGTTAAGTCTGAAATTTGCTACATGGGTAAATGCAAGCCAAGCAGCCCAAACTCTCAGTGTATAACCAGGAAAACTAACCCTTGGCACACACATCGTCCAAGGCACCCCGATGACCAAAAAATTCCAGAAATGGGGGCCTTTCACACCTGTCCCTTAAAATATGACTGCGTGTTATTGCTGAATAGTCCAGGTCACCTGAATCATAGGAAAAATCTGAAAAACCAAGCATTCTTTAATGTCTCCTGTCCCAGAGAACACAAAATCCCTGTGTAGATGGCATGAATCCCTGAGATAATTCATGCATGGTTTTCTGCTGAAAAGCAGTAGGAGGAGGTGCCTTTCAAAGGAGCTGCAGCGAGGGATGCTTAACCCAACACCCTGCTTTTTCAGCTTCTACGCACCATTCCCATGGGGTTCAAGCTCAGCATATACCTGGAATTCTGCTGGGGGAAAGCAGTCGAGGAGGGTTGCAGCAGGAAAGTGGTTACGGGAAAGGGTCAAGTCCCTCCTCCTGCTTCTCTTCTGAAAATGGTTCCTCTCCAGGTGCTATTTTTCATTCTAGAAGCAGGTTGTAGGGTGGTGGTTTTTTTAAAAAAAGGTTCCAATTGATTTTCCTATATGTCCAGTTTAGCCTGAACACGAACAGCAAAGGGACTGTGCCATGAATGAGGAAGCCTGCAGTTCCGTCTACCATGATCTCACTTTTAAAGCCTTACACACCTTAAGGAAGTCACATGACTTCTCCCAAAGATTCCTGGAAATTGCAGCTTACCCCCGACAGAGCTACAATTTCAACAAACTGCGGTTCCCAAGGTGGAAGTCATGTCCTTTAAATGTATGGTTTAAGTATGCAGCCGTCACTTGCTGACCTTAGGGCAAGGAATCTCTGCTCTCCGTTTGCAATATGGGGACAATACTAGCTGACCTTGCTGGGTTGTGTAAGGATTATAAAGCAGCTTAATTTGAACACTCAGAGGTATTATTTTTACTTTTTTGGGGGGGTGAAGGGTGCCCAAATCCCTCCACAACAAGCCAGGGCACTACACTTGTTCCTTATCACTTCTGATGGGGCCACTTATGAATGTGCTATCCATACCCCAAAGAACATGTGTGACTGTCGTGGCTTAAGTAATGGAATTTAACCAGTTTCTCTTTTACTAATTTCAACATATAGCAGCCAGTGACCGCAAATGGGAGTCTTCCTGAAGGTGGAAAAATGCACAAGGAGCCCGAAGAAACAGTGATGCAGTGCTGCCCTGTTGTCATGCTTTCTATCTTGTAATTATATATATATATATATATATTCAAAACCACACTTTAAAACCACTGTGCCCTTCTGAGATGGTTGAACGGTGGACATCAGTGACTGCTTTGGCTCATTTGGAATAAAGCACAAAGAATGCAAGTTAAGCATTAAGAAAGACGAATGCTTCTAGCAGCCATTAAACAATTATACTGAATGGCTACTGTGCAATTTCTACATTATCAGCTCGGATAATTGGGCGATGTTACATTGCAAAAGGAAAGAGAGCTCCTCTTCTAGTTAAGGAAGCTTCCATTACTCATGAGTCTAGACCGGGGTTTCCTGAACTTGGGTCTCCAGCTGCTTTTGGACTACAATTCCCATCATCCCAGACCACTGGTGTTGCTATCTAGGGATGATGGGAGTTGTAGTCCTAAAGCAACTGGAGACCCAAGTTTGGGAAACACTGGTCTAGCACAAATTCCAAATCTGAGCCCCAAGTCCTGCTCACACCCAGGCACTGTTGTCTTCTTTGCAGGGCTGTCTTTCTAAAAAGTATCCAAACTCTTGCCCTAACAGGAACGTAAGATCCTGCTGGATCAGGCAAAGGCCCATCTAATCCAGCATCCAATTCTTGCAGTGGCTGACCACTGAAGACCATGAGAAGTCCCAAAGCAGGACATAAATGCAACAGCACCCTCTCCCTCCCTGACATTCAGACACAACCTAGCCCCAATAGTGGAGGCAGAACATAGCAATTATGGCTAGTAGTCATTGATAGCATTATTCTTATTCCACTGATAGTCCTGCATTCACGTTATCCTCTTCTGAAGCCGTATCTGTGCCAGTGGTCCTTGCTACGTGTGTTGGGAATGAATTCCTATCTGCTAATACAAGTGTCAATGGTACTGTAAGAACACAATGTTTTGGCGCAGAAGTTCTACATTCGGTTTCAAAGAGGTGCCATCCAGCTATACCTGGAAAACTCTGAACCAAATGCAATGAAACTCTAGCATGGCGTGGCTGAAATATGTTCTTTATGGGTCCTCCTTGCATATATGACGCCTGACAGCCATTCAGGCTTATTTTCCATTAATTTGTCCAGTCCCATTTTACCAAAGCAAGAGCTCAGAAGCCTGCACACATGCATGCAGATGCGTTCCAAGTTTGGTTTTTCCCCTCTTAAGTGTTAAGATGTATTCAGAGTCAAATACATAATGTTGTTGTTGTTGTTTAGTCGTTTAGTCGTGTCCGACTCTTCGTGACCCCATGGACCAGAGCACGCCAGGCACCTCTGTCCTCCACTACCTCCCGCAGTTTGGTCAAACTCATGCTGGTAACCTCGAAAACACTATCCAACCACAAATACATAATACAAATACATAATACTGATGCATTAAAGATGCACACCAAGGCAGCCTAAGCAAAATGCGAACCCTCCCTGCTTCGTCTGACCAGTGGTAATCCGTAGTTTGCATCATGAACACAGATCTCTCAGGTTCAGCGAGGTGTATGGATAGTTCTGCCTAAAAATGTAATGTTGAACAGGGTGTGTATCTAAGTAGTACTGGGGATTTCTGACAAAATGAATTTCTTCTTCTCACACAATATGCTTATTGATAAAGAGGAATTAAATTCTTTGTTGACGATCCTGTTTGTAGATAAGGAAAAAAAACCTTTCAAGTCTGTTGACGGGAAAGTGGATTACAATACCAGCCTTCTCCCTATGCCTTGTTTAATCAGAATGGAAAACAGAGAAGCAAGCCATTTTTACCTCAAAAAGTCAGCAATAGGCAATGAGCAATACCTTTTCCCAGAGCCATTAATGGATCATCCCAGAGGCTGCCTATCTGCCTACAATCCGCACTAGTAGAACTTCAGGTAGGTGGGTGGGTTAGTTTTTTCACAGTTCTGCCTGTTAATAAAGTTTATGGGGGGCTCACAATAAATTCAATGATCAACTTTCCTTCTGAAAACATACTGTGTGCCAACACTTAACGGTATACAAGCGTCTCTCCACTTACACAGGGGCTACATTCCTGGGTACCGTGAAATTGTGTATAGTGGGGAACACCATCTGAAAAGCCAAAAGTCCACCACAATCGCTCCCTCCAAACCGCCTTTCTCAAACGCCAACCATCCACAGGACTCTTAAGGACGGTACAATGGCATTTGTGTTGCTAGTCATTTTCCCCTCTCTTTTTGCAGTTTTCCGTTCTTTTTGTGCCTTTCTGCGGTTTAAACTGATTTATTTATTTCCTGGCACCACGCAGATGTGTGTCAATGGGGAGATGCTTGTATACATTTTATTAGTTCCCAGCAATGCCTTAGGACACATGGAGGTGCTGCTGTGCGTGACGAGTGGGACTTCCGACACTTGGGGTTTTTACACACATAACCATTGCGATTTGTTCAACTGCAACGTCCTTTCCAGGTTCCACCCCAACGTAGGGTCACAGTAGCCCTTTTAGGGGCTTCTGTGGAGGAAACACTATAACATGAACCAGCTTCTACATCTCAGCATACTGACAGCAGTGTTTACGATTACCTGAGCACGTGCAATGCAATATTTCCTTTTGAAAACAGAAAAAAAATATGCTTATTCTCATTAAGACTAGGTGCACATGCCCAGTGCATCCAGCTGTCCCCATAGAAACAGCCCTGATTTAATGAACTTGTCTCTTCAAATGGGGGGAGTTCCTGGAAAGAGGAGGTTCTGTCTTGCTAGTATCCTCAGCCACAACATACCCAGCCCTACTTTGCACCGTCTTTGAGTGTTCCTGCCTGATTGGAACGCCTCTTGCAATCGAACGCTGTTAATTTCTCTTGCTTCCCTGAATGGTGTGTGTGTGTGTGTGTGTGTGTGTGTGTGTGTGTGTCGCAACTAGTCGACTGTACAAACGTAAGATTACATTCACTGTTCCACCTACTTTTTGCCTCTGGATCCACCCAGCATTGGTATGTGGCCCCAGAAGAAAATTCAGCCCTTGTTCTGAACAAATATTTCCAGTCCCTGCTTTTAAACCAACACTTTGGTATGTGGAAAACTTTAAGGCACAAAGTCCTTCCAGCAACGGAAACCTCCTCCTGGCGCTTCTATGGCCAACGAAACAACAACTGCTTAAAGAAAAGAATTGTGCAACATTTCAAACAGGTGGTTGTTTTTTTTTAAAGACGCAGAGAAAAACCAAGATAGTTACACAGGTTAAGATACAAGTCAGCTTTGAAGCAGAGGAAAGCCATCTCAACCCCCGACTGCATCGGCTAATTACAACTAAACAAAAAGAGGAACTTAAACTGTTTGCAATGTTTCCCAATATTTTTATTTTATTCCCCACCCCCAACCTCCCAACAGCATTACAAAAGATTGGTGGGTTTTTATTAATAATAATAATAATTATTTAATAAACCGGCTCCTCTGCAGTTCATATACAATCACAGGCGATATTTTTTTTTAAAACTCCATTTTATACAAACATCTCAAAAAAAATAGTTGGGAGTGAAGTATGGTAGGAAATATTGCTCACATTGCTAGTTAACATGCACATATGAAAAGGAGGGAAATGGTTAGTGCATACCTCCCAAGTGAAGATACAGCAGATGACTTGGAACACATTCCAGGAGGGAAGTCTTTTGCGCAAGCCCCACTGAAATGAACAGGGAGTTGGGCAGCTCTTGCACATTTCAGTGGGGCTGGAGCAGGAGGACTTCCCAGCGGATTGGGTCCTTACAAAAATAAAAATAAAAAGAACTGAAAAGGCTATTGTCCACCAAATTAAGTTTTTCATGCTATTCTACTTTCCAGTACTATATTTTATTTGAGTTATCAATTCATATATACACGGCCGTGTAAGTAACACTTTTGAGGTATATAAGAAGAGATACCTGCACCAATATTGGGGAGGGGGAAACGTTCTCTCTGAAAAGGAGATAACTTTGTCGTGCTTTGTAAGCTGTTCTACACATTGGATGGAGCTACATGTTGTAAGAAACACAGGACGGCTGTCAAAAAGGAAAAAAAAGGAGCAGCTCAGTGTCAAATCCCTTCCATATCCAATACAATCTACCTTCTTTGCTGCTGCCAAGATGTCTGGTGTCTCCCCATTGCCACTGGGGGGAGGGAACCAATGATGTGATGTGAAAGGTTGGCAAGTACACAGAGGGAAAATTCGACCCAAGGCTGCCCTTTTGAGCGGCCGCCGCCCTGCATTTGTTGCCTAATGTAGTTCCATCCTGAAAGTTTCACATAAATACAACCAATTCCAATCGCTGAGGAACTGTCGGCTGTAGGCACTTCCAAGAGCAAATTGTGGTTGTCGCCAAAGCAACTCCTTCCTCTACACCCCATAGTCATGCACAAAAATGAGGCAGCATTTCCTTCTTTAGCCTGATTCCAAATTTCCTTTGCCATTCTAGCAAAGTGAGTGTGGGCAGGTGGGAAGAAATTAACTTAAGGTATATGTTTTGTGCAGCAAACCGATTCAACTGTTTTGCTTTTGTTTTTTAATTCTTCCTTTTTAAGTGTATGAATGAGACAGATATAAGCTCTTTAAAAATTTTCATTCACATAATGGAAAAAAATTCTCATTTATTAAAAATATCACATTTTGAGACTAGAAACAGTAAAGTGCATGAAAAGTTTAAAATAGAAGCTCAAGGAATCGTATATAGCAGCAAAGAAGCAGAATACAGAAAAACTTAAAGGAACACAGACACAACCTTTCCTTGTCGACTGGACTTTTTGCTGTTTGAAAGGCAGAGTCAGGCTCCATCTGTTCAAGGGGCTTTGCTGAAGCAACGTCTGTTCATTCTAACAGGCTGTATGCATAAAACCTTGCACAAGCTCCACCGAAATGAACGGAGGCTGCTTGACAGCTCCTCTGAGCAAACTGCAGCCACGGCTTTCTGAAGAGATGGCATGTATGGTTGTTCTGCTCTTTCAAGGCAAAAAGCTTTTTATTATTATTATTAATGGCCACCAGGAAGAATGTGGGGGAAGGAAAGCAGAAGAAAAGTTTCCAAGTACATCTTAAAGGGAGCAATTAACTGTTGGGAATGAACCAGCAGCTTAAAAAAAAACCTTGATAGAAAACAAAAGCAGTTAAAAGCATGGGATGACTATTTGGCGACTAGGTCAGGAAGATGAATCTGAGGACTGATGATGGCCAACACTTTCTCACCTTCACGTGGGAAACGGGCACCCAGGAAAGCCAGCTCTCACGCCCAGAGGAGGCAGGTGCAAGATGGCTTTCGGAGGCATTTCCTCATCTGCTCTTCTCAGCTGAGTAATCCTAAAAGTTTTCTGGGGGAAGGGGAGGACGATGGAAAAGGTACAACAAAAAAGGGACCAGTGGATTGGGTTGAAACTCATTTTCACTTTGTGAAAATCAAACCCAGGAATCCTAGCCGCAGATTTTTAATGGAGGACCCCGCACCTGCCTCCTGGAAACTGCTGACAATCCCAAATTCTCCTCCAGTTAATGCAGTGTCTGTTCCCCAAAGCGGTCTGTTGAATTGCCAGTGTTGCTCTGCTGGTTACTGTCAAACCGATCCCATCCATTATGCTGGCATCCTTCATAATTTTTTGCAAGGGAGATGATTCTCTTTTGGTAAGAATCCGCAGTTATAAGCCAGTAGTTGGGCCTTATGATGGCACCTGGAGCTTCCCCATTGTCAGCTAGGCTTGTTCCTTGTATAGCAATACACAGAGCTCACTGGAGTCAGAGATCTATAGGTTGCACACAAGCCCAATTTGTTTTCATGGGCTTGGACAGGATGCGAACTCCTACTGATCAGAAATGAAGATTACAACAAACAAGTGGACCCTGGTATATGCAATTAGATGCTCCCAGGCAAATTCTCCACTGGAACAGCACAATGTATTTTTTTCCTGTGGCAGGAAGTCTTGCATCTTGTACCACCTTTGGCTTTCTAAATTAACTTAACATTTCAGTAGAGATAAGAGAGCAGTCTGTGCTGCAAATAATTTACAACGGCAAGTGCTATCTCCAGTTACCAAACCTTTCCCAACAGGACCGAAACATCAAATAGACCTACTCTATTTCAGGATGCTGTTTTAAAATAAAATAAAATATGAGAGTGGGCTGGGGGAAGAGAGGTATGGCTCATTTTGCTAAGATGTGAAAGAAAGCATACGCAAACCCCGCTGTCTGACGTCGTTTTACAAAGGCAGCTTCCCAATGAAACAAACAAGAGCCCGCCAGCTTAAAATGTGTGGGTTTTATATATATATATGCATACCTTAAAAGCAAAAACCTGGAAAAAGGGAACAAACAAAAACTTTGGTTCCAGCCCTAGTGCCAAATGGTACCAATATGCACCGGGGGGGGAAAAGTGCAAAATTGTATCATCAACACATATAATGAGAGGAGCTTGAAGCAGCAGCTTTTAAAAGGTCAGCCATACTTCACTCCTACATACTTTGATTTACAACTGTACAGGTCCATAAACAAACAAACGGGTCCCAGCCCTCAAAAGGGGCAGGGGCCCCACTACCGCCTGCTGGCCAAGTGGATGCCATTGACAGGAGGCAGGAACAGAGGATGGAGCTCCAGCTGCGTCAACAGTGAGAAGTGGTCTGAAGGGATGTGAGGGTGGGGGCACCCGGTGATGTTGTTCTCAACCAGCCACTGAGGGTCCAAAGGCCCCAGGACACCAAGCACGTTCATGTGAGTGTTGGAATAAAAAATGTAGTCAATCACACCCTGCAGAAGGGAGGGAGGAAAAGTCAATTCAGAACGGGATCCTATGAACAAATCAAGCCACCAAGAACCTTCTATGCTGCCTGTTTTGTTCCAATGCAATCCCTGCACCACCTGTTGCACTCCTAGGTAGTAAGAGATGTTGGGAGCGTCTCAACTGAAGCCCAGGGAGAAATGCAATGTTGCTTAGAAGCTGGCTAGGGGGGGACCTGGAACTTGCTGCAGCTCCACCAATCCTATAAACAGCAAAGGTGGTTGCAACATGTTAATAAAAGCAGGAGGAGATGCTTACAGGAAAACATGCAGTGGGCACAGCCTTGGAAGCTGCAGCCAGGACTGGGCTCCCCAATTCAAAGTGTTGGTGCTGACCTTTAAAGCCCTAAACGGCCTCGGTCCTGTATACCTGAAGGAACGTCTCCACCTCCATCGTTCTGCCCGGACACTGAGGTCCAGCGCCGAGGGCCTTTTGGTGGTTCCCTCGCTGCGAGAAGCCAAGTTACAGGGAACCAGGCAGAGGGCCTTCTCGGTAGTGGCGCCCTCCCTGTGGAACGCCCTCCCACCAGATGTCAAAGAGAAAAATAACTACCAAACTTTAAGAAGACATCTGAAGGCAGCCCTGTTTAGGGAAGCTTTTAATGTTTAATAGGTTATTGTATTTTAGTGTTTTGCTGGAAGCTGCCCAGAGTGGCTGGGGAAACCCAGACAGGGTATAAATAATAATAAATAATAAATAATAATAATAATAATAATAATAATAATAATAATAATAATTGCTGCTGCTGCTGCTGCCACCAGTCTATGCTAAGAAGTCTATGCTAAGAAGCACCAGCCTGCCTTTCATGTACAGGAGAATCGGAGCCAAGGATCAGAACCTAAATCTTGCATCTACTTCTTCATACAGAAATGGCATGAAGCAGGGTGATCCTGCAACAACCACAGGGATTGTGGCAGGCAGATTGCAACAGTGGCCATTCATCTGTGCACTTCAACGCATCTGCAACTGAATCACGGTCTAAGCTGCAACTACCCATAGGTTTAAATGTGTTTGGTTTGAATCACAGTAAATATAATCATCTGTCGTTCCAGTACCCAGCTGATATATTCCTAGTTGCTTCTGCCACAGCTCTACTTACTTTGAAATCAAAGGTGTAATTGGTATAAGGCATCAAGTTGTTTTCGTAAGCGCTCTTCAGCTGGAAGCCGTGAGTGATTCTTCCTTCAGGAGCCCCGTTCTTCCCATTGCCACTGAAGTTCATGAGACACTCATTGTAACGCAGCTCCTTGAAATCTTTATGGTTGTCAGCTACTATTCCATTGCTTAAGTATTCCACGACACCTGTTTGCAAAACAAAACAGTCAATCTGTTGCTGCCGGATGCTAATGCTGAATTGTGCCACCTGTTTTCCTGTAGCTTAACATGAACTCAGTTCTGGAGCTCTATGCACACCAACAGCAGCCAGGGAATTATTAACGCTGCAAATGTTTTCATGACCAGGAGGGAAGAATTATCACCCAAGTAGCTATATAACCACCTGCTTGAAATAAGAAATAAGCTACTTAGCAGTTAGAGAAATACCACCAGTAGTTGGTTAAGGCTGACAGCATTTGTAATTAGAAGGGAACTGATTATTTATCTAATAAATGTGATGGTGGTTCTTGTAATTTATCAATCATCTGGTTATAAATAGCAGTTTCCCTGGGCAAACAACACTGGTTTAACAGAGGGTTTGCACTTGTTCACCTTACCAACCCCCAAATCTACCCTATTACCTCCTCTCCTCATTTTAGAATGCAAGACAACAATTCAGCAATTCACATTAAAATTTCCCCTTGAGACACAAGACATTGAAAAAGATCATTTTCCACTAGGTGTAACGTTGGTGGAAAGTTGATACAAGATAGTATTGACTTTCAATACCATGTCCCTCCCCCCACCCTCGACAGCATACAAATCGATATGGTTAATCTGATCCAGTAACATCCCCCTCACCACACACAAACAAGACACACTTGCAGCCCACCGACTGCAACTAGCCATGCCTTGGGCCCTCTGGTCTCTTGTTCCACCAACAAAAATAAAATACATGTTTTAAGTGATGCTAACACAAAAGCTTTAAAGGTAAAGGGACCCCTGACCATTAGGTCCAGTCGCGGACGACTCTGGGGTTGTGGCACTCATCTTGCTTTAATGGCCGAGGGAGTCGGAGTACAGCTTCCAGGTCATGTGGCCAGCATGACTAAACCGCTTCTGGCGAACCAGAGCAGCGCACGGAAACGCCATTTACCTTCCCACCGGAGCGGTACATATTTATCTACTTGCACTTTGACGTGCTTTCGAACTGCTAGCTTGGCAGGAGCTGGGACAGAGCAACGGGAGCTCACCCCATTGCAGGGATTCGAACCACCGACATTCTGATCGGCAAGTCCTAGGCTCTGTGGTTTAACCCACAGCACCACCTGCGTCCCACACAAAAGCTTTACTCATATACTATATAAAAGAATGGAATTTTACTGTCTCCCCTTTTCCTGCCCTCTTTCCCCCCTCAATTCCATATTGCCTGTAACAGTAATGTCTCACTCTGAATGTGACCGACTTGAAGGATTCTATGACTTGAAAACGGAGACTCTGCATGTACTACTGTTACCAAATAAAACCTTTTAATAAATACATTTTTAATAAAAAAGGTAAGTCTTAACTTTGAAGTAAAAGCAAAACTGCTATTTCTAAATACCTGAATCCGGCAGTGAGTTGAGATCTGCACACAGCACCAGAGGGATGGAATTCTTATCTGTTATTGGGCTTCCAGGCCGGCTAGAGGCTTTCTCAAGGATACTTTTCAGTTCCGAGACAAACATCATTGTCTGGACAAGTTTTACATCTGAATATTCAGGGTCCCAATGCATGTGGGCGTTTGCTATAATAAGCAGCTGGTTGTCCACGGTATGGAGAGGCTTCATACCTAAAGGCAATGAATTCTAAGTTAATTCAACTCCTTCCATGATACAGAAACAAACTGAAAAGCATTTAATTACATGCAAAGGAAATGTTCTTCACTGTGCAGATACTGCTGGACTTGTGGCCTGGGAGGATTTATGTGAACAATAGAGCACCTCCCCTTGGCCAGAGTATCTGTATTTGTCTCAATTTCTGTGACAGTGGTGGCCTGGTAGAAATTATGAAAGAAATTAAGGCAGTTGAGGGTACACTATGCACATGGTTGTGCCAATTCAGACCAAATAGTACTGTGTACTAGTCATGCGGCACACCTAGTGGCATCCATGCAGAGTTCCAGAGAGAATCGTGTTAGGAGAAACAAAATGCTATGAAAAATGAGGTCAGATTGAAGAAAGAAGGAACACATTCTTCCTGAGTGGCCGCTCTAGCATGAGCTATGTGCTTTGGAGTGGCAAAGGCCACAGCTGCACGGACAAACTCACACACTGCATGCAGGAAATACAGACACACCCCACAAAACACTTACGCATGATGTCAGCAAATAATTAAATAATTCAAATCAAATCCGGAAATGGCACGAGAGACAGCTGGAGAGTCCTTGCGGTTTGCAAGGAGACCCTCCCCGGAGTTTGAAGAGGAAATCCGGGAAGGAGCCCTGAAGAGACCAGAGGCACAGCAGGGCTTTGTTTACGCTGCTCCGCCTCCCTGCCTAACAGCTGATGTGTGGAGTGGAGTAGCGCAGCAGTAGCAGTATGGATTGAAGAGAGAGTTGGCCAAGAGAGTGTTTAAGGGGTGCTGAGAAGGTGCTCCCCACTTTACGCAATTTCACTTATGAAGGGCCGGAATGTAGCCCTTGCGCAAGTGGGGGGGCCGCCTATACCAGGTTCAAGCTCTAACGTATCCTGTAGAAAGGATCACTGATGGGAAAGACCCCTGACTGAGCACTACCACAAGTCATAGCAGCCAGAACAACACTGGGTAGACCAATGGTCATACTCAATTTAAGACAGCATTTTTGTTCATAGGGATGAACGGATCTGTTTCAGAAGTTGCTTCAGCAAAGCAGTCCACTGAGCTGGTACTGTTTTGTCTCCACTTAATTTGTACTATAAAGTGGCATTATTTCTATACAGGAAAGTTTCACTTATTTAAACATTAGTACGCCTTATGAAGTCTCTCCCCCTTCGTGTTGAAAATGCCTGACACCCACCTGTCCCAAACAGTTCCTTATGCACCTCTAACACGACAGCAACGCCAATGTTGTCCTTTGTCATCACTCGATTCAACATAGCTTCTGATCCTTCGGAGTTCGCCATTGCCACTTGGTTGAATTCTACCGTGTGCTTCTGCACCAATGTGAACCTGAAACATGTAAAACATACCCAAGAACTCAGTCAACAGATATAAAAACGCACAAAGGTAAAGGGGGGGAAAAAAGACTACTAGAAAGCCAGGATATAAAACTTCTCCCTCTCAATTTTTAAATACAAAGGTCAATTTCATGTCCACATTAAAGCAACAACAGACGCTGCTTTGCAAACTATCAAACACAACTGAGATACGGAAATGAAACAACGAAGTCAAATCAGCGAAAGTCTCTTACTTTTCCGTTTTGAAGAATACTGCACAACCATCCACATGCTTTCGCTCCTGCTCAGACATGATTTTGGCACGTGACTTTGGAGAAAAAAATCCATCATATCCACGCTCTTTTAATGCTGGCAGAAAGAGGGTGAAGTATTGCTCAGTTTCTACTTCCTGAAAAGGAACATCACACAGTGGGTAAGTGTGTCTGGCTGTTAACCAGAAGGCTGGTGGTTTGAATCCATCCAGGGATGGCTATGGGCAGGATTCTTGCATTGTAGGGAATTGGACTAAATGACCATTGGGTCCCTTCCAACTCTGGGATTCTATGATTGTTAACATTGAAGAAAACTGTGCTGAGAAATGTAGGCTGTCTCATTTTTGCCTGTTTCAGGGAGGGTTACATTGGCATGGGAAGGACTGAGCAGTCACATTCACAAGTCATCATAAGCCACGGTTGCCAAGTTATTATGCTTTATTTAGAATGAACAATGGACAAAGGGCCCTGCAAAAAGTATTTGGCCAATGGCAATCTTTGGTTATTTTCACATCTTAACATGTTTTTAAGATACTTTTTAAAAAATTTAAGCTGTAAGACTACAGAAGAAAACATGAAGAAGTACTTTGAAGAAATGCCCTTGACTTTCTATCAACATTTTAAGAAGAGAATACGGGAACCCTATTCCTACAATTTCCTGATGAAAATCAAAGGGCTATATTCTGTTATCATTACCTGAAGACTAATGATATCTGCATCCCAGTTCACAATTTCTTCCATGATTCCCTTTTTTCTGTATTCCCAATTTAATGCCCATGATGGGCAGTAGCCATAGAGCTGTCGGGTGGCGTATTTATCACACAACACATTATAACACATCACTGTAAAAGAAGCTGGAAGGAGAGAAAGTAAATATTTGGTGAAGAGAACGTTGAGGTACCACACACTTTTGACATAAGTTATCACCCCTTAGAACAAGGAGTTTCAGTGGAATTAAGTAGGTATCTCTGACTTAAAGGTCAGTTTTGCAAAAGCTTCCAGAATTCCTCTAATTTTTACATTGCAATTCTTTTATTTGTATTTTAAATGTTGTATTTTATTTTTGTGAGCCACCCAGAGAACTAAGTTGTTGTGTGGCCAACATAAAGACTGTAATTAAATCATAAGATTAAGAAAAAGAAACTTCTTTCAGATGCCAAGTACTAGTTTAAGAAGCTAGAGTTCATTAACCTCTATTTTAACTACATGGCTAACTGCTTTGCATAGGTGGAACTATCTGCATAAATAAACTTATACAGTACATTGCAGAGATGATCTAGCATACTTTTCAGGTTTACATATTTTTGCACATTACCTCAGCCAGAACAGATAACATAAAAGGCTATTAGGTTTTTCTTAAATGAGATAAAGCTGCAGCTCGTTGCAAATTAAATTATTCAAGTAGCTAAGAACCTCAGGTGAAAACTTAGATTCAACAGACAGATTCATACATTATGAATTGGCCCTTTCACCTTTAACAGCTCATATGAGCAGTATACCAGAGGATGACCATACTGATATTTCTGTTAAAAGGACTTTTCACTTTCTTAGCACTCCTCACAAAGTAGCCACACATTCTTCCAAGTGAACCCTGCTCTGATATTTCACTGATCACATGTGCAGAGCAAGTTTGAACAGATTCGTAGCACACAAACTGGTCCTCTCTCTACAGTTATTGCTCAGTTATACTGACAGTAACTTCAGCACCAGCCCATTTGCCAATCTCTTAATGGTGATCACATGCTCCTGCCCCATAGCTTCTCCACTGAGATTAAGACTTATGTTGGTACTGGCCCTATCCACAGCAAACTCTAATGAAGCCTCTTGAAGCAGGATCTGGTAACCAGCTGGGGGAAGGAGCACATTTTCCTCATTCTCTTAACTGGATAACAAGGGGGAAGGAGACATTTTCCTCATTCTCTTAACTGGATAACGAGATTGCAAGCCTCACTTCTGCACATGGTCTTATGATGGCCATGGAGAAAAATGTTCCAATGACCCTTTCTGGGAGCAGATTTTGAGTAGTTAAAAAAAGGACTAATAAATATGTGGATTTGTATCATGTTACAAGCCATATGATACTACTGCAGACAGTTCAACCCCTGCCCCTTGGCTTCACCTACTGCAGCAGCACAAAACTGGGGTCTTTCTGGGGTTCCAGTAACTGAGTTCTCCTTGCCTTCTGCTGCCTTCAGACCTTCAAGGAACTTCCTGTTTCTGTCCCAGGCAGCTGCTTGGTTACACAAATAAAGCAGGCGGAGAACTCTCTTTTGTGGGCTGTGAGGTTTCTTCAATCATCATCAAGGATGAATAAAACTTGACAAATGAGGAGTGCAGCTGTACAAAAAGATATCTCCTTGCTTATCTTTAATTTACAGGAAGAAGAGAAAGTCACATAATTACCGGAGGGCAGAATTTGGTCTCGCTCTTTCAAAGTAATCCATGGCCTTGGAGGCAGCTGCTCCGGATGAACTGAAATATTGAGAAAGTAAACATTAATGAGCGCTAGAAAGCCCAGTATCCCTCAAGAACTTGCAGTAGTCACACTCCATATTGTAGGACAGAAGTTCAGAAAAGAAAGCATTTAACTGCAAGCTGAAAGTGAGATATGGGTAGAGAAAATGTTTAGATGGTGCAGGTTTCTCGTACTTTTAGATATAGGTGGGCCCTGAACAGCACTGCTTTGTCTTCTAAGTAGCCTTCAGTTTCCATTTCACTTTTATCGTCACTGAGATTTCCAATGGTAGTACCAATTTTATTTGGGAACAATTATGCCTGATTTCATTCACCTTCTCTCTCACTCACTCAAACATGCACACAGGAACCTAAAGGAACAGCCACATTTTGGTGTGATCACTTTGTTGGATCAACTAAAGCCTGTGTAACATATACCCTAGTGGCATAGTTGCCACCCCAAACTGCTTCAAAAGTGCTGGGGGGAAATGTATGAATAGTTTATTATTTTGCCCATAAGGCTGAACGATCACAAACCATTATCAGCAACTGCAAAAGAGGTTCAACAGGCATGCAACATTCCATGTGATGGGAATTAGTTACAGGGCAAACAATTCATACCAGCAGCCTGCTGAGCCCTTCCATATTGAAGGGTTTTTCCAGTGACAATCATCCCATGCAGGCTTGATTAAAAGATAGAGCATGGTTTCCACTAGGCTCTTCAATCCAGAACAACTGAGATTAGCTGAAGCCAGATCCAGAAAGCTGTTTTGAGTATGGAAGACCTGGTGTACACACATAAGTTTCCCAGCTACAAATGGTCTCTTTTAAAAAGGAATTATCGATATATACAGGCCAGTTCCTCCACTGAATGAATGGGACCCCTCACTAAGTAAGAGATGAATCCCTGATCTGGGAATAGCTACTACGTGGACCTTTGAACTCAAGATTCTTGATGAGCTGGCACTCAACATCATTGGGCAGGTGGTTAGGTATAAAGTTAGACAGATAGAGCCAGCTCCCAATATTACATCCCCCTGCAGTGTAACCGAGAAACAAGACCCAAGACAGAGATATACAGGCGGGAGTAGGATCAGGCTTGATTTTGAATGGTTGGGATCACTGGGGAAAGGGAACAGGGGTTTAGCTTCTATCCTAATGGTATCAAGTGCATGCCTTTACTTTAGCCCACATAACCAAATGCCCACCATGTTTTGTTACAGTAAAGTATACTGCATTTGTGGCAGTTTTGTCATAATAGGCAAAGGCAATCCTCCCAATTAGCATTGCGTAGTGTACTGAAAGGGGCACACTGTGTTGGGAATGCATAGCACACCCACTGCACCCATCTAGGAGTGCCTGCAATATGAAAACTCCCCCTCTACACAAATGCCATCTGTCATATAAGACGAGCCTTTTGCTGCTATCAAAGTGAAGGCAAACACTTCTTACCTGCTAGATTGTCAAGCATGTAGTTCAGTAACTTCCGTGTTCCATCTGAGTCCTGGTACAGGCTGAGAATATCTTGTGATAAAGGATTGCCTGGAATAAAAGTGAGACATTGAACATCAGTTAGAGCCCAACTTCTCATTCTGTCAGAGGGGAGGACGGTAGTTTTGAAAGGGGTGTCCAAAAGCAGAATCTGAATTCCAGAGGAGTGAAAGAGTGGTCAGAGTGTCAGGCTTCAAGTTACAAGAAAGGAGATTCTGATTAAACATTAGGAAGAGCCTTCTGACAGTAAAAGCTGTTTGAAAGTGGAACAGGCTCCCTCCGGAGGTGTTGACTCTCCTTGAGTGGAGATTTTTAAACAGAGATTGGATGGCCTTCTGCTATGGATGTTTTAGTTGAGATTTCGGTATTGCAGGATTAA
Source organism: Podarcis muralis (assembly GCF_964188315.1). Classification (NCBI taxonomy): domain Eukaryota; kingdom Metazoa; phylum Chordata; class Lepidosauria; order Squamata; family Lacertidae; genus Podarcis; species Podarcis muralis. Next base: position 11,193,261 of record NC_135663.1, read on the forward strand.
AAGTGGGGTCCCTTCCAACTCTAGTCTATGATTCTAAGGGCTTCGTCTGGTCTGGATACAGCAGGAAGACAGAAAGACAAAAGGCACAGCAAAAACCCAAAAGGACAATTCAGGACTTCTCCTAAAGCTTTTTCATGAATAAATAGATAACAAACAAAATAGTAGGCTAAGACCCCCTTTACCTACACTTTGCACAAGGTTTTGTCCTCCAACCCTACAGGTTTCTTTGGTGAGAAGACAGATCAAGGAATTGATAAAGGAAAGAAAGGATAGAGAACAAGGAATCATGGACATGTATGGTTTAATATTTCAGTTACCTTTCAAACCTAGTGTTTGCAGCTGGAATAGCCGTCCAAGTTCATAAGGCAAAACTCGTAACAAATTGTTGTTTAAAAGCAATTCCCTAAAGACAGAAGAAACACATTAGCAGGGTCAATTTTAAAAGAATTCACATATTGTATGTTCTGTTTATCTTGCAAAATGCCAACTTTTGTTTTGATATTCCTTTGAGTGGCTCCGTTGCTGAAGGGGAAATATGTGTGCATTAATACACACATTAATGGCCACAAATAAAATAGCTCTACAGTGGTTAAGTGTCTGCAGTTTGGTGTTCTGCAACAGCCCGCCCAGCCAGGTGCCCTCCACAGGCTTTGAACTATAGCCCCCAACCATCACCTCTGAGGGAAGTTGATGTTCACAACTTCTGGGGGCACTGAGTTGGAGAAGGCTGGGGGGGGGGACCCAACTTCCAACTCTGACTTGTTTTCACACTGGAAGGATGAATCAGAAGTTGGAAGGAAGTCAACAACCCCTGAAAAAATGCTAAATCCCTACCCAAGCCTATCATTCATCCTTGGATAAGGACCAAAAAAGCAGAAGATGACGTACAAGGATTGGTAATTACTGTCCATTGCTTTTCAGGGGAAAACTCCATCTCCCTTTTTGCACAGTAACAGCAAGTTAATCATTTTGGCACAAAATCCCAAAGGAAGACCTTCTCTATACAATGAACCATTAACATTATCAAGTTTGTGAGCAAATATGGAGGTGAAGATTGGCGTCATTATGAAAGGTAGCCTAATGACATAACTACATGTTAGGAGAAATGTGAGGGTGCTGCTGCTTCGTTCTCTTCTCTCCCCCTGTAATGTGTAGTAAAAATGTAACACCGTCATCCTGGCATTGCCCATTTCCTCACCCCCATCCATCATCATTGGCATCATGTGGGCAAGGCACAATATGAGCCACCAGAACTTGAGTATCATACCATGTAGCGCCACCCAAAATGGTTCAAAAAGAAGGCAGTCAAAATAAGTTCTGAAACCTCAAGTACAGAAGCTGTGTACATCAACAGCCAAGTTAAACTGCAACATCAATTTAACAGCTGGACCAAAGCTAAAGTTGCAGCCTAAAACCTTTCTGTAATTATTTTCTAAGAGGCAGTGAAACTCCTCACCTGAGAGATACCATGTTTCCTAGTTCTGCTGGTAAACTTCTGAGTTTGTTGGATGAGAGGTCCAAGTAAACCAGATTATGAAGCTTGGCAATATCAGGTGGAATGCGAGTCAGATAGTTGTCATTGAGGTGGAGAGCAGTCAAGTGTGTTAGTGACCAAAGAGACGTACTTAGGCTCCGCACTCTGCCTAAAATGAAGAGCATGTGGAGAATGTTAAGCATTCAGGCAGCTGTTTCTACAAGTATACTGATAGTTTTGCAAGAAAAATGTGCTGATTTATCATCTCATGCCCACCACAAAACATAATAAAACGCAGGATATCTGCTATGACTTTTTGGCAGCTAAAAGGGGGTTTTTTTGCCAAGGGGAGGGGGAAGAAAGAGGGCTTCCCTCCAATTTGGAAGTGGGAAGGAAACAACTCTGTAGTCATGTATTTTAATTATTAATTAATTAATTAATTAATTAATTATATTTATATGCTGCTGTTCATCAAAAAAACCATTGGGTACTTTACAACATAACAGAATACAAAACTTAATATCTATTCTATACATTATAGAAATCAAAAGTTACATAAATGCAATTATAATAAAAATACATAATATGATACAGATTCTCATAACAGCAACAGCATAAAAACGAAGGAAGAGAAAATCAGATGCAGGCTATCTAAAATTGAAATAATGCACAAATATTACATTAATTTGATGATATCAGATTGGTTGAGTTCTATTATTCCCCATTAACACCCCTCACCTTCATCCCCAACTATAAACGATAACCAACAAGGGTCTAACCCAATCCCTTCTGAATTTATATTAATTAATGATTATTATTATTTAATGGAGCCATGCAACTTTAAAGTTACTTGAGCTTATTGTAGAAAATTGTACATGAAACCACTTTGAAGCCACTTTTGGAAGTAAGTGATAAATGGAAAACATGTTTTATTCAGAAATGAACATTAGATGGTCCCCCCCCCCAATTTCAGATCTGAGAGGGGGCAGAACAATAGAAACACCCATACTTCTCTGTCCAATCACCCCAGATTCATATCTCTAACTCTTACAGTGCCTTTTCTAAGGCATTTCATAAGGGATGCCCACTTGCATCTTAATAATGTGAATGGTTTCAAGTGCTCAGACTGCAGGCAAACTGAAATCAGATATCTTGAAGGCAAGATTTTCACACACTGATGAACTTGCCTCTGAGGACCTGCTGATCCATTCACAAGTTTTATCAGGCAGGTGGATAGATACCTGGCCTAAAGCCAGAGAGAACCACCTCCACCTCCCACCTGATAGGCAAATCATTTCATAACTCACCCGAGATTTCCAATTCTGCCCAATGGGACTTCTTCCCATTGGCTACCTCCTCTGCTGACATGATGGTGTAAATTCTGCGAGGATCTGGAGGATCATATTTTTCCTTTGGCATCCCTATTAGTCTGAAAGAGAAACCACATGATTACCACATTGTGCTACCAATATTTTTCTTATCATTAAATGGCCCACCAGACTGAGAGAGAACCCTAGTGTATAACATGTAAGACAGAAGCCTTGTCTGTTACAAGCATCCCTCCCAGTGAGTAATGAACTAGATATGATGGCAGACACTCTGCATGTTTAAACAGAACTATTCCTGTTATGTATGCAGGGCAGAACTGGGAGAAGAATACGGGGCACATACATGAGAAGCACAGAATCCTCCATCCAGTCACGTTTGCTGCTTCAAATTTCTCTCTCTCTTTAAGCACTTTCAGCTGATCTTAGCTCGGATACTAGAAATCACAACAGCTGGACAAAGACTTAAACGGCAAGTACAGGGAATGTTCAACACCCCACACTGGGATTCTGCCATCATTTCAGCAGTTAAATGTTTTAGCCACATGAGGCAGTGAAGGTAAAGGACCCCTGGATGGTTAAGTCCAGTCAAAGGCGACTATGGGGTGCGCCACTTATCTTGCTTTTCAGGCCGAGGGAGCCGGCGTTTCCCCACACACAACTTTCTGGGTCATGTGGCAAGCATGACCAAACCGCTTCTGGTGCAGTGGGACACCGTGACTTGTGTCAGAACGCATGGAAACACTGTTTACCTTCCCACCACAGTGGTACCTATTTATCTACTTACACTGGTGTGCTTTCAAACTGCTAGGTTGGCTGGGAAAGAACAATGAGAGCTCACCCCGAACTGCCAACCTTCTGATCAGCAAGCCCAAGAGGCTCAGTGGTTTAGACCACAGCGCCTGCAACTGTCATGTCTAGTTTGGCCTTTAAGCAAACGCTGGAGAAGAATTGAACTAAGCACACAAACAAGAAAACCCAAGATGAGCAACATGAATTAAAGTGATGAATGTCTCTCCCCAAAAGCTCACAATTCAATCTTTTATGGTTGATAAAATTATTTTTCTGGCCTCAGCATAATATCCCAAGAGAGATACTATTTTTGCAGCAATTTAATGATGATTCCCAGTTTCTCTTCATGAACTAAAAACAAAAATTTTCTGGAAAACTTGTAACTAGGTATTTTTTTCCTAGTCAAAGTGTGCTGTTAACAAAAGTGATCTTGATTAACTTAAAACATTCAAACCTTGGAATATATCACACAATTAATTGTTTCTTAGCCTAACGATTATAAAAAGCTAGTGAACTATGCTTTCCTTTAGAGTACTGACCCAAAATTTTGTGGACAGAGAAGTTCTTTCTTCCTGAATTCAAGTTAGTGAAGAAAAGCACAATTTGGGGGATGATGATGATGATGATGATGATGATTGACACTGTAGACTATGAGATACAAGAGTGAGTAACTTGTGTTTAGGAAATTTTGAGATGCAGGGTCTTCAACTTCATTTCATAATAGCCAGCAGGCTACACTATGGAGCAGAAGAGGGATCCTCTCCCACCCCAGATCAAGGTATTCAGTGGTCGTAAGTCTCCCTTCTATTCCACCTTCAAAGAAAGCTGTCCCTGGTCATCCAGATCTCCCACTTTATCAGTCCTGGCTTTGAACTCTAACTTGTCAGGAGAAAGGGTTGAGGACCACATTCCCTTGGGGGAGAATCTGTGCAAGACCAGATGCTGGCAGTGGGCAGGCCAGACCCCAAAGTGGCTTTTCCCTCTCTGCCACCTTCTCTCACTTTCCCAGTCTTCCTCTTCACCACCACCCAACAGGCTGCTAGGGCAGGGAAAGTTCACTCTCGTCAGAGGTGCACCGATCTCCTGCAGAAGGCTTTCACCCCCTCCTCCCTCGTTCCACCTGTTCTGACTCCCTCCACCATTCCCCACCTGGCTCTATCCACCCACATGTATTTAGGTGCAGAGCCACAGGTTGCCCACCCATAATCTGATGGGAAAGACGAAGAGAACTTGATAGCTCCAAAGCTCTATTGTAACTAACTGACTTGAAATGAACTTGTAGCTAGCTAGTCCCTGCAGTGTACAAATCTAAATCTCCAGGCAAGCCCCTAGTCACCCTTTCTGCCCTTAAAAACTGCTGGCTCTTTAAGGATAGATGGGAGTCAACAACAGCCCTTTGAATACCTCCACCTTCCACCCTGATTATAATAAATCTGTGTTCTGCAAGCTACATGTAACCAAGTATGTTTCTTTTGAAGTACGTCTAATTTCAATGGGACTAATTCCCATGCAAATATCATGATTACTGCCTTAGATCTAATAGCTGTAAATCAGAGAGAGAGAGAGAGAGAGAGAGAGAGAGAGAGAGAGAGAGAGAGAGAAATTTAGAACCAGACCTGCTGGTAGAAATTTTAATGGAAAGTTTCCATTTCACCCTGATGGACTGCTGCAAAAAATGGTGTATCTTTAAAAACAATTTTAAAAAATCCAATTAGCAAAAGATTCATGGATTATTAGTGGTTCTTTCATTGTAACTCGACGTACGCTGCTTTCTTCCAGTGAATAATGCTGTTAGTCCTAGTTCAGAGTACATGTCAGTTACTGTATGTCCACAAAAAGGTTTGAAGAACTGAATGTACAGCGATCCAGTTTGGCAGAAACATGTTGAAAAGACCTTGCATCCCACGTATGTATCTCAAGAGTTGGCATTTGTGTTTAATGGAGACAAAACAAACCTCCAGGCTATAAATTTCCAAAGGCATCCTTGGAAATACAAGTCGCCAAAAGAATTGCATTCCAGCCTGAAACACAACTGTACTTAGAACAAGCAACCATTTTCTTAAAATAGCTGTTATCGTTCTAAACACACCCATTGTGGAAAGGACTCCTGTACCCTTAACAGTGTTTGAGAAAAGGATTTTGAAAGGGCAGCATAGAGTGTTGCCACGCAAAGAGAGGAAAAGCTACAAATGGTGAAATACTCCTTTCACGGAATTATTCAAAGACACAGGAGCCCCATCTGGGACTGATTATCACAATGTTTTACACTTATTAACGTGGCTGCTTTGAGCTGTAAGTCTCTGCACAATACTCTCAGAAAAAGTGACAAGGTTTTTAAAAACAAACAGACAATCTCCACCATACTACTACTCATTCATACAGAGCGGGAGAACGATGGTGTGACAGGGGCAGGCCGCCCTGTGGCCCCTGAAGTTAGTAGCTGCAGATCTCGCATCCAAATAAAAGACTTGAGAGTAGAGGCAAGGCAGAGCCCTACCGCTGCCCCCCCCCAGCCCTCACCTTGCCTGGCCTCTGTCCGGCCCTTCCCCACCCTGAGACGGGCTTTTACTCTGCCTGGTTGCCCCTGGCCCGGCCGCGCTCACTGCCTCCCCATGGCACGCTGGCTTCCTTTCACCCAATGGAGCTGGAGAGACCCTGGATGAGGAAGGTGAGGAGCCAGCGCCTTTTCCAACCCTCTCTCTTCTTTTATTCCCCTTTTTCCTTCCTTCCTTCCTTCCTTCCTCCTTCTACATAAAAAGTCGCTGTTTTGCTTCATTGCTTTTCTTGGGCTTTTTCATTCATTATTTTGTATGCATTCCACACACACCCCAAAGAGGGGGAGGCAGCTTTCTTTCTATTTATATGTCTCTCCCCGCCTCCCATTTTTCATGCGCGAATTTTGCTGCATCCCTCCCCAGCGCCCTCCAATGGGATTCAATCCTTGGGTTCTCAAATTAAAAAGATATTGGGTAGAAAGACTAGAAGCATTTCTGTTCCCCATCCTAGAGAGCTGTTGCCATTTGGAGTTGCTGATGTGGCTGTTGATGAATAACTGCTTTATTCCATTATTACAGAGTTCCACTGCTGTGTGTTTTCTTCTAAAGCCTAATGGTTTGGTTTTATGTTAACTCACCATGAGAGAATGGGACAGTAGGGATACAAATGTTTTACAGTGCAAGCCTATGATTGTTCCAATAGTCTCAAGTAGTTTGCTCCCAGAAAAGTGGTAAGGATTGCAGCCTTAAACAAATAAACTACAGTAATACAAGAATGACAGGCTCTAGCCCCATTAGCAATCCAATTTCTGTTAGCAAGGATCCAAAAACACACAGAAAATGTTGTTTCTTCAAGTTCCGATTAAACCAGTGGTGTCCAAACTTTTTTCAAAGAGGGCCAGATTTGATGAAGTGAAGGGCCGTAAGGGCCAACCAAAGGGCCAACCCTAAACGGATTTTGGACATGCCTGAATTAGACCATGGGTCGGCAAACTAAGGTCCGCGGGCCGGATCAGGCCCAACTGCCTTCTAGATCTGGCCCACGGACGGTCTGGGGATCGCCAGCACGCATGTTCATTTCCTCTCCCTCCCTCTCCCTCACACGGTGGCGCTTTTCTCCTCAGGGATGGAGCAATCTTGTCCCACACTGGGTGCCGTCGAGTATGCTAGCCTGCCTGCCCCAGCAGGGTGGTGCTGTGAAGGGAGCATGTGACGCTGGCTGCCAGTTGCTGCTGCGTTTTCCTCCTCCTCCCTCTTCCTCAGTCCGTCTGTCCTTCCTTCTCGCGCCCCTTTTCCGCACCGCTTCCTTGCGCACTTTCTTCACCGCCACCTGCCTCTCTCCCTCCTTCATTCCTCCCATGGCGTTCAGGTGGGTAGTTGCGGTGGCCGCGGGTTGGTGGCAGGCTCTGTCTTCTCCGCGGTGCCTCTCTGGAAGAAGCAGGTGGTGGGTAAAAGCTCCAGCGATGCTCCGGTTCCCCTACCTCCATCTGTGGCTCCTCTGCCAGAGCTGCTGCTTCTGTCTTCGCCGGCCAACACAGCCTGCTACCCCACCACGGCGCCTGGCTGGCTGGAGAAGCCCAATTACAGCTATTGGGATGACAACTGGGACAGGTAAAGCAAAGCATCTTCAGGCCTCTTTGTGGCCAGGCAAAAATTGTTCACCCTCCCTAATATAGTCTGGCCCCCCACAAGGTCTGAGCAACAGTGGACCGGCCCTCTGCTGAAAAGGTTTGCTGACCCCTGGATTAGACATTTCTTTTTCTTAGGAACAACTCAAAGGATGTTTGTAATATTCTGAATTCACAGAGTCACAATCAGATTTTAAGTGCATTCCCACTGAAACTAAGTGTTAATTTTCAGAGCTGTGCAGAGGAAAGGAAAACAGAAAAGCTACAAAGCAGAAAAGCTGCCGGACTCATTGCAAAAAGGCCACGCAGCAGCCTCTAGTCCTAACACAAGCTCTGCTCAGATATAAGTATGCAAAACAAAAAAGAGGCAATGTCCTGTGAACATTCCAAAGAGAAGATATGCCTCCAGCTCCTCACACAATCAGCAGCTGCAGGCTGTTCTCAAAAACATCAATGAAGTAGGACAAAGAAAGATCCCAGGTGAAGTTCAGCTAGCCATTAAAGTTTAGCCTCTAAATCTTAACTCTAGGCTTTTAATGTTTAAAAGGTTTATTTTAAGCAGTGTAAACACTGTCAGATTCTCTAAATACAGTTTCAGAAAACTGACCAAAAAAGGTGGACTGATATTTTTGCTTTCAAGGCTTATTTATCCTGGAGAGCCAGCTAGATTGCTGTGCAAAGATATTCGTGGCAGATGACTGATGGCTTGCCAGAGGAACGCTATAAGCAGCTGTGCTGTTCCTATCTGGACACTGGTCAGCAGCTTTGATTATCTGGAGAGGGGAGTTTCCTGCCTCTAAAGAGGAAGCCAACTTTTTTCTCTGTATGCCAAATGATTTACACGATGGTATCCCCAAACATCCTTTATGAATCTACCAGACAAACACTTATAAAGAAGAGTGATCAAAGGCCAATTCACATAACTGTTTCCTCTTTACAAACTGATTTCTGCAACTGTGGGATACTTGCAGAATAAAGAAATGCATAATTTATACACCACCATATTGACACCCATGCCCCTTTTCCTGGGGCAGCTACAGAAATGTCTAGCAGCTGAGAAAACAGCAGTAGATGAAGGCCAGTTGCTTTGATCTAAGGCTAAGCAAGACCTCAGGGCAGGTGTTGGCTCTAAAATCTGTGTTAAGGAGCCATATAAATTATAACAAAATATAGCTGAGTCAAAAACACTGGCTATTGCAGACTGCCAAACTGCACTAGAGGGTAGATTTAGGATGTTATTTTCCTCTTTCATCTGACTGAATATTGGATTTTATGTTTAGCTGGTTGACTGTTGTTATTTGAACTCTAGGTTTATTTAATAAAGGTCAGCATCTTGTTAAGTCACTTAGATAATAAACATAAAAAATATTTTGCCCAACTGTTCACAAAAGATCTCAGGGTGTTTGAGACTTTGTAGAGATATGCTGTCATGGTTGTAAATGCAACTCAGAAATTTGCCATCTAAAAACTTCCACCTTAATTGAGACACAGCAATAATTTCCGTTTCCTTCTTTGCCTTATAAAAAAAGGCACAGTGTTTGCTACTAAATTAAAGGTTATACACCAAAATATAGGCAAACATCTCAATGAGAATTGTCTGAAGCCTAAGAGAAATTTACAAGGTGTTTTTCTCAGTGCCAACTGCAGAAATTATACAAAAGGGTCTTCTTCACAAATTAAAATTTTAATGCTTACACCTAGAAAGGCAGGATGTGAACATGACAAACAAGGGTTTCAGGAATTTGTGCATGATACATCGGAAAACTGGCATTGTCTCCTGTCATCTCAATACTGAATGAAAAATGTGGTTTGGTGCTGAGTAATGTCTCCAAGTAACTAAAGTTTATACCCAAACCTCAATCAGGTGGGATATGATGTTTCTGTGGATGTGGCTGAAGACAGGAGATGGCATATCCATCACATTACATATTCACATTGCCTTTTTATTGTTTCCTTTATTTCTTATATTGAATTTTATTCTACAGGCAACCCCCAGTTTGCATGGGGGCTGTGTTGTGGGTACACTAGCACACACCAGCAGTCGTGCATAAGCCCATTCTACCCTCACCCTGCCACCTTCTCGGGTCAAAAGCATGTGTCAGCAGTCATGTATCCATCAGTCACATGTGAAGTAGTTGCCAGCTGTATTACAACTTGAACACTATGGAATCGCAATTGCTACAACAAACAGAAAAATAGTTAAGGGTCATTCCACACCAAATCACCTGATTTTAATACTCGATTGTGCTCTCATGTCTCAGATTTTGTTCAAAATTTTTGTGTGTGTACATACATATGAGATAATCCCTAATTAATTTTTAAAGATTTTTTGGTCCAAAATTGGTGTGGAATGACCCTTAAGTAGTCCACCAAGACCCTCAGCGATTTTCAAGTGGCCCATGAGGGGAAAGTTTGGGACCCACTGGTTTAGACTAAACTTCCATTTATGATGCAGTATTCTGCTTTCAGGAGACTACTTCCCTATGAAAGAAATACTAACAGGTTCTGGGTTTTGGGCATTCTGGAGATTGGTTTTGTGCTACAGTTGCCCCACACTCATCTTGCAAGAGGTGGAGCAACAGCTTTCAGCATGACAATTGGCACGGTTCATATGTGTGTTGCAGGCATCTCACAAGGGAATGGCTGGGTGAATGGTTTTTTTCCATTGCAATATGCTTACGAAGCTGGCACTAGGCAGAACTTCTATATTATGCATGCTTTTCTTGGTATAGATATTAATACTCGTGGCATAAAAAGTAATGCATTAAGTTTCTGTTTGTTCAAGTCCTAATATAGTACACAGATCACATGAAGTAGATTATGTTGATGCCTACAGGTTCTGGTGATACAGATTGTCCTTGCTAGCATACACCACATGTTTTGCAAACTGGTGCAGATGACAGGCTTTAATATATACTATACATTTAATTATTTATGCTTTTACACCTGACTCCTAAAAAATTCCACAGGTAATTAAAATGCTTCGGTTTCTAGGAACACACTACTATGTATGTGTGCTTAGAGATGCAGAATACAAAGCCAGCAAGTAGGAAACCACTAGGGCTTAGTTAGCAAGTCAGGAGAACCTATGAGTCACACACAACTCAAGCATTAAATACACAATATTTTATGGATGGAGGGATGGAAAACCTGTGACCCTTCAAATGTTACTGGACTCCAAATCTCATTAGCCCCAGCAAGCAATGCTAATTGGGATTATACTCTGTTGCAATCTACACATCATTCTTCCACCTGTCACAAGTTTGCTAAGCTTTCCCCACCCACTTCATGACGGACACACATTTTGAGAACAGTTCCCATCTTCTTTCTTTCCATTCCTCACACTGAATAGAAGAGCTACTGTATAGATTAATCCCTATCTGCATGTAACCAGTTGCAGTTTTATACAGTATACATTTTCCTAAAGAGAAGTAAAAAAAAAAGCATGTAGGAAAAATCTTATGTGAAGCTGCCCCATTTGGGCATGATTATTCTGAGAAATTTCAGCTGGCCGTACCTCTAGTGCACGGGCAACAGCCATATCCTGCCTGCCCCTCCATTTCAAAGGTTATTGACACTGTGGAATGGTACCACCAAAGCAGCCCACTTTTCAACTTGCCTTGCAACATGAAGCAGAAAAAACCCTTTTTCTTTGCATCAGAAAAGAGACACAAGTGCTTAACTCTTCTGTCCTGGATCGTCTGATACAGAACTACAAATCTCAGGGAAAGTTGTTTTGGGACTACAACTCCCACCATCCCTAGCTAACAGGACCAGTGGTCAGGGATGACGGGAATTGTGGTCCCAAAACAGCTGGAGGGCCAAGTTTGGCCACCACTGGGTTAAACCAGGACAATGGTGGTTGGAGGAGCCTTCAATTACTCTGCTGTCGTGATCAGATCAGTAACTGGTTAGGTTTACACCACATGCTGCTCTTGATGTTTTAGTGAGGTGGCAGTGGCAGCTATTACAATGGTTTGCGCACAAATACTTCTGGATCTATATGGTTTCCTGGTGCCTGAGGGATGGACCTGCTGAGGCCCTGCTCTCTCTCTTTAGAATTACATAACCTATTTCCATATAGAATCAGAACTGTAGTGTTTGAATAGACCCTGAGGGTCATCTAGTCCAATCTCTGAAATGCAGGAATCCATCCCCCAGCCGTCCCTGGGCGGGCACAAACCACCAACCTTCTGGTTAGGAGCCAGACATTGTTTTAATAACTTAAAGACTTTTTAAAAAAAAAACGCTTTAAGGGTGTCCTTGAATTATTTTTTGTTGGCTGAATTGGTTCATTGCTGTTGTGTGTTTACGCTTGTCCAAGATGTGTGTGACCGTGCATGGCTGCAACCCAGAAGTGGCTGGAAAAGGGGCGTAATGGACTTATGAGCGCTCTGCCGATGTGCACGGGAGTCAGGAACATAACCCCTGCGCAAAACGTCATTGCCTGTCTTGTGCTCTTTTAAAGCTAACTTTTGAAGGCCACTTTGCAAAGACCTTGTCATAAAAAGGTGGAATATAGATAAACAAAGCAAAAAACGATTATGAATCTACTGGATCCTAAGCCAGCTTTGGTGAGGGACACAAAATAGACCCCTGTGCTGTGCCAACCTGGAGTTGGCACAATGAAATAGGTAAAAAGTTTGCTCCCTTTCCCCCTGGTTGGCAGAAGTCAGCAGGGAAGTGAATATGACAGAGAATCCACCATCCCACCCCCGGCTACCATGGCTAGTCCATGTTAAAACATTAGTCAAACGTATGAACATGCCTCGTTGGACAGCTGTCCAACGAGGCCTTACAAATAGCGGAGGAGTGAAGGCAAGCAAAATGCGAGGGAGATAGTGAAAGATACAGGAAATTGAATGCAGATTTCCAAAGAATAGCAAGGAGAGACAAGAAGGCCTTCTTAAACGAGCAATGCAAACAAATAGAGGAAAACAACAGAATGGGAAGAACCAGAGATCTGTTCAAGAAAATTGGAGATATGAAAGGAACATTTCGTACAAAGATTACCATAATAAAGGACAAAAGTGGTAAGGACCTAACAGAAGCAGAAGACATCAAGAAGAGGTGGCAAGAATACACAGAGGAATTATACCAGAAAGATATGGATGTCTCGTACACCCCAGGTAGTGTGGTTGCTGACCTTGAGCCAGACATCCTGGAGAGTGAAGTCAAATGGGCCTTAGAAAGCACTGCAAATAACAAGGCCAGTGGAAGTGATGGTATTCCAGCTGAACTATTTAAAATTTTAAAAGATGATGCTGTTAAGGTGCTACACTCAATATGCCAGCAAATTTGGAAAACTCAGCAGTGGCCAGAAGATTGGAGAAGATCAGTCTACATCCCAATCCCAAAGAAGGGCAGTGCCAAAGAATGCTCCAACTACCGCACAATTGCACTCATCTCACACGCTAGCAAGGTTATGCTTAAAATTCTACAAGGAAGGCTCAAGCAGTATGTGGATCGAGAACTCCCAGAAGTGCAAGCTGGATTTCGAAGAGGCAGAGGAACCAGAGACCAAATTGCAAACATGCGCTGGATTATGGAGAAAGCTAGAGAGTTCCAGAAAGACATCTACTTCTGCTTCATTGACTATGCAAAAGCCTTTGACTGTGTCGACCACAGCAAACTATGGCAAGTTCTTAAAGAAATGGGAGTGCCTGATCACCTCATCTGTCTCCTGAGAAATCTCTATGTGGGACAAGAAGCTACAGTTAGAACTGGATATGGAACAACTGATTGGTTCAAAATTGGGAAAGGAGTACGACAAGGCTGTATTTTGTCTCCCTGCTTATTTAATTTATATGCAGAATACATCATGCGAAAGGCTGGGCTGGATGAATCCCAAGCTGGAATTAAGATTGCCGGAAGAAATATCAACAACCTCAGATATGCAGATGACACAACCTTGATGGCAGAAAGTGAGGAGGAATTAAAGAACCTTTTAATGAGGGTGAAAGAGGAGAGCGCAAAATATGGTCTGAAGCTCAACATCAAAAAAACGAAGATCATGGCCATTGGTCCCATCACCTCCTGGCAAATAGAAGGGGAAGAAATGGAGGCAGTGAGAGATTTTACTTTCTTGGGCTCCATGATCACTGCAGATGGTGACAGCAGCCACGAAATTAAAAGACGCCTCCTTCTTGGGAGAAGGGCAATGACAGGCCTAGACAGCATCTTGAGAAGTAGAGACGTCACCTTGCCAACAAAGGTCCGTATAGTTAAAGCCATGGTTTTCCCAGTAGTGATGTATGGAAGTGAGAGCTGGACCATAAAGAAGGCTGATCGCCGAAGAATTGATGCTTTTGAATTATGGTGCTGGAGAAGACTCTTGAGAGTCCCATGGACTGCAAGAAGATCAAACGTATCCATTCTTAAGGAAATCAGCCCTGAGTGCTCACTGGAAGGACAGATCGTGAAGCTGAGGCTCCAGTACTTTGGCCACCTCATGAGAAGAGAAGACTCCCTGGAGAAGACACTGATGCTGGGAAAGATGGAGGGCACAAGGAGAAGGGGGCGACAGAGGACGAGATGGTTGGATAGTGTTTTCGAGGTTACCAGCATGAGTCTGACCAAACTGCGGGAAGTAGTGGAGGACAGAGGTGCCTGGCGTGCTCTGGTCCATGGGGTCACGAAGAGTCGGACACGACTAAACGACTAAACAACAACAACAACAACATGAACATGCCAGGTAAACACAGTGTGATTTTATGCCAGCCATATGGTTACATATACTGTGGTGGACACTGCAATTCCCCCTTTCCACACACGCAATCCTTTGATGCAGGTTCCCCTGTATGTTTTCTACAAAATGTGCCTTGAACAATTTACAGCAAGTATTATAAATAACGCAAAAATAATCCTTGGGAAAGCACATGACCCTGTAGAGAATTTGGTCAGGGTTACATTCTATTTTCCAGTAAATAAGGGCTAGAAACTACTGTAGACATTAATGATTATTGTGCAAAAGCCCCTTAACCACCAGACCTGACTCAATACCGACAAAATAAACCTTAAGATGGAGCAGCTGAAAAGTTGGAACATGGTCACAATTAAGAATATTGTTTCTGTCATCTAATCTGGGGTACCTAGTTTAATTTATGGGCTCTAACTGTTCATTTTAAAAAGCTTTGTTTTACAGGTTAAATAAATACATTGACCTGAAGATCTGTCCAGTCCCTTTTAGAATATGTAATTTTTTTTAAAAAAAATTGCCTTGTGGTTTACTGAAAGCAACTTTCATTCTATCGCATTCTGTGAAGTTACACATCAGCTGTTCTTTTAACATGTTAAGCCAAAGTTGCACATCTGGCCCTATCCCCAATATTCCCCCCCCCCCGCCTCCCTAAGACCCCACTGATTCTGGTGGCAGCAAAAATAAAATTAAAGAGTAGATGTGACACTGGAGCAGACATTTAAGCTTCTCCCAGCACCTGAACAGAGAAGCAAATCAACCCTTTCCCAATGATCCAATTGATCATTTGATAAGCTGGGAGGGGGTAATAGCTCCTCCGCCACCTCAACTAATCTGCATGGATCAGCCAAGGGGAATGGGTGTGTGTCTGCATGTACCTTGTGAGGTGGTAAGGTGGCCACAAAGGCTTGGCCAAGGGTAAATATGACCCTTACTACAAAAAGGTTAGTTGTTTTTATTATAAAAAATACCAAGGTTATGTTTCTGAGAGTTTTTCTAACACAAGTAAAAAAGCCAGCATAACACAAGTAAATAGAAACTTCAGCACAGGGCTCAAGTTTGCTAGTAATGGCTCTCTTCCTTCACACCACACCCCCCCCCCCGCCTGCAGTCAGCACAACTATTAACATAAATCTTGCAAATAAGTTATTAACCCGGTGTGTCTCACATGCTATGCAAGTTATGTGTAAAAAAAGAAAGAAAGGAGCAATTTACAAAATTTCCCTGAATGATCACCTGGAGGCAATTTTCACTCGAAGACGAACTTTGAAAATGGCTATATACTTGCCCAGAGGAGAACCACAATCAATACTGGAATATATTTAGCAACTCTTGATATACTGTTTTCCTCAAATAGACTCAAGCTGGCAGAGTACAGGGGTGCGCTTAATACTTGGGGAAAATAACCTGTGATATCAGAGCCTTAATTGGCGCAGCTTGTCTATTTAAAATGTGTGCTAGCCAAAACCTGAGGCAAGGATAAGGTGTATCAGCTGAGATCTGGCCCCGGGTCTTACCAGCACTCCATTCTACCACTTAATTTTTTAGTCTTAATTTACCCTTAAAAGGGGCAAATTTGTTACGTTTCCACAACAAAAGGATGCAAAAGAAGTCCCACACAAAGTGGAACATTCTACTGGGTGGGGAATGCCTCTTGTGCCGATTATTGAATCTCCAGAATTAGCCACATTTTGCATTTACAAACAGACCAAACAACAAGAAAAGTAAAATCCCAGCGTTCCAAAAAAAAAAAAAAAAAAAAAGACAAAAGAAGGAGGAGGAGGAGGAGGAGGAGGAGGACAAGAACGTGTCAAGTCACATTTCCAATAGTGGGAACTGATAATTCTGTACCTCCATCATCATCTAAAGCAGGGGTGGCTAACTTTTTTGTCCAGAGGGCCACTTTTGCCCTTGGTTAAATCTCTGGGAACTGCATGCCAGCAGTGGGTACAGCTAAAAATTGTTGTGGGCATCTCACACTGCATGTGTGGACACACACAGGCATACAGCCTCCTACTGAATGGTCAATCTGATGATTGGGGAGGGGGCAATATGAGGCTACTGGGCTCTGCCCACTCCAGCACTGTGTCATTTTAAGTAGGTAGAATCTTGGAGTGGTTGCAGGGGGAAGAGAAAATATTACTTAGCAGGCCAACTCAGACCCCTGAACTGAGGGTTAGCTGCAGCAACTTCAAATAAAAGAATTACCAATAATGCTTTACCATAATTTGCCTATTCTTGATAACAACATTAATCAGGCATCGATTAATCAAACATGCAGAGTCCTGTATTGTAGCCATTTAGATGTCTCCAGTGTCTTTTGGTTGGAGGGAGGAGGGAGGAGGACAAAGAGACACTCAAACATGCATTTTTCTCTGGGAACACCAACTTTCCCCCCCCGAGGTCATCCCTATTTCTAGGCTCTGAAAGAGCTGTCAGGGGTTGGTTTATCAAACTGAAATTCAGAGGGGCCTCCAAATCTATTTGGAATGACTGCAAACCCACTATTAGCTGAGAAGTCTGATCAAGAGCTGTAAGGAAAGAGGTCACATAGATGGCAACCAGCTGGTCTATAAATCAAGACCTTAGTCAACAACAGGTTGCATCACCTGATGTCTTCAGTTTCAAAGACACAAATACTTCTGTAAATTCAATTCCAGGACACATAGTTGTGCAACATTGAGATACAAACAAGCTGCACACTTCAATTGTAGCAAAGATTGTGAAAATGCAGCTTGGACAACCATTTTAATATGTTATGAAATTAGACCTTCAAATATATCTACCATTTTTGCTTTAATAAAACATGTGCAGGGTTACAACCCGTCACATTAAATTGCCAAACAATTTGCTTGTTTGTTTATCAGATCCCTTTATTTTACAGCTTCAATTTACAGTTCTATTTTCTCATCTAACTTAAAAGCAAATGTGAGACACTGAATCCACACAGCTGAAGAGACTAGGCAGCTCTTCCATTTGTTTTTTGTTTACTCAGATTTCTATAGAATGAAGGCAGCCTTGAAACCCAAGTACTTGCTCCAAGAAATAAAGCCTTGTATATGCAAGCAAGTCTTCATTCACTAATTTGCTCTAATGAAAGTCTGCAAAGCAATAGGTTTGGCTTCCCTTTTTTTAAATAAAACTATGAATAGGCAGAGAAACAAGTTAAATTTTATTCAACTGTAAAGCAGTTGCGAAGGCACTTGAGGCAGTATCATCATGTGATAGAAATTCTCACACAAGTGTGTAATAATTCATACCACACAGTCATAAATCCACTAGAGAACTTGGATCAGATCCAGCAAGCCTGCCTATTAACAGGTTTTAACTTGCTTTACAAACTATTTACATGGAACTGCTGTCTCTATCTACAAGCTGCTGAACATTAAGCTACATTGAGAGGAGCACTGCACATGTATATAGGTGAAACTTGAAAAATTAGAATATCATGGAAAAGTTCATTTATTTCAGTAATTCAACTTAAAGGGTGAAACTAATATATGAGATACTCACGACATGCAAAGCAAGATATGTCAAGCCTTTGTTATAATTGTGATGATTATGGCGTACAGCTGATGAAAACCCCAAATTAACAATATCAGAAAATTAGAATATTAAATGAAATCAGCAAAACAAGGATTGCAAATAGAGCAATATTGGACCTCTGAGAAGTAGATGCATGCATATGTACTCAGTACTTGGTTTGGGCCCCTTCTGTATCAATTACTGCCTCAGTGCAGCGTGGCATGGATGCTATCAGCCTGTGGCAACTGCTGAGGTGTTATGGAAGACCAGGATGCTTCAATAGCAGCCTTCAGCTCTTCTGCATTGCTTGGTCTCATGTCTCTCATCTGTCTCTTGGCAATGCCCCATAGCTTCTCTATGGGGTTCAGGTCAGGCGAGTTTGCTGGCCAATCAAGCACAGTAATCCCATGGGCATTGAACCAGGTTTTGGTACTTTTGGCAGTGTGGGCAGGTGCCAACTCCTGTTGGAAAATGAAGTCAGCATCCCCATAAAGCTCGTTTGTGGAAGGAAGCATGAAGTGCTCCAAAATCTCCTGGTAGACGGCTGCGTTGACCCTGGACTTAATGAAGCACAGTGGACCAACACCAGCTGATGACATGGCTCCCCAAATCAACACAGACTGTGGAAACTTCACACTGGACTTCAAGCATCTGACATTGTGTGCCTCCCCATTTTTCCTCCAGACTCTGGGTCCTTGGTTTCCAAATGAGATGCAAAAGTTGCTCTCATCAGAAAAGAGGACTTGGGACCACTGAGCAACAGACCAGTTCTTTTTTTCTTTTGCCCAGGTAAGACACTTCTGATGTTGTTTCTTGTTCAGGAGCGGCTTGACAAGAGGAATACAACATTTGAAGCCCATCTCCAGGATCCGTCTGTGTGTGGTGGCTCTTGATGCACTAACTCCAGCCTCGGTCCCCTCCTTGTGAAAGTCCCCAACACATTTGAATGGTCTTTTCCTGACAATCCTCTCCAGGCTGCGGTCATCCCTGCTGCTTGTGCACCTTTTTCTTCCACACTTTCCCCTTGTGCATAACTTTCCATTAATGTGCTTCGATACAGCACTTTGGGAATATCCAACTTCTTCTGCAATTACCTTTTGAGGCTTTCCCTCCTTATGGAGGGTCTCAATGACGGCTTTCTGCACAACTGTCAGGTCAGCAGCCTTCCCCATGATTGTGCTTCCTACTGAACCAGACTGAGAGACCATTTAAAGGCACAGGAATCCATTGCAGGTGTTATGGATTGAATAGCTACTGCACCTTTTCACAGTACTCTAATTTTCTGAGATTGTTAATTTGGGGTTTTCATCAGCTGTATGCCATAATATAACAATTATAACAAAGAAAGGCTTGACATATCTCGCTTTGCATGTCATGAGTCTATCTCATATATTAGTTTCACCTTTTAATTTGAATTACTGAAACAAATGAACTTTTCCACGATATTCTAATTTTTCAAGTTTCACCTGTATTGGGAGGCCCCCTACTAAAAAAAGCTTAACAACTTTGGGGAGCCCCCCTAAAAAAACCCCCTAAATTTGGGGGGCATTGGGCGGATCTTTGCACCATGGCGCCGCATATGCTAAAGACGGCCCTGAGAATGGTCATACAAGAATGGGCCTTTTCTGCAGTGGCTCCCTGCTTGTGGAATGCTCTCCCCCCAGGGAAGCTCACCTGACACCTTCACCTTTAGGCACCAGGCAAAAATATTCTTCTTCAACCAGGCTGATTAATATTCTATGTTCTTTTAAGTGTGGTGTGTGTTTTTTGGCGGGAGAATTATAGGTTTGCTTTGTTTTTATCATGTATTTAGTGTTTTTATTTTACATTTTTATGCTGTGAACCGCCCTGAGATTTCTCAATGAGGGGCAGCATACAAATTTAACAAACAAACAAACAAACAAACAAACAAACAAACAAACAAACACAGTGGTTCTAGTCTAAGGGATTAATAACTTCATCAGCTATCTTACATTACAGCAATTATCTATAAATGCTGAGAAATATTTATAGTGGTAAACAAAGAAAACTAACACTAATAAATTGCT
Organism: Podarcis muralis; assembly: GCF_964188315.1. Classification (NCBI taxonomy): domain Eukaryota; kingdom Metazoa; phylum Chordata; class Lepidosauria; order Squamata; family Lacertidae; genus Podarcis; species Podarcis muralis. Next base: position 11,213,245 of record NC_135663.1, read on the forward strand.
ATGCTGATTAATACAAAATAATATCTGTTTGACTTTATCTTAACAGAAAATGATTTCTTAGCTAAAAGGCTGAGAATATATTTTATATGCTTACACACTTTTTTATTAAAAACACTGAAATTAGTTCAACCAACCACCACTACCATAACCAAGTCCTAGCTTTGAAGCATTAAGCATGAAGAGACACAGACTACCAGTCCAAAGTGTCAGCGGTCAAAAACCAGTCTAACAGAAATCCCATTTGAATGTACTAGAGATGGTATTTCTTACTCCTCAGTAGTACACTGCAATGACCCACTAACTCTATGGAGGGTGTTTGTAAGTTTTGACATTTTTTATTCAATTGTTCTCACTTTCTTTACCAAACACTTGGTACTTACAAATGGCCTGAAATGGAATAGTTTTGCCTGGAAAATTACAAAACCTAAAAAATGCAACAACTACTTTCCCCAGAAGTATTAATTCTAAACAGCACAGATGTTACGTTTTCTACAAAGCAAACCCTCTGTTCAGTTCTTTTTGGGAAGCATTTGCAAACTGGTGGTTGGAATAAAGAGCTGGAAACCTTGTGTATTCTATGATGGATAGATATACAACACAGCTTATGAGCTCCCAATCCCTAAGAAAATCGACTAATACATTTACACTGGAAGAAGTTAACAAAATGTAACACCCATGACAGCCTTCAAAGCTCTCTCACATCTTATAAGCATCATTTCTAATTAGCCCTCAAACTTATGCCTCTACTAAAGTGCCAAAAGCAGATGTTTTCCTTTTCAGTAGCTTAATATTGCTGCATAATTATGCTATGTTAAATGGGCAGTGGTGAGATTTCCATTTTTATAGTAAGACTGTGCCATTAAACACACTTTTGCATGAGTATCAATTGGGGCGCGCACATGTTATTCCACTAGTAAAGCATAGCTCATACCATTTGTTGGACTGGTGAACGTTTGGCCTTCTTATTTTGCATTACATTATTTGTCAAGGAAGGACACTAACTGCCAAATCCTATTCACAACCAGGCTTAGCTTGTGGGGCTTTATGTTTATCTGAATTACACCCGATCAATCACGTCCTCTGGTGAAGTACTTTGCATGCCACTGAACTTGATCAGACTTAAGAAGGAACTGAAGCTTTGCTTCCAAATGAGGTTACTATTAAACGTGTACTAGCTTTGCTTAAAGGTCTTAACCTTGTACAACACAGAAAAGGCAAACAAAACAATTCTTGGAATATAGCTCTCTCGGGGGGAAACGCTGAGGAAAGGGTGTATTGGGAAATCAAGCCATGCAGTGAGAGATTAAAAATTCAAGCCATTGCAATATATTAAATGCGACCATTATAAACCTTGCCTTTGCTTAATTTTATCTGTAGACCATACCCACAATTATCACTGCATAACCAGCTGCAGGTAAATAAAATCCAGCATAGTACTTCCAAGACTGTATCCTGGTCTCCCATTTTGTTTCAATATCCAACAAGTATGTCATTAAAAGATGCCATTTGTTTAATCACCATGAAATAATAGTGAAACCACAGGATTGTGACTATCCTGGTAAGTGTAACCTTAAAGTTTGTACCAAGTTTATGAATTCAGACACCCAGGGATCCATAAAAGCCATAAGAATACAAGGCAGTTAACACGATATCTAAGAAAGTTTCTGTGCCAATAAGCTATTTGCTAGGAAGATTATATTATTTTTCCCCCATCGTGGCAACAGTGAAGGGAAAATCTATACATCAGTATATATGTAAGGTACAGAAGTTTCTGTTTCTGGCCTATGAGTAAGATGTGGATGGATTAATCCAGACAACTTTGTCACTCATCAGAAAAATACTGTGAACCCTTATTTTTCCTGATGCTGTGATGTCTACATAATACATTCAAACTCTATTTTCTTCCTTAAGAGAAGCAAAAATGCTATACAAAACTAGACTAAGAAGGTGCAACCGCTGAACACCCTGTTCATGCATCCTTGCCTAGCTAGAGCAAGGGTAGCCAATGTAGCACCCTCTAAATACTGTTGGACTACAATTCCCATAATCCCTGACCTTTGGCTATGCCAGCTGAGGCTGATGGCAGTTGGGAGTGCAACAACATCTGGATGTCAGAGCGTTGGCCACCCCAGAGCTAGGACAAGCTAATATCAATGAACAAAAGATGATGGTGAAATTGCTTGAAAATAGGAGTTGGAAGGTTGAGCGCCAGAGGTTTCTTAAGAAATCCAACACGTTCAAATAAGGAGCTATTTTGTGTGTTTTTATATATCCATAGTGCATTTCAAACAAAGTTAGCTGAATGTGCTAGATGCCAGTCTGCAGCTGGTGTACAGCCTGAATGTGAGTAATGCCTGTTCTGTGAAAAAGGATAGGTTCCTCAGAAGCACCTGTTGCATATGAATATGCTCACTATGCCGGAGACCCGCTCACTTGAGATCAGCAAACACTGAATACACAAAGGACACCATTATCATTGTCAGAGTTGATTTTAGCTTGCCTGAAGTTAATGTGCCTAATCAATGTAGAGGATTGCCCAAAGTTTAAATGCTAACACAGGAATTTTAGGCCAAGCTGCCTGCATTATTATTATTTTTTAAAATAGTTCCACTTGTCAAGTCTTATTACAGTAAAAAGGTTGACATGCTGTATCTTATTTACATCTGATGGGCAGGGTAGAAGTGGAGCAAATGGTGAAATCAGATCAAGCAGTATCCATTCTTTAATCAGCTTCACTTCCTATTAGTCAGTAACTAGGCACAATGCTGACTGAAGTGACTAGGCTTGGTAATATGTTTAAATAGGATACAGGTTCTTCAGTTAAAGTTATTTTTCCAGGTCATTCTGTACATTTAGCAGTGTCCGTTGCATTAATTCTTGTTTGTACAGATTATTTCACCATGGTTATGGAAAACAGCAAACCAACCAAATTTGTAGTGGAACAAGAGTCAGAGCAACAACATTAAATTCTAAGCTCACGGCTAGTTTTGAGTTTTTTTCTCTTGGTGTTTTTCCTCACTTTAAAGACAAGGCCAATCCAATGTTTCTTCCAATAATTAGCTCTAGAGAAAATCAGATAAACAAAGGGAATTCAGTCCACTTACATGAAAGTTTGTCTACCATATACTAAACCTGATCCCATTCTGACAAACTTTTTACAAAGGTATGTTTAGCAACCATACTATTTACTGAAATCCAAGGGTCTATTCAGAAGCATAAAGATAGCTATGTAATTAAAGGAAGGCGCTCAAACTCACAATTTTGCCATGTTGAAACAAATCTTTCCAGTCAACATTGGAAACTTATTAACTTTCGTAACTTTAGTGTTCATTACACCTTGTAGAACACCATAAACAAAAGACAGATCTCTTCCCATTGGAGCTTCATTCTAAATTTCATTTCCAACTTCTTCTGAAATCACTGTGTGCCTTAAAGCTGTTTCCAGTATTTTATGGACAGTCAGAATACACTAGTTAACACTTTAAAAGCATATATTGGTTTTGTCATGCTTTTCACATGCTACGTATTTGTCTGTACCTGTCAAATATGCTAGGTAATTTTACATAATAAGCTATCGGTACAAAACTGTGCATGACAATAGGTTAGTCTAACAGGACATAAATTAATAAAATGTGAAAATAAACCTGTCTTAAAGTACAGACACTAAAATAAAAACTCCTGAGACTACCAAGATCCATTTATAAAAACTGAAGGCTTAACCTAGAATTAAAACACAACTACATTGCCAAATATCCTAGATAAGGCCTATCAGTGGTGGCTTTCTCATGTGTTACATACCCAGATTCAGCATGCCTGACAGCACTAGTCCACATGGGGACTGCAACTTCAGGTCCTTTGCCTGAGCCCTACTAGTCCAAATAGTATATTGGGGAAGAGGGGGATTAGTGCAGTTTTCCACCTCACCCTGATCTTGAAAATATCGTGAAATATGACACCTTGATTGGACAGCATTGCTACTTGTACATGATCCAAAGAAAGGTGGAAGAGAGCAACAGTTCTGAAGCAGTAAGGAAGCTGCAAATCAAATATTAACATTTAGAGGGACTACTACGTTTTGAAAGTTCTCACATTAAGAGTGTATGCAGACTGAAAAGGAGTAGCCAGGGTTTTCTGTCCTGTAGAATGAGCCTGGCTTCCCCTCTCCTTTGCACTGCTTTAGACAGACATATGCATCAGCAAACCAAATGTTCATTCAGGGGCCATGCCTTCTACATGTCTACATTTTTTAAGCTCTGTGTGTATGCTTATTCAATTTAATTAACGTGGGGAGTTTTTAAAACATTATTTTCAAGACAGCAGAAACACTAACCTTGCAAAGGCGGGGAACAAAACACAGAAGTTTCAACATACCAAGTACATACATCAGGACGTGCCCCAAGATATATCCATGTGCATACAGCCCCTCCTTACTCACACCATTTTACAGTGCAATCCTATCCAAGTCTAATCAGAAGTAAGTCCCACTGGGGTTCAGTGGGATTACACCAGGTAAATGGATGTAGGATTGAGCCCAGACTTGATGTGTAAATTCA